>NW_020799125.1:9811230-9853798 GCF_003259725.1 Athene cunicularia | reverse complement strand
GCCCCGGGTTGCCCCATTAAAGGCTTTATCCAGCCGAGAAGTCCCCCCGTGGCAGCCTGGACGATGCAGCCCCCGTGCGTGACTGCGAGCGGTGGCACTGGCGTGTCCCCGCTGTCCCTGTCACAGCCCCCGGAGCCACGGTGGAGCATCGTGGGGTTTGCCTGGAGCCACACTGGGGTCGGGACGGGCTTTTACCCCTGCTGGCTGCCCGGGGGGCTGCGCAGGAGCTCGGGCAGGCTGTGCTGCGTCTTGGTGTCGTTTGGGACGGGCGCGGGGGGCAGCCTGCGGGGCTGGGGCCCACTCCCAGGGCTGTGTGCGCCGGGGACCGGGGCCGGCGGCGGGGCGGCATCTCCTGGCGCTGACCCTGGCACGGTCCTGTCTGGTGCTGTGTTGTCTCGGGGAGCTGCGCAGCCTCCTGCGAGACCTGCTGGAAACGAGCGGGGATCTGCCGCATCTGCCCGCGTTTTGCTGGCCCGGCACAGCACGCTCCTCCCCTGGCCCTTCCTCGCCCCGGCGGCTGCTGTGGCGTGCCAGGGCTTAGCCCCCTGGACTTGGGGCCAGGAGGGGACTCTGGTCCCAGTCCTGGTCCTGGTCCCAGTGCCATCGATCGGTAAAGGTGGCAGGGAGTGGGTTGTGCTACCCTGTGTGTGCCACTGACTCACCCATCCTTCTGACTCCCCAGAGCGACACAAAGGAAGGGACATGATGTGACAATCCAGTGCAGCCAGGGGGGTCCGCCAAGACAGGTCCCCCCACCCCATGGCATGAGGAGCTGGGGGCAGTGGAGGGTGCAGAGCCCAGAGGGTTCCTGGAGGGAGCCCCTGCCTGAGGCTGGCACTGCCCATGCAGCGGGGACAGGGACAGGACAGCACGTACCTAGCAGTGCTGTATGCAAACTGATCTGCGGGAAGGTGACAACAAAAGATTTTTTCTTATTTCTTTCCGACTGGTGCTTCCTGGAGGAGGAGGTGTATGGCAGGAGGGAGCTGGAGAGCTTTGTTGCTCTCCTCGCAGCCAAGGAAGTACCCACTGCCAGCAGTGACCTGTGCACGGGTGGGAGAACTGAGTCATAACCAACCCTCCCGAGGTCCAGCCGTTAATGGTGGGACGCTGTTTGTCCCTGCCAGGCTTGGAGAGCCCCCCAGTACGGGGCAGCTGAACACACGCCCAGCTCCCCCGGGCAGCACGTGTTGGTCAAACAAGGGCGGGGGGCTGACAGGGCTCTCCGGGGAGGCATGAGGATGGGGATGTGCAGGGGGACATCAGCAGTCTTGCACTTTAAAGCAATATCCTTTTTGTTATTTCCTCTATGGAGCTGCTTCTGACACCTTTGCAGCTAGAGAGGTGGATCCTGGGCTGCCCTGTGCTAAGACAGCTGTTCTGTGCCACTTCGAACTTGCTCAGGATCCAGCCCACAGCAAAACCTGGGCCGTTCCGTGTCTCTGAGATGAGGCTGGTGTGCCGGCTCCCTGGGGAGCCGTGGCTCTGTAATCATTAGCCAGTTAGTGCCCCTTTGGCAGAGAAGGGCACCTTTGCTTGAAAGATCGAGGGTCGGTTCCTGGTTCCAAGCTTTGACCCAGGAGCAGCAGGGCAGAGGCTCCTCCAAACACCTCACCTCGGTGGCCTCACCAAAACGAAGCCCGATGGAATTTTTTTTTTTTTTTTTTTTTTTGAGACGGAGTTATTTATGGGCTGGCACAGCAGCAGCTAAGGGAAGTCCAATGTTCCCTGTCTCGATCGTTAGTGGCCTTGCAGTGCTCACTGTGTGATGGAGATGCCCTAACGATAGCTCTGCCCTTTAATGACTTTGTGCCAGAGTGAGGAAAAATCATGGAGGTACCACAGGGAGGCGGAAAGGGCCGTTCCAGCCCCTGGCCAGGGAGCTGGGGAATGAGACTAAGAGTGAGCTGCGGGTCGTGGTGACTGACCTATGTGGAGGCTATGCTGCAGAGACAAGAGGCTCCTTTGCTGCCTTGGTGGCACGGAGGGGACATCAGCAGTCCTGAGGCAGGGATGGCCTTTAGCAGTGTGGGCAGCTCCCAGGAAGCAGCGTTGTTTCACCAGGGTCACCAAGGCGAGGAGGGGGTGGGCCGTGGGGCTCCTGTGCCTCCAAAATCACATCTGCCTCTCCCTGCTACTGGTGCCAGGATCACGCCTGGCCTTTGAAGTCATCACAGAGCTAAAACTCTTATCTAATGAGACCTGAAGGACTTGGTCCATAATTTCTCATTTTAATAACCAGCAAATGCCTGTAACATCTTGAAAGAGAAAAGGTAGGAGCAAGCAAACAGTCTGTGCTTCCTCCCAGCATGTCTAAGGGGGGGGCAAAAATACCCTGAGCATCACTGGGACAAAGCGCCATACTCCTGGCATTGCTGGGGGAAATTTGAAAGCCTATCTGAAGCGCTATTATTTCCTGTACTGTCTATTTTGCCGCTCGGTTTCCAACTTACTCCTTTATCTCTCAGAACAATTTCCCCTCAGCGCTCACTTCTGCAGCGCTCCACGTCTTGCCCCAGAGCCCGCCTGTGTCCACCCCATTGGCCGTGGGAAACGGCCTCAGCAGACAGTGCCATGGCCCCGCGCTGCTCCGTGCAGGAGAGATCCCTTTAATCCGGTGCCCGGAGAGCAGCTTGGACCTCTGGGTGGAAATAACCATCCTTGCATGGCTGTTCCTGGGACAGGAGCACGGCTTGCTGCTGTTTCCAGTCCAAACTCCTCTCTTCAGCTGCCTGTAGCTGCGGGTGGTGCGGACTAACTCCCCCAGGGCTTGTGTCTTGCTGGAGTTTCCGCTCATCAGCAAAAAATATGCAGTGTGTAGCGGGGCTATTTTAAAGTGGGCCTTTTCTGAGCATAGCAATGCTTTGGTCCTTCATCTTTTAAATGGGCAGCAAGCTGTGAAATGGTCCAGTATATTGTGTGCTTAGGAAGGAAAAAAATATTATAATTAATTGGCTGATCATGGCTACATCGGCATGGGCTGCAATTGATGCTCAGGGGCACCCAGACACCCAACTTGGCCCTGTGTTGGCACAGGCGACCTTGGCCCTGGCTGCAGTAGGAACTGGTGCTGCTTTGCACATGCCTCTGCACACACATGCTTTGAAAATAAAGCCCTGAAACAGATTTCAGGAACAAATGTGGTTTGAACCTGGGCCAGGAACCAGGACCTGCAAATCTGCGTCTTTGCACTGACTTCCCTGCAGGCTACGGATCTCCTGGCTGCCCTCGCTGGGGAGCAGGGAGGTGTTTGGGAGGGCTGGGGGCTGGCAGGGCTGCTGCAGGGCATCAGCTGCTGAGCAAGGCGGGGCTGGTTGTTGATTTTAATTCAGACCTTAAAGAAATCTGCTTGAGCCCCTTGGCTCCAGGTGGTCTCGGTGGAGAAGCAGCATCTGTAATATCCATAGGCTGGTGTGCCGTATTGGTGGGCTCGTTTGGAGGAATTTGGGGAACAGAACTGCCCGAGCATTTAAGGCAAAAATATAAGAAATGGGGCACATGCATAGCGAGCCTGTGCTTGCCTTGCAGCTGGGGAACTGGCAGAGGTTTGGGCAAGGCATGCAGCCTGGCACACGTGGGCCACCACACGAGGAGGGCACCGGGGTGGCTTTGGGGCCCGCAGCGAAGGGCGAGCAGCCTTGCTGGGGCAGCACCTCTGCCCACACGTGATGCAGGAACACTTGTGGCTCAGGCTGTACTGCGCTTCCTTCCCCACGCTGCAAGTCTCCGAGGCCAGCCTGGAGTCTCCCAGCACCATCCCATGCTTGACCTGTTGTGGTCTTGCTCCTGTGACCGTGAGGTTTTGGCTGGCCCTGAGCCCGCTGTGTTAGGGCTGGGTGGATGGAGGAGAACCTGACTGCATACTGCAAAAAATAGCTTCCACCCGGTGTAGCTGCTCCCATCCTTCCTGACAGTGTTTGGCAATCTCAGACACCAAAAACCTACACAATGAGGGCAAAAGCTCACTGCTGCATTGCACCATCTGCCACGGGTAAGGTTAATAAGCCCAGCCTGTCCCGAGCCACGTGCCCTCTTCCCATGCAGCATCCCCCTTCCCACGCTGGGCCCTGGTTTGGGGGCAGTGTGATGGGGTTGGGTCAGTGCTAGATTGGTCCTCAAAATGTCTCACCTTGGGGCACGCTTCAGCAGAAATTAGGGGGCGGAGGTGCAGCTCCGTGTCTGTGTTTCACTGCTCCACCTTGCTTCCCCACCTGGTAAGGAGCATTGCATGCCTCAGTTTCCCTCGGGAGCACCTGGGAAGCTGCCCCCGGAGGTTGGTGAGGTTTTACACCAAGTGTGTGCCTCAGTTTCCCCCTCCTGCCACTCCTTCACCAGCCCCAGCTGCACTGCCCTGTGCCACGCACGCCCCACGCACAAAGCTCTTCCTTAGGCAAGGCAAATACAGCCTGGTCTCCATGAAGTGCTGTCACCTTCCTCACTCACTCATCCGCAGCCTCCCAGATGGTGTTTTTGACGGCTTCCTCCCCAGACCATGGCCTGGCTGGGCACTCATTTCCCCAGCCAAAACTGGCCCTCGCAACTTGGTGGTTTTGTGATGGCAGCAGCATCAAGCGATGCCAAAAAAAAAAAAAAAAAGCACCACCATGAAAAATCTGTCGGAGTCACTCCCTGTTCGGCCGAGCCCTTTCCTTCCCCTGCCCATGGGGTGAGCGTTGGCAGGGCCTGACTGTGCTGGGGAAGGGATTGGGAAGCCTTGGCACAGCCGGGGGGGAGCTGCCAGTGAGCACCTGCTGCGCCGGGCAGGGAGGGTGTCCTGGGACGAGGAAGGGTGCACAGGTACCTGTAAGTCACTGTGACCAGGATGAGTTTCATGCTCCAACATCACGGGCAGTTGAGTTTGGAAGTGTGTGGGGTGGAAAGGCTCGGGGTGCTGGGACGGGTGTGTGTGCCTGGAGCCAGGCAAGGAGAGCAGCACGTGGGGCAGCTGCAGGCAGCTGCCTGCCCACCCCGGCTGCCTGCATGCGTGCACAGCTGTGTGTGCATGTGCATGCACGTGTGTGTACACACACTAATCTGAGCTCTTGGTGCTTTGGGATGGGGAAAGCTCTCCTGCCGTGGTCTGGGTGGGCTGTGCTGGAGCCGCCATGAGCCACAGGTGATGGAAAGCAGAGGAGATGCCCTTCATCCCTTTGTCCTTTGTCCCTTCATCCCATCCCTGCGGGCTCTGCCCAAGGGCGGGGAGGGGGCAGCTCCGGCTCGGGGTGGTTATTTTGGGTAGGAAGGGCAGCACGAGCGAGGGCTGGAGATACCATGGGAGGGTACAAGGTCCACGCACGGCTCGTCCCACGCCACTGGCTGGTGTCGCACTCGGGGCTGGCCCCATCCACCTCGCCCATAGCCCGTCTCCGCTCCCCAGCACCGCTGCAGCGAGCGGTGCAGGACCGGGAGGGGTGCGGAGCCTGGCTCTCCCCTCCAGGAGCAGCAGGGATAAAAGACACCAGCTCAGCGTTTTTCTTTGTTTTTCATCTGCTCGGGCTGTTTATAGCGAGCACTGTCTGGGCTGCACCTCCTGGCCAGCTCCTCTCCCGGCAGCTCCGGCGGAGCTGCTGAGCATCCCACTCACCCCAGGAGCGGCTGGGGAATCTGACGCAGCTTTTTGGGTATGGAAATGCTGTCTGGGGCTGGCTGATCACCGTCTGCCCCTCAAGACCCTCCCTGGTTGTTTCCTCTGACGCATCCTGAGCGTGTTGCTTTGTTTTGGCGGTGCAGATGGGAGTGGCTGTGGGGACCAGCGTCTGTTGCGGCTCTTCCACTACCAAAGTGGGGTCTGAGGATGCTGAGACCAGAGCCACGGTCCCGGGCTGTGCCCACTGCTGCGGGAGCTGCTCCCAGTCCCATCCAAGTGAAAGTGGGAGTCGAGTGGACATTGCTGGAGGCTGGTCCTGGTCACCGAGCCTTGCCCTGCAGCCACCTGCTGCCCCCGTGGCATGTGTGCGTTAGGGTTGGTGGCCCCATGGTTCCCCAGAGCACACGACTTGCATCGTGCACGTGCTTCAGCATCCCATAGTAACCCGGGAAAATAAACTGATAATGAGCATAAATTTGCTGCATGGGATTCGTTTGAAATTGTTCAGGGATCTGCAAAGTGGGAAATGTTGGAAATGGGTGATCCATGGCCTCTGCTTGGCTTCTTCATACCCTCCTGTTGCAGTGAACCCCAGCTCGTGTCGTGCCTCCAGCCAGGAGCAAGGCGATGCCCAGCCCCACGGGGTTTGTGTTGAGGGTGCACATACCCTCCCTGCATTTTCTCTTGTTTACCAGCAAGTGTTTCAGTTCCTGTTCCGTGTCAGGAGGGTTGCTGGGAGGTTTTCTGCCATGGGGGTCCTGCAGGACCCCTCTGCAGGGCCGGTGGGGCTGCAGCTCCAGCCCCCGAGGGCTGGTGGAGCCCTGGGGAGCTCCTCTCCTCACTGGACTGGATGGGCTGGTTTCTCTGACAGTGGAAATGTTTTAGCAGTGACGCCAGCATGGCCAGGGGTGGTTGTAACTTGCTCAGATCCGGAGCTTTTCTGCCTCCTGCGTGTTCCTTGCCCCCTTCCTCCCCCAGGCCTGGAGGTTTGCCGCATGCCTGCACTGCTGTCCTCACCTGGGGGGGTGAGATTGCTGCGGCTCTCTGGGTGCTGTTGGGTGCGGCAGCCCTCGAGCTGGGGCACGCACAGGTGGCAGCAACATTTTGGCTGGATCTGAGGCACCCGTGAGTGACATCAGCCTCTCACTGCCACCTGCCCCTTCCCCAGGAGTGGAAGCACAGGGTGGGCTGGGTGCTGCACCATGGCCATCCCCAGAGAGCACCCAGGGCAGATGTCCCTTTACAGAAAGCAGAAGCAAACTCCCATTTCCTGGAGCCTGAGGCTGGCGGCACTGGGAGAGGTGCTGCAGAAATGGGGAACAGAAATCCTCCCTCTTCCTTGAGAGGTCAACTTGTGTCACAGTGTCCTCATCTCCCCCCTCCAGCGGGGCTGGCCCCTCAGCCTGGTGCTTTGCTTGGAAGACAGAACAGTGTTGATGTGATGGGCCATGGGAAGCTGGGGAATTGGGTGGGAGCACGTGGATGCCAGCATGCCTAGGGGCTTGTATTAAAAATGTACATTTAGGGGGGGCATTGAACCCCCAGTGCTGAGCTGGAGGGCTCTTTTGGGGAAGCATCACCCTGTGGCTCCAGGCAATCCCAGTGGCTGGGGACCTCCAGCTCCTAGTGCTGGCCCAGCTCGACATCGGTGCTCCCCGGCCCCGCAGGCACTCCTGCCCTTGGAAGCATTTCCTTTCTGTTTCATTCTCCTGTGCTTGGCAGGAAGAGAGCGGTGCCCTCATCACCTGCTTGGGAGAAGCCGGCTTCAGGTTAACACAGGCCAAAGGCTTTGTATGCCCTTGGAAAGCATTTGCTGGAGCTGGTTAGGCAACTCCTGACTTTGGCTGGTGTCCTGGTGGGAATTCTGGGAGCACAGGCTGAGTCGGGCTGGGTGGCACTGGTAGGCATCATCCCTGCTCCGATGCGGAGCAGCGCCAGCGAGGTGAGGCTGCACGGCGCCTGGCCAGCTTTGAGCATCTCCTGCTGGAGATCCCACCACCTCTCCAACCCTGTTCCTGTACTGGACCACCCTTGTGTTGAGAAAGCTTTTTTTTTTTTTTTTCCCCATCTCTAATTGTCAGGATGCTCTTGCAGTGCAGAAGGGGATGGGGTATGTGAGGTGCTCCCCTCTCCCCCATGGCTCCTCTTTCTTCTGTGTGTGCAAGCAGCAGGCTTGGGCTGGGTTTTCAGGACCTGTGTGTTTGCTCTCCATCCCAAAGCTCTCCCAAAGTGCTTGTGCTTGGATAACAGGGACAGCAGGGGCTCCAGGACCCTTCAGTCGACTTTTGTTTCCTCCCTGACCCCAAACGCTTTCTTACAGCACCCTGAACCTGGGGGGTCTCCCTTGGACCAGAGCGTGGGGTTGGCAGAGCTGTGAGAGCCCTGGTTTTTGGGGTGGCTTTGTTGCTGCATGGGGGTGAGAAGGGGTGATGGGGCACCGCTGGCTGCCCATGCTCCCTTGTTGCAGCAGCAGCTCCCCGTGCAGCCCTTTGCAAGGGGCTGCAGTTCCCAGCACCCACCCACCACACAGCAGGGCTCCGTGGGGGATGCCGGGGAGTGCTGTGCCAGGAGCTCCCACAAGCTTTTCTCAGTCGTGTGCTGGTCAGGAAGGGTGGCTGCCTGCTCTCCCCAGAGCCCTCCATGCCACTTAGTGATGTAGATTAAAATCCCACTGCCTCGGTGGAAGCTTTGAGCGCACACAGCTTTGCCTGCTCCCAGGGATCTGGTGCGTGGGGCTCTGGGTGAGCATCACTGTGGGTCAGCCCAGGATTCCCACATCCACACGCCAGGAGATCTGAAGACGTGGCCCCATCGGTACCCAGGTCTGCTGCAGTGCAGTGATGGGGATGTGACACAGCATGGCAATGGCCACCTTCCCTTCTCCCATCCCTTGGGGGAGAAAAAGGCTTAAAACTGAGCGCTCAGCAGCTTGGCACCAAGCAGCACAACTTGCCACACATCCCTCTTGCTCCGGGCAGCCGCTTGCATTATTTCAGGGAGATAAAGCTTGCGACTTTCTTGCGTCTTACACAAGATGGTGCATGTAGGGTGCCCACTGTCCTCACCCGGCTTCAGGGTGCTGTGGGAGGCACTGCCTGCGGCTGTGTGCAGCTGCTGGTGTTGGCAGAGCTGCTGCTCATCGCCCCGGCCAGCCAAAATCTGCCTGTCAAGGGGCCAGTCCTGCAACGGTGGGGAGAGCTCGAGGTCCCTGCACAGCTCCCTGTGTGTGTGTTGGTGTTTCCCAGTTTCTTGGCCAGATTAACATCCAGATCCTGCTTTTGGGGTTCTCAGGGGTTTGTTTTGGTCTTCTAAACTCCCTGTTTTGTCATATCTTTTTGGAGGCATTTTGCATTGCTCTGGACCACGACTCTCCCCCATGCTTGGGGGGATAAATTTGGATGGCAGATTTAATTATCCTTTCCCCTTTTGTGACCCACTGGCCCCTGCTAGCTTGGGCTGTGGAGCTTTAATTAAGATGGTTTTAAATTTAACGGGAGTTGACAGGGTCAGATGGGAGGGACTGGGACTTAGATATGTGGGGAGTGTGTAGCCAGGCCCCTGCACAGCAGCCGTGCTGCCCCTCCCCTCTCCTCTGCCAGTGATTCCTGTCATTTGGGAGAGTGTTCTGTCAGCTGGGGGGGATGGGGTGCCTTAACTCATGTGCCTTCGACATGCAGTTGCTGGGCGAAGTGGGGGTCTTGGGCAGACATGGGGGCAGCTGCCTGTGGCTTCCCTGGTCCCTGAATTGGAGGTGAGAGATGAAGTGAGCATCTCTGCATCTCTCCTTCTCCTTTAGGAATTAGTGCAGGTGAGAAACAAGTGTCCTTGCAGAGGAGAAGGGCTGGAGGCGCAACCCGGGCCCTCACAGCGTCAGCCAGGCAGGGAGAGGGTCTGCAGCATCAAACTGGTTTGCGGGGCCAGGGAAGCAGCTCCCCATTATTCACCAGCCCTTGGGACTCATTGCAGCAGGGCTGGTCCCAGCCTGGCAGAGACATGCCTCGATGTTTTCCCCTTGTACCGAGCAAAGCCTGCTATCATGGGACAGGGGACAGGATCGCTTTTTCCATGGGGAACAGGGTGACCTGCTGTATTTGGGTGTCAGGAGGCGATGGTGGGCTGAGCCAGGGGCTGTACTGCTGTTACAGCCGTGATGTTTGCCATGGGAAAAGGCAAAACTCCATTAGCATCCCCTGGGACCAAGGGGGAAACCACTGTGAGCATGTCTGAGGCTGCTTTTCCTACCAAAATGCAGGGAGGGAGCAGGGGGCGATGCGGGGAGAGGGACAGGGTGTGGGCTGTTCAGGTACCACCTCGCAGTGGTTACGGCAGCACCGACCAAGCAGTAGTTCGTCACCCATGGCGCGGTGCTGGGGTGCTGACCCCGCTGTCTGGGTGCTGCCGTCGCAGGGGCAGTGCTGCCGCCTCTTTGTGCTGCCTGTGCAGGGGGACGCAGGGGACGGCCAGGTGCCCTTCAGCTCTCGGCTGCCTGCCTGCCTGCCTCCAACCTGGGATCTGGCTTTAACAACACATCTCGCAGGCAGCTTCTGTTTGTTCTGCACAGATCTGCCCCAGCTGGACCCCGGTTCTGCTGGGAGGGGGGGTTCTGCACAAAGGGGTATGGAGTGGGCTGGGGTGGGTTTGGGACCGCGGCTCTCTGCTCCTTCCCATCCCCAGTGCTTGCTGCGGTGGGCTGGGTGCTGTGAGACTGCTTTGTCTCGCCCTCTGTCCTGCACGCTTCATTTTTCAGTCTGGTGTGAGACAGTTGCAGTTATTAATCTCACTGGGGCTTTGCAAGCCAGGGACGTGGCTTGGCTCCCTCCGGCAGCGGGTGGGTGCTGGTGCCCCAGACCTTCGCCCACCTTTCCCCCAGCACCCTCCCCATCCCCTTTGCTGGAGGTGCCCCTCAGCACCCACCCACCTCCTGAGCAGCCCCAAGGACAGGTCTTGTTTTGCTGGAGATGTGTCTCTCCCCACGGCTTGGTGTCTGGTGTTGGGCCCCAGCCTGTCGCGGCATTTCCCAAGGTTTCTGCTTCTGCCTTGCAGAAGCCGTACTGCTGTGTTTTGTCTGCTCCCAATCAGTGTCTTTTGTTAGTGTCTTTGAAAAGAAGATAAGATCGCTTCCCCCTTCGCCAGCCCTGCTATCTGCCTGGCGTTACCACGGCCATTGTATCCTTGAGTGATCGGGGAGCAGCAGAAAACAGCCGGAGCGGGACCTGTTGGAGAGCAGCGGTTCCCCTCGCTGTTGTCTTTCCAAGAGCATCTCTGCCGTGGGGAGGTAGGGCAGTGGGTCGAGCCTTTTCTCACATCCCAACTTGCCAGTTAGTTTGGGGGGGCAGAACCCGCGGGGGCGCGGGTCAGAGGGGCAGGAATGCTGGGCAGGTCGGGCGGCATTTCCAGCGCCGGTGGGGGAGGACAAGGGTGCCGCTGTCTTGTGTGCCATGATTTGATCTGAGCTGAGTTGTGCAGCTGAGTGTGCTTCATTTTTAATTGCTTTTGGAGAGAGGAGGGTGGGGGTGGCTTCTTGCTGGGGCTCTCTCCTTGCTGTGGCCTCTGCCCTGGGCAGGTTATGTGGAGGGGCTCAGCCCTGGCGCTCTCTCCTCTGGCTGCGGCTCAGCCCAGCCACTGCCTGGGGGCGTCTGGGGGGGCCAGGGAGACCCTGAATACAGAACCCAGCAGCACGTGGGGATGGCAGTGCTGGAGGGTGCTTGAGCCCAGCCATGCCGGCAATGTGCTGGCTGGGATCACAGCCCTGCTACAGGGCAGAAAGGAGGGCTGTGTCAGGCTTCTGCCAGAGCTTTCAGCCACCAAATACCCAAACCTGGGAGTGTGAGGGATGTACGTGCATCCGTCTGCCTGGCAGCCACACAGGGACCTGTCCCTTCCTCTTCAGAGGACCTTGCGCCTTGCCACCCCAGCGCGTGGCTGACCCCAGGCTAAGGCATATTTGGGTTTCCCTGGTGGTTTTTTTGGTCCTATTTTATCTAAACATGGCCGTGGCCTCGCAGCATGTGCCCGGGAACCCAAGTGGCACAGTGTGCATGGGCGGCGGGGACACGGGCACCACGTGCGTACACGGCGCAGCCTTATTTGTATGTGCTGCAGCCTGGAGTTGAGACTGCAGCTTCCCCCACCTTCCATCCCGCTGTGCAATTATTGCTGGTGAATATTAGTCAAGTACAAATTACAAACCATTCAAAGTCTTAAAGAGCTGTCAATCAGCTGCTGCTTATTATCCTAATCAAATGCACTAAAAATAGTGACAAAACTTATTACCAGGGGGGAAGGGGAATAAACCTGCGGTGTGGCACATCCCCTTCGTGGCAGCCACTGCCCCAGGCACCCACCCAGCAAGAGGGACATGGGGCAGCTGCCCGGCATTACACTGACCCCATGGAGGTTTGCTTGGTGGTTTCCACCATCATGCCACGGTGTTTGCAACGTATCAAGCCTGGTGTGCACCCCATGGGGCCATGCGCAGTGGTGCAGGTAATGCATGGGCTGAGCAGGTCAGGTTGGGGCAGCTGGGGCAGAGGAGGCTGTGATGGCAGCAGCTGGAAGGAGGCTGGGGTAGCAGCAGCTTTTTCCTTTCTTGCCATCTCTGTCTGAGCCCTCTCCTCACTACACCTTCGTGACTGCAGGCCCTTGGGTGAAGGCAGGAGGCTGTGCCTGGTCTGACTTCTAGGCTTGCTGCCAGCCAGGTTAGATGCCAGGGCAGCAAAAATCTGCCCACCATGTCCCCATCCGTCTGGGATGTTACCCCTGGATGAGAGTAAAACCTGGGCTCCAGCCAGGACAGGAACCTGTTGGGATGCTGGTTGGGGCTGTGAAGCTGGGGGTGCTGCAGGGGCTGAATCCTCCAGGCAAGCGGGAGTCACTCGGGGGCTGCTGAAGCCCCTGCCCAGCACTGGGTGAGCAGGGCTGGCTGGAGAGAGATTTCCTTTTTTGCATGAGAGAGGGGAGAAAGGGCAATTCCTGCAGAATCTGGGGCTGGGAGCAGGTGGCAGAGCCAGGCAAGTGACTGCTCTGGCTCTGTAGGACCCTGCCTTGCTCTGCTTTTGTCCCAAAGCCACCATTTTGTCCCTGGGCCACTGCTGCTGACAGGTGTTGCCCCATCATGTTCACTTGGGACAGGAAATTCTCCTTTTTGAAAATTTGGCCAAAGCATGCTTTTCTAGTTGAGTCAGGGCTTGAGCAGCACAAGGTGGTCCCATGCCTTGTGCGTGGTTCATGCCGTAGCACATCTGTGCTGCTGGGGTTGGTGACTCTCATCCCAAGGGACAAGGTCCTTGGTTGGTGGCCAACCCTCCCAGCCACTGGTCCCAGCCATCTGGAGGTGGAGCGGCAGGGCTGTAAAACACTGCTGTGTCCAGAGGAAAGTGGCTCTACTTCTCCCCTGAAAAAGTGCCTCGGCGGGCTGGGGGTGCCTGTGCTCCCCTCTCACCCCGCGACATTGCTCGGGGCAGCTCCAGCCACCTCCTCTCCCATCCCCGGGTGGGTTTGATGAAGTAGAGCAGAGAATCGTCCCCTCTTCACACATGAGAGATCAGAGCAAGTGGGTGTGAGCTGCCGGCCCCACGCTGGAGGGATGGCGAGGAGGAGGAAGAAGGAAGAAGGCAGCGGCAGCCCTGGGCACCAGACCGTGGCACGGGGGGAGAGGGCGGCGGGATGCGGGGACGGCGGTGGCTGCCGCGGGTGCTGACATCCCCTCTGTCTCGCAGGCTGCAACGGGAGCTGAGCTGACTTCGCCGGCGGCCCCTCCCCACCCCGCAGTGAGGCTGTAGCCAGAAAGCACTGGTAAGGCATCTCCGACGGCCCCGGGAGGGGGGACCAGGCTGCTTTGCTGAATGAACCCACCTGGGAAAAGGGAAACCCCTCCGGCCCCATGGCAGGGCTCAGGTCTGGGGTATTGGGTGCTCTGCAACAGCCAGATTTGTCCCTTGAGCATCCCTGGGTGGGTAGGGTGCTGGGTGCAAGAGCAAAAGGCAGAGCCCTCCCTTCGTCCTTCTCACCCCCGGGTGCTCCCCATGGCATGGTTGGTGCGTGGGGGCAGAGCTGAGGCCGCGCAACTCAGCACCACGGTGGTTTGCGATGTGGTTTGCGATGTGCCGCCAGCACTGACCCCGGGGAGCGGAAAGCAGGGGAGTTCCTGCAGGCTGCGACGTGCCCGGGGTGCTAATCCCCGCCGCAGGAAAGCTGCCTCCATACGCCGCCTCGCATCACTCGGAGGCGAGCGCCAAGAATACTGGCCACGCTCCAGCCCGCTGCCGCTGCCGTGCAGACCGCGGGAGGGGAAGCCCTGCCGAAAGCCAAGGCACCGGCTGGGCTGGGGAGCAGCGCTGAGCCCCCCATCCCACCCCAGCGCTGTCAGCTGCAAAAAGCACGGGAGCAGGGAAATGCGCTGTCAGGCAGCAGCCCTGGCTGGATGTTGGTGGCTCTGAGCATGCCTGCAGCCTGTTACACGTAGAAATACCGTACTTTAGACATAAATACAGCATAGCTGCTGGCAGGGGGTATTTTTTGCAATCTGGCCACTGTGATGCTCTCCTACAGCTCCCAGTGATGCTACTGGGATGTGCTGGGAGCTGGCATGGCCAGACAGGAGGTTCACCCCCTTCCTTCTCTGCCCCTTGGCTCTGGAGGGGGGTTTGTCACTGGCTCTGCCAGAGGCAGGGGGGGTCTCTCCCCACTGGTGGGGCTGGTGCATGGCCCCTCTTCCCCCAGGGACCTGAGCGCACAGCACATTCCTGCTGTCATTAATTACTCCTCTACCAGGGTCTTGCACAACTCCCTGCCTCCTCCCAGGGGGAATTTGCACCCTTTCCTTGCTGGCGGCAATGGCAGCAATGCAGGGTGGTGGGGGATTTCTCAGGGTTCCCTCTCCTCCCTGGGGACAGGTGGGGAACATCCTCCCTGGGGCAGCTACAGAGTCACCTTGGCTGAGTTACCTGGGGCTCAGAGTGGGGATGGTGTGATTGCCAGCTTTGGGGTTGCCAGCCTACATTTTGCACTAGCCAAATCGCAGTAAGTGTGTGCAGGTATTGAGGTGCAAAGCTGGAGAGCTTGGAGCAGGGCTTGCTGTGCTGCAGCCCCTTCCCCAGGGGACCGCAGGCTTGTGCCTCTTCCTTCTGCTCCACTCCCATCTTCAGCTCCTTCAGCCAAAGCTGTGATGGCTCGATCAGGCCCTGTCAGAGCAGCACGTCCTGGTGACCAGCAGACCCAGCAAAGCCCTTGCCAAGGAGGGTCAGTGCCCAGGCGCGAGCTGGGAGCTTGCAATGTGTGCCGGAGAGCTCTCCCTCCCCCAAACCACGGCACAAGGAGGGATGAATTCACAGTCCGTGGCATTCCCAGTCAGGACATGCCTGGGAGTTGCATGTTTTGTGCCCGCAGGCTAATGGGTGTCAAGGCAAGGAACCCCCCTGCTTTGGAGATACTGGGGAAGTGCCTGGGAGTTCCACTCTTCCCCTTTCTGTGCTTTGCTTCTGGCATATTGACTATTTTACACTAATTTTTCTCAGTGCACTGATAAAATCAGTTGCCGACCCAGGCTGGCAGCCCCATGGGGTGTGCTTGGGGGAACACTGTGTCCCCAAAGTACTGCTAAATCTGCCGCCCCAGCTGGGGTGTTTTCCTGCCTGGGGAAGTGCTGCTTCCAGGGGAAACTCTGAGCAGCTGCGCCCCTGGCTCACGGTCGCGTGGGCAGTCACAAGCCGCATGGTCACAGCCCCACTGTGCCCCCACTTTCCTCCCTGTGCTGTTGCTGCCACCCCAGGAGTGCCAGCGGGTGCCGGAGCCCCGGGTGGAGGTGAGAGAAGGGCTGGTGTGGGATGGGGAGGTTCACTTTCCTTAGTGGTGGGGTTTTTTTCTTGTCGTTTCTAAGGTCCTGCTTTCCCCCGCAGTTCTGCTTTAGTATCTTCTGCACCAAGCTTTTAAAAGTGCATTTATTTATGGGACAGACCACCCTCCCCTTCACCGTGGGATCTGCCTCTGGATTGCCAACAGCGATGATTTGCAACTGCAGAGTTTATATTTGACCTTACTTTGCTCTGAGGCCCCCAAAGCCCAGCACAGATATGCGTGGGCCAGGTCCTGTGGCAGATAGAGGCATCGGTCCCTCCTCGTTGCCTGCATGCGTAGGAGGGAGGAAGAAAGGCTCTGCTCCCTGCTGGAGTGGCTCCTGTAGCCATACCCAGCCTGAAAAATCAGTTTATTCAGATTCCCAAACCCTGTCACGGTTTGATCCAACCAGCACGGTTGCAGCTGAAACAAACCTGTGTGCAAGTGGGACGGGGGATGCTGCTGGTTCTCTGTGCAGTTTGGGAGCTGGAAAACAGTAGCTGGAAAATGGTAGATGGATGTTAAGTCTTTTGAAAGATAAGCCCTGATGTCAGGCAAAGCCCTCACTGTGGGGAGGGGAGGTGGGAGGGGGGCAGAGCTTGTGCCTGGCACCCCTAAACTTCCCCATGGCTGGAGCTAGGGGGCTCTGCCCTGATGATGCTGGGGCTGTGCAGGCTGCTGGAGCTGCCCTGTGGCTCTGGCCCTGCTCGTGGGGGCTTGGTTCAAGTTTCTCTCAAAACATGGGTTAGAAAAACCATCTGTTGGGTGAGGCTGAGCCCTCGGCAAAGCCTTGTGGGTGGCTGCATCCAGATCCACACCCTGTGAGCAGCGGCTGTCTCCTCTGCTCCTTCCCTGCTTGTTTTTTCTCACCAGAGATACTCTCCCTGGTTGTCTCCACCTCCCTTTTCACTCCTGCCATGCATGATCTAGCCTAAATATTTCCTTCCATAGCTTCAGGACACTGCTGGGTATCCTGCCATCTTTGGAGACTACAAATAATTCCCTTCCTTCATTTATATCATTACCTTGAAGGTATTTATAGAGCATGATCTTGAGTGGAAAGGAAGGCATGACTATATATAATGCCAAGATCCCTTGGTCATTCGCCGCTAACTGCCTGAAACTGCTCCTGATTTAAACTTTTTTTCCGGTTTGCTGCACGTTTTGGACTTCACAGGAACATCCTCAGCATTTAATTCCCTGTCCCGCGCAAGCAGAACTATGCAGCTATGGGTTCTCCAAATTTCTGCCATTGAAGGAATCCAAACTTGTGAATATTTGTCTGGGTCTTGTCTTCTCCTGTCCATACCCTGGTAGAAACCCTTGTGTAGGAGGAAACTTGCCTGTATAGGGGCCTGAACTACATCCCACAGTGGGCACCTGGCCCCTGGGTATCTGCAGCCACTCTCCTGAGCACCAGTCCAGGCTCCACGCTCAACATCCTCATGCCACAATCCCGCGGGTGAGGATGCTTCCCTCCACTCCCACTGCACGCCCTGGCAGCTCGCTCCCCGCGTCTCTCTGGCTGTGGCGGCCACGCGGGAGGTGGCTCAGCGTTAATGAGGGGCAGTGCTGTCCCAGGGCAAGGACAGGATGGCCAGACTTTCTGGCAGCTGAAGCTTGAACAGACTCCAGAGGTTGTTTTGTTTCCTAGTAGGCAGACTTATGTAAGCCCTTGGAGGCAGCTTAACAATAATTAAAAAATAATAATAATAATAGAAGCCCTCTGCATGTGTATCTGTCTCCTGCAGTCTGGGACCATGGGGAGCAGCAAGAGCAAGCCCAAAGACCCCAGCCAGCGCCGACGCAGCCTGGAGCCCACGGACAATGCCCACCACGGGGGCTACCCAGCCTCACAGACGCCCAGCAAGGCGGCTGCTCCTGACGCCCATCGCACCCCCAGCCGCTCCTTCGGGACCATGGCTGCCGAGTCCAAGCTCTTTGGAGGCTTCAACACCTCTGACACGGTCACCTCGCCGCAGCGTGCCGGGGCGCTGGCTGGTCCGTGTGGGCTGGGGCTCGGCGGGGCAGGGAGGGTCTGTTGGGTCTTTGTGGGTTTTATTCCAGCTGCTTCTTGTGGTGATGGGGTCTCCTGCTTCTGAGGCACTCTGGCTCTGAGCTAGAGGAGGAGCAGATCAGTGTCTTATCGTCTGGTGGGAGGACGGTGGGAGAGGAGGGTCTCAGCGAGGTCGCCCAGCACTGTGCCGTGGCAGTGCCCGTGGCAGTGCCGTGGCTGTGCCTGGCCTGAGCGCTCTCTGTTGCAGGTGGAGTCACCACCTTCGTGGCCCTCTATGACTACGAGTCCCGGACCGAAACAGACTTGTCCTTCAAGAAAGGAGAGCGCCTGCAAATCGTTAACAACACGTGAGTGTCCCTGTCCCTGCAGCAAGGCTCACAGGGGTGAGCTGCCACCGTTGTCCCTCTGCAGAGCCCCTGAGCCCAGCCCCGGCAGGGCCAGCTCTCCCCGGTGGTGGGTGTTCGAAGAGGGATGCACCAAGACTCGCACAGATGCGGTGACTTGTCCGGGGACATCAGCGTTGCAGGCGATCATTTGCCTGCCCCCATGCCCTCCCAGCCCTGCTGCTGGTCACTGTTGCCCTGCAGCCTTGTCACCAATCCACCTCCTCTGCTTGCTGCAGCATGGGCTGCGTCCCTGCTGGCCCCCTGTCCCCGTCAGCGCTCAGCTCCCTCTCGTTTGCCTGGACACATCTCCTCAGCTTCACGGGTGCTTTTCCTTGTGCTTGCTTGGTGCCTCTGATCTCAGCTTCTCTCTTGACTCTTTTTTCTCTCCTCTGTGCCATGCTGTCATTTAGAAGAAAAGTGGACGTCAGGTGTGTATTCCAGATTATTACTATTATTATTAAATGGCAAAAGCCTGTCTGCTGCCCATGTTAGGGTAAGGTTGGGTGGAGCAGGGCTGGGAGATGTTCCCCAGTGGTTTTGTGTTTGCCCAATGGTTTGTCTTCCCTGAGCGACTGGGGCGGAGCGGGGGAGCCCCTTCCCATGCCAGGAAATTTCTCCATCCACAACTGTGTCTGCACCCAGGAGCTCTGAACCTGGCCTGCTTTCCTAGTCTATGCCTGGCATCTCTCTGCAGTCCTTTTTCACTTGGCTCTCAGCTTCCTCCTGGCCTTTTTTGCATTTATTTTTACATCTTTTAATTTTATTTTTATTTTTTTGTGTGTGGCTCAGGGGACTCAAGCACTTCCCTAGGGGTCTGACTCCCTCTTGTTTAATCTCCATCCTGGTCACAGCAGCACACCCATCACTTGCTGTGTAGAGCAGGGCAGTGTGACTAGCTGGAAGGTGCTCCTAAACATGATCCTGTATTAAACCCATATGTGGCCTGTCCTGACACAGTCTGGAACCTGCCTGGTGGACCTCCTGTCCCCAGCCATGGGGCTGCCATGGGGTCCCTAGTGTCTGCAGTGCTTGCTGGCCCTCCGCTGTGGCTGTCCAGCCTGGGCACCCAAAACAGCTTTGCAGAGTCAAAGGGTGGAAAGATAAGGGAACATCCTGGGGGTGGTATTTATCCTGCAGTGGTCAGGCAGCGTTAAACAAACATGTTTTCAATTTAATCTTTGTTCTCCTTGTTCCAATGCTGTTTATTAATGGTGATTTGTTTAAGTCCAGGATGTACAGGGCTTCAGCGCTGCAGGAAAAGCCTGAATTTGGGTGATTTGGTGCTTTTTGATTTTACAGCCTCAGCAGTGTACTAGCCCCAGGCTTTGGGTTCTGATTTGGGCTGTTAGGAAGTGAGCTCTGCCCGTTGTGGCTCGTATGAGGGTTTTTTCTTCATGGTAATTTACATCACTTCAGGGGTTTCCATATTTTTTTTCCTCTGCTGCCTTTGTCAAAGGCTCACTAGAGGGAAGAGTCAGGGTGTGATGGGCTCTGCAGCATCCTGGGGAGCACAAGGGCTTTTTTTGGCGATGCAGCCCATTGGTGTGAGTGCAGGATCTAGCTGCTGACCTTCCCGGTGTGTGCTGCAGCTGCATGGGAGGGATGGCCACAGGGGGAGAGATGGTGGAGAAAGCTGTGCAGTTTATGCAGTGCTCAGAGGCTAAATCTCTTCTCACTGAGTGCCCAAGACGCTCTGGTGGTCCAGGAGCAGCTTGGGCTGCTGCGCTTTGAAGACAGCAAAAGCCAGGCATGTGACGTTCCGTTGGGCTCCCTGGGAGGGCACAGTCGGTGCCCTGGGGCTGTGGGGAGGGTGCTTGGGGTCAGCCCACGAAGGGCTGGCAGGTCTGGGCGCAGCAGGAGCCCACAGCCATGGGGACAACTGGCCACCAGTGGCTTTGCAGGGTGGCTGCAGGTTTTTGGCTGCTCTAACAGGGCTGGGGTTGTGTAGGGCCAGAGGAGAGGCCTCCATGTCACCCACATCCCTGCTCCTGTGTCCTGGCAAAGCCCAAACTGTCTGCAGTGACCCTTGGCCTCCTGGACGGGCCAAACCCATCCACCCCAGTGCAGAAAGGATCTCCTGGTACTATTTCCAGTGGGAGAAGGTCTCCTCCCAGCCATCTGGCAGCCCACAGGGATGTGGTGGGGTATTTTGGGTAAGATTGTGCAGGGAATTGTTGAAATGCTTTGTTTTGATGATGATGATTATTATTTTTTTGAGACATTTTTGAAATAGTTTGTTTTTGCTGAATTCCCAGCTTGAAGTCCAAGCTGGAATAAAGCCAGAAGTCAAAAGCTGGATATTTCTCAAGCAGATGTTTTCTCCAATCCCGTGGGAAAGGAGCCCAACCAGCCTCCTGTCCCCTTCAAAGCCACCTCAATAAAGGTGACTGGGGCAGCAGCTCTGGCTGGTGAGCCCAAGCTACCTGCCAAGAGACACACCAGGACCAGGAGAAGTTAGAATACTAGCTGGGGCTGCTGCGAGGCTGGGGATGGGGAGCAGATCCTGGCTGTGTGGTTGGGAGGAGATGCTCTGAGGGTCCCTGCATTTTCTGGCCCTGCTGGCACCAGTGTGGGGAACTGGGGGCCATGTCCACCTTTCCCTGGACATTTTGAAGCATCTCTGGTTTAGCTGGGACAAGCAAAAGTGACAAGCTGATGGAACAAGGATGGAGGTTTACATGTCTGCAGGAGCCAGGGATGGGTTTGGACATGGTCTGATGTCTTTTATTGGTGATTGAGGTTGCTAAGGCTTTTCTGTAAAGTGTTTGTGGAGATCATCCTGCCAAGTTCTTTCATCCTTGCAGTGCTGTTCCCACGAATTTGCAGTTTTCCTGTAGCCTCGTCTCCCTCATGGTCAGGATAAATTAGGTGACTCCATCTGATGGGCAAGAATCAGGTGGTGGGAGGAAGCCCTGCTGTCTGTGGGGAAGGGGAAGCTGCCTCCCACTGTCCTGTTGTTCTTTCTTTATTGTCCTTTCCTGCCTCATCCCAGGCAGGAGCCTGCAGGGAGGAGCACAGAGCAGTGAGAGGGCTCCCGTGCCCAGCCAGCTCCTGGGGATGTGTTTGGGGCCACTGTGCCCAGGGCAGGAGGGATGGTGGGTCAGCCCCAGACTTTTGGGGGTGTCTCAGGGGCTCCTGCAGGGCAGAGCTGTGCTCGGAGCTGTGGGTGAGCATGGCTCCATGCGAGCAGTCATGCAGGCAGGACTGTGGTCAGGGCTGCGCCCGTGCAGGGTGCCTGTCCCAGGGCACCCAAGCTGGATGGAGCCCACTGCATCCAGGCTGGGCATCACTGCAGGGCAGGTCTCACCCCTCACTGCCCAAACCTCAGCCCTTGTTGCTTTTCTGCAGCCTGTGTTTAACAAACTATTGGGTATTCCTGGTGCTTTTTTTAATCACTGCCATCGTTCTGTCGCTTTTCCCCATCTCCCCTCATGCCCCCCTCGCCTGTGGCCCCCCGCTGCCCTGCTGCCTTGGATCCCCAGTGCCTCTCAACCTCCAGCCAGGCCCCCTTTGCATTCAGGTTGGCTCCGAAGGTATTTTGGCTCGATGGCTGCCCTGCCTGATTTCAGTTTAAAGCATCCCGTATGCAGATGAGTGGCCCTAATACTGACAGCTTGCCGAAACAGAGCCATGGGCAGGGGCTGGCAGCAGGAGCCCTCCTGGCTGGGGTCCTGCTGTGGGGCTGGGGGCTGGGGGGGCTGCACCCCTTCTCAGCGGGGATCTTTGCTGGCTCACCCTGGCCCCGGCGCCTGCGGGCGGGAGAGGGACTGGCCGGGGGGCTCCTGGCTTCACACTGAGTGTGTTTTGGTTCTCTTGCAGGGAAGGTGACTGGTGGCTGGCTCATTCCCTCACTACAGGACAGACGGGCTACATCCCCAGTAACTATGTCGCGCCCTCAGACTCCATCCAGGCTGAAGAGTAATTGCCATCTTTTAGACAGTTTAAAGACGAGCAATAGCAAATGCACCCTGAGTGCCCCTTCCTCCCCCTGCCCCTCTCCTTGGCAAAACTTTCGAGGCCTCCGGGGTTTTCCTTTTTGTTATTTTTTCCCTTTGAATTTGCAAACCTGTCGAACATTTTCCAGCCTTTCTTTAAGGCTCATAAAGTGCGGAGGTGCAGCTACTTGCGTGGTGGAGGGATGAGTTGTGGCGTAGCAGGGGCCGTGGTGGAACTGATGCTTTTGGTCTGGTTTTTACTCTTCATGGCCACGCATCCATGTGTGAGGATGCTGCCGGCTCTGCCTGCACAGGTCAGGTTCAGCACAGAGGTGACCGTCACATGGGGAGAGCAGACAGGGGCAAAGCTGGCCATAAGTTCAAGAGCAGGAGGTGCCAGCCACATCCCCAGACCCTGTCCCCAGTCAGCAGTGTGGCATCCCCTCCAGCAACAGCTCGGGGGGCTTCAGAGGTCCCCGGAGCCCCTCGTTTGGAGAGGCTTTTGGAGTGAAGGTGTTTTGTGGCCTGTGGTGCAGGGTGCTCCTTGGGTGATGCCCAGCCCGGGCTGTACAGGGGCATGGTGGACCCTGAGATGCCCAAGCCTGGAGACACAGCCTGTGGTGTCTGAAATCTTCAGCGGGGGGGGCAGGGCTGAGCCCGCTGCTTGGAAAGGTGATGGAGGGGGTGGGCGAGTGCTGGGCGCTGAGACGCTGCCTTGCTCTTGCAGGTGGTATTTTGGGAAGATCACTCGCCGGGAGTCCGAGCGGCTGCTGCTCAACCCCGAAAATCCCCGAGGCACCTTCCTGGTGAGGGAGAGCGAGACCACGAAAGGTGAGCAGGGGTGGGGGGTCCAGTCTGGGGGAGCCCCTCTCCAGGGGTTGGAGGAGGGGGAACATCTGTGTGGAGACCCCAGTCTGTGCACTCTGTGCAGTCCCAGTTCCCCCAGTTCAGGTGCATGGGGAGGGAGAAGGAGAAAGGATTTGTACCCTGCAGATGGAAGCCAGTGTTGGGGGTCACTGGGCGATGCCCCTCAGCACGGGCAGCCTCCTGGGGTCTCCCTGCTGGTGCCGGTCCCCAGGGAGCAGGTGCTGATACACCCATTACATCATGGGTGACATCTCTGTGCCGAAGGCACCATTACACTGACAAACCTTCCCCTCCCTTGGAGGGATGCAGCTGCTTCTCTCCCACCGCTGCCTGCCCAGTGGTCACCCTTCAAAGAGATGGTTCAGCTCGCTGCAGGGTGGGAGCTGGGTGACTCACCCTCTCTGCCAGGACCACCAGGCAGGATGCTCTTTTTTCCTGGCTTTTTGGTTTTTTTCACACCCCCAAATAGGTGTTTTCTGTTTTTTTATTGTCCCTATATAGTGGTAAAATCTTGAACAAGTGCTTCCTGGGCAACCAGGCAGAGGCAGTGATGAATTTTTAGGTCCTTCTTTCAAGTCTAATGACTCTTTATACTTGTTTTGTGTCTCCTGAAAGTGCAAGTTTTGATCTTTGTGGTTTGGTTGCTGAGGATGCTGTTTCTTACCTGGAAATGTAGTTTACTTTGGCTCCAAATGCACCTTTGAGAAAAGCTCCTTGATGTTCCTTTCTGTTTTGATGCTTTGAACTTGCCATTATTTATTTTATTCCAGTGAAAAGTTTTCACTCAAGCAGCAGCATAAACCTTCCCTTTCATTACCTGTGGCCCCAGCAGCACGGTGTTGCTCTTGTGTGGGCAGAGCAGAGACAGGCACCTAAAGCAATGTCCATGGTGGGATTTATGGAGCAGGGAGTTGGGCCCGCCAACCCCTTGGCTCCCCTCTGAGATGCCGAGATGTTGGGGTTGTGAGTCAGCAGTCTCCTGTCTGGTCCTCTCCCCTGCTTCGCATCCCCACTTTGCCTCCAGAGCTGGGTTTGTCCCTCTGTCCCAGGGGGCTGCTCACTCTATTGCTTGCTAGCCCCCCCTAAACCCAGCAGGGTCTCTTCCTCGGTGCTTGTCTGGGGGCACAGTCCATCCTCACAGTGCTGGTGGTTGTGATTATGTGGTGTGACTGTAGCCAGGGGTACATGCCATCCCTCCCTGGCATGAGGTGCCAGCTCGTGCAGCCAGGAGCTGCTCCCCATCCTCTGCTTTTGGGTGAAAGCAGCAGCCTGCATGCCCAACCCTGGTCCCCCACGCCCACCCCCTGTTAGGACACCTTGGGGAGCACCTGTCTGCGGTGCATCTTCCCCCCAGCCCCTTGGTCCTGCCCACAGGTGCCTACTGCCTCTCTGTCTCTGACTTCGACAACGCCAAGGGGCTCAACGTGAAGCACTACAAGATCCGCAAGCTGGACAGTGGCGGCTTCTACATCACCTCCCGCACCCAGTTCAACAGCCTGCAGCAGCTGGTGGCCTATTACTCCAGTGGGTAGCCACCTGGGGTCCCCTTGGGGTCTGAGTGACACTCTGGATGCTGTGCCTGCCCTCACTGCAGGGCAGGTGCTGCTGGGAAGCCAGTGTGGGGCTGGGGGATCCCAAACCAGCTCGGGGGGACCCTGGAGAAGGTGGTTGGGTTTTAGGGAGGAGGGTGAGGGTTTGAGTACAGGGCCTTGAGGTGTTTTGCAGGGAAGATGTGGGGTAAAGACATCATGTGCCTAAATGCCCAAGTGTCACTCTGGTGTTGTCCCCTCCTGTGCTAGAACACGCTGATGGCTTATGCCACCGTCTCACCAACGTCTGCCCCACGTCCAAGCCCCAGACCCAAGGCCTTGCCAAGGATGCCTGGGAAATCCCTCGGGAATCACTGCGGCTGGAGGTCAAGCTGGGGCAGGGCTGCTTCGGAGAGGTGTGGATGGGTAAGGACCATTCCCACCCCGCTGCTCCCCCCCATGTCACCACCTGCATCTTCTCCCTGGCCATCCACAGGTGCCCGGAGCTTGCAGTAGGGTGGGGGAGCAGGTGAGGGACTCCCTGCCCCATAAATGTGTCCTGAGCAGTGTGTCCTGTGGCACAGGGACCTGGAATGGCACCACCCGGGTGGCGATCAAGACGCTGAAGCCTGGCACCATGTCCCCAGAGGCCTTCCTGCAGGAAGCCCAGGTCATGAAGAAGCTCCGGCATGAGAAGCTGGTTCAGCTCTATGCCGTGGTTTCAGAGGAGCCCATTTACATTGTCACCGAGTACATGAGCAAGGGTGAGCACAGGAGGGATGCCGGGGCGGTGGCCAAGGGGTTCTGCTCCGCCGGATTGCTGTGACCATGGTCTTCCTCGCAGGGAGCCTCCTGGACTTCCTGAAGGGTGAGATGGGCAAGTACCTACGGTTGCCCCAGCTCGTGGATATGGCGGCTCAGGTGGGTTTGTGCATCCCCAGGCCTCTCACATCCCCTTCCGAGGGTGCTGGCTGCCCGAGCATCTCGCTGGGCTGTCTTGGCTGTCATCTGTTGGGTGGTGGGGTGCTCTGCAGCCTCACTCGGGTGGGTGCCACCATCCCCTCTGGGTGCTCAGCCCAGAGCTGGGTTGCACTCAGAAACCATCACTTTGCCCGTTCCTGTTGCTGCCGGCTGTCCCTGGGTATTCTTGAGCAACTGTCTGTTCCTGCACCCCGGTTGGGCTCCCCAGGGACCCTTGTGTCACCCCTGGTTGGTGCCTCGGTGCCCCATGTGCTGGTCTCCACAGATTGCATCTGGCATGGCCTATGTGGAGAGGATGAACTACGTCCACCGGGACCTCCGGGCAGCCAACATCCTCGTGGGGGAAAACCTGGTGTGCAAAGTGGCCGACTTCGGCTTGGCACGGCTCATCGAGGACAACGAGTACACCGCTCGGCAAGGTGCGTGCCCAGCACTCCCCGGCACCGCCGGCACCGTGCCCAGGCAGGCAGCATTGAAACGGTGGCCACTGGTCCCCAGGGGTGCGCGTTGCATCCTGAGGCAGCATGTGGCCCTGCTTCCACAGGGGTCCTGGAGGCACTCGCAGCCCCACACACCCCTGGGCATGTGGGGTGGGAGCAGCCCCTCACCCTGCCTCTCCATCCAGGTGCCAAGTTCCCCATCAAGTGGACAGCCCCTGAAGCTGCTCTGTACGGCAGGTTTACCATCAAGTCAGATGTCTGGTCCTTTGGCATCCTCTTGACCGAGCTGACCACCAAGGGCAGAGTGCCGTACCCAGGTGAGGGCTGGCACTGGCCAGCAGAAGTCCTGTCCCTGTTGCGGTGCCCGAGCACTTGCCCCTGGCACTCTGTGGTGCCCAGAGCCTTTGCGGAGGAGAAAACTGATGCAAAGTTTCTCCTGCAATTTGAGTAGGGAGGGTGGGCTCGGGGGTGAGCTGCCCCTGCCCAGGTTAAATCCTGCCCTTCTGTGCAGAGCCCGACCAGGATGCAGGGTCACAGCCACCCTATCCCACTCTAGTCCGCGCGCAAGGATACGGGCTGGCAGGGACAAGCGCTGTTAGGCTGGGGGTGTCTCTCTCTCTGGGTCACCAGAGTTGCCATAAGGCTCATCCCAGTGTGATGCCCTCTATGTCCCCTCTGGGAAAGGTGCAGGTGCAGGATCTGGCTGGGCTCTAATCAATACCCACTCTCCTCTGGCCGCACGCAGGGATGGTGAACCGAGAGGTGCTGGACCAGGTGGAGCGGGGGTACCGCATGCCCTGCCCACCTGAGTGCCCCGAGTCCCTGCACGACCTCATGTGCCAGTGCTGGCGGAAGGACCCAGAGGAGCGACCCACCTTCGAGTACCTGCAGGCTTTTCTGGAGGACTACTTCACCTCGACAGAGCCCCAGTACCAGCCTGGCGAGAACCTATAGACCCGGAGCTCCTCCTGGCACCAGGGACGCTGCCGTCCTCACCGCAGGGCGCTGAGGGCTGGCCTCCCCGCCGAGGGGCCAGTTTTTTGTGGAGCAGACCCGGAGCAGGATGGGGCATCATCTCCGGATGTGGCCAGGGGAGGTGCTGGGTCCCCCCATCACTCATTAAGACTTCTGGCCTGTGTTTAATGAAGTGGCGCCGTCCCGCTGGCGAGAGGAGCCTGTGGGCACTGGTAGAGCCGGCTTGAGAGGGCGAGCGGAGCATCTCCCTCCGAGAGACTTGGCTTTCAGGAGATCTTTCCCCCTCAGCAGCTCTGGGGTGAGCCTGGAGGAACTTGGGGACAGCATCACCCTGCCTTGGACACACAGCCCCAGTTTCTTGCACCTCCTTTCTAAATCAGCACAAATTTCCCTGCCCCTTTGCCCTCCCTGCCATCCCCGCCTTGGCTCCACTTCTCCCGAGGGCGCCAGCAGAGATGTTTTGGCACGGGGAAGGCACAATCCCTGGCTGGTTGGGAGGGGGCGATGCACCGGAGCAGTGGTGCCAGTGTGGGGTGGCAGTGGAATGCTGGTGGTTTCTGGCCTCACTGCAACCTCACTGGCAGCAGGAAATGTGGCTGCTCATGGCTCCAGTGACTGACACCATCCCGTGGGAGTTAACTGGGTTCACATTCGAATCTTCCAGCTGTGTCTGTCCCCACAAGGGACCCATCTCATCTCTGCTGGGAGTGGCACTGGGGGGTGCCAGCAGAGCCCTCGCTCTGCCTGCTGCCAGCCCCACTGCCCCAGCTACACCTTCTCCCATCAACCAGTCCTGGTCTTTCAGCCAGCTCCCTGGGAAGCTCCCCCCAGCCACCCTCCCTGGCTCCACCACCAGCTCTCCCACCGGCAGAGTGCCCCGGGCTGGCCCTGCCACCAAATCCAGTGCCACCGCAGGGCTTGGGTGCATGGCATGTGTGGCTGTTCAGGATGTGGGAGTATTCTGGGGAAAATACTTGTCTTTCACAAATGTTTTTGTTCACCCGGTACATTTTTAGCTGCCTTCCCCCTACCCTTTTTGTCTCAGTTGCTGGGCTGCAGTCCCCATGCAGTGGGAGCATCCCAACCATGGGCCACCATCCTGGTGGAGAGTCCTGGGAAGTGCTGTGCTGCATGGGAGACATTTGTATCCTCATCTCCCTTGCTCGCTCCTGAAGGCCTCAGTCCTGTTTCAGCAGTGGGTGGCTATCTGTGCCCAGCTTTGCCCCCACACACATCCCACGGAGCTGAACCCAGGGCCAGCAGGGCAGCACCCAGCCCCTGTGCTCTCCCACCCAGCGCCTGTTTGTACATAGCCCTCGAGCGGTCCCTGCGCCCTCCCAAACATTGACTTAGTTGCATGTGTTGATTTTTTTCCCCCTCATGCGGCTGTACCCAGCTGGAAACCCTTTGCCGTGGTGGCTCACACGGCTTTGCTCCCTCACCTCTCGGGTCCCAGGCAGCCTCGCTCAGAAAGACCTTGGGGCTTTTTGGATGCTCTGCTGGGCCAGGGGTGGGTTGAGGGCTCGAGGGGGTACTGTGGGACAGTGGTGCTGGCACGCACCCATGGGAAGGACCTGGAGAGGGGAGCCAGCAGCTTCGCCCGCCTCTCGGTGCTCGGGCAGTGGGCTTGCTTTGGCTCCCCATCATTTGTGGGATGGGGTTTCCCTCCGGCACAGCCTCCTTGCAGACAGCAGACCCAAACCACCTTTCACCAGCCCCCGCTGCACTGCCAGTGTCTCATGAAAGTTGGGTGGGAGCTGAGTATGGGCAGGGGGGCAGCCCAAACCCCGTCCCCAAACCTCTGCCGGAGCAGGGCCCAGGCATGCTTCTGCCTCCTGCTCGCTCCTGCAGCTCCCTAGCCACTTATTTATGAACCAAGTGCTCGGTTGGTTGGTGGCTCCTTTTGAGTAAGTAAAACCTTTGAAATCAGCTTGAACAGGTTCTTCGGCAGTATGGAGAGAGCCTGCTGGTTTAGAGAACAGCGACTGGTTTAATGGATGTTTTTTAAATCATTCTGGGACTTGGAGACTTTTCTCCCCACTTCCTAGCAGATTTCTTGTGCCCAGCATTTGGGCAGGAGCTCTCCAAACCTTGATATTCTGCCTTTCCATTCCTGGGCTAGGTGGCTCCTGCATCCCCATCGGCACTGCCAAAGAAGCCCTGTCCCGCAGCAGCTGGCCACCAAGGGCTGGCCTGTGCCATAGCTCTGCCTAAACTATACAAAATCCCCATCCCCAGGAGAAACCTCTTAAAACTAACATGCAGGAGCTAGATTTGATCGGGAAGCTGGGGAGAGAGAAGACAAGTGGACATGTTAAGGTTTGGCCTTTGGCTGTCTGCAGCACATACAGGGTCTTGCGTGAGCGCAGCGGGACGGGAAGGAGATTAACCCAGCGGTTTCATTTTCTGGCTCTTTCTGGCAAGCAGCAGAGCAGGACCGCAGCCTTGGCGCAAGGAACACCCCAGGCTGGCTTAATTCCCCATGGCTTTTGGCAAGCTCTGACGAAGGAGACATGCTGGGGACATTTCAGGGCAGAAGACAGTAAAGCAATCCTCAAGGAACCCTCCTGCATGGGGCTGGGGCTGTGTGTCTGCATGTCCGTGTGTCCATCCATGTTTCTGTGCAGCGGTTTCAGTGCAACCCAGCATCTCCAGACTCGCTGCTGCAGCTGGCCTGACCAGGAGGCCCCAGGGATCAAGATCCTCTCCTCCATCACCATTGTTGTCTGCCAATTTATTTTTTTAAGCCAATAAACTTCAAAGGGGAGCCCCTACCTAGGGATGCTCTTTGGCTTCCCAGGGCCAGTAACTCCCTACAAGTTACTCCTCACTGCTGTTACCATTTTTTTTAAACAGTGTTTTGTAAGATCTCCGACTATGCAGAGAACATGTGGATCTGTCTCTCTCTCTCTCTCCAGCTCCCCTCTCCCCCCACCTGCCTTTTTTGGTGTCTAAGTAAAATATTTAGCTTTTTTTTTTTTTTGGATAATAATAAAACTTTGGAGAAAAACCTGAAAAGGTCCAGTTTTGTGGGGGGTGGGGGGTGGAGATGCTTTGAAACTCTAATGTTGTTGTAAATACTTCGCAGTTTGATAATTAAATACAAACAGACCTCACAAAAAAAAAAAAAAACAAAAACGAGTAGCTCATGTATGAGAGGACTTCTTATCATCCCTGTTACAGGAGTCAGTGGTTCCTGGAGCATGTGCAATGCCTGTGTGGTGCTCCTGGTGCCTCAGAGGCTTTTTCTGGCTGATGCTTCTGGGATCTGGTGCCACTTCTGTCCTGTGGTGCTGTAGCCATTCCTGTGTCCCCATGTAGGTTCATGGTCCAGCACAGTGCTAGCACCTGTTCCTGCAAGAGGAGCTTCATCCACTGTGTCCCTCCTGCTCCGAGGGCCAGGGCCAGCTGGCTGCCCCAAGCCCAGCAGGCAGGAGACCTGACTGACAACCCCCATCAGCTGGGCTGGGGGTGACAGAACAGAGGGCAGCCCTGCCTTCAGCAGAATCTGCTTCATCAGCAACTACAAGCAAGCCGGCTTTGTTAGGCTAGTTAGTCGGTGCTGATTGGGATCCCTAACTTGGTGATTAAGTAATTGATCTATAACACAGGGTTGGGGGGAGCAGGTCTTCTGAGAGATGTGTGGTTTGGTGATGCTGCTCCTCCTTCATCACCACCATGGTCTGGGGTGGCTTTAATACTCCAAGTCTCTGGATCTGGTTACTTGATACTGGTGTGTGGCTGCTCCCTCCTCAATCTGGTAAGTGACTCTGTCTTGGTACCTTAAATGTTGAATGCTTCATGTTTTGCTTCTCTTTAAAACAATTAAGTGATTGAGGGATTATCTCTTGTTGGCAAGTCCCTTGGTCCATGTGTGATGTGTGGGCTGGGAGTGGGTCAGTGGGCTCACTCTCGGATGGGAGCTGGGGCTGAGGACCCTCCAGCCCTTGGCTTTGCCCCTTTGGCATCACAGCTCGGGAGCAGGGTGGCCATAGGGGTGGTGTACAGAGGAGGTCAGGGTGCTGTGGGTAGGCTGGGGTGCTGCAGTCCAGCCTGAGCCCTGGGGCAGTGAGCATGTCTGCGGTGAGTCACGCCCAGGGGATGAGGGGGATGGATTTGGTACTTCCAATCCCTGCCTATAGCACTGCTAGTTTCCTCCTCTCTATGTCCCCTTTGCTCTGTGTCCAGTTTTCAGCCTCAGTGGAAGCTGAGGCATATTAAAAGGATATTTGGGGTACTTGGCAGCACCTGCATCCCATCCTGGCTGTGCTCGGTGGCTGTTTTGCCATGGAGTCCCCCCCCTCTCTGCCCACTCAGACCAACAGGCCCCCCTGCCAGGCATCCCCAGCCTGAGCCAGGCAGATGCTCCTGGGGATTAGCCCAGATGCCTCCTTTAATTGACTTAACCTTGCTGTTTGCTTCCCACTTGCACCCTGTAAGCCTGGGAGAGGATTTGGGTGATAGGGTGGGGGCTGTGACTGTCCCCACAGCAGGTCTGGCGAGGAGGTGGGGGCCCTGTGCTGGGCAGCTTGTGCTGGCAACGGGCATCTAAAATGGCAAGGATGAGTTGTTTGGCCTGAACATCCCCTTTTGCTTTCCCCAAAGCTCAGTGGTAGCACCCCAAAAGCACATCAAGTGCTGGCTCTTGACGCAGGCTCTGAGAGGATAAATGCTTGTGAGTAGGTGGGGGGCAGCCCTGAACTGCTCAGCATGCTGAGGATCCCCCAGAGCAAATCCTGGGCTGTGCTCTGGGTCTGGGGCTCTCTCCATAGCCCAGTCCCAGTAAAAAGGCTCTTGGGACAGGGTCTGGCTCCAGCCCCAACTGTGCCTGCTGCTCGCTGTGACAAGAGGTGAACGGGAGGCTGCTGGCATGTATCGACTCGGAAGACAAAGCCTACCTCTGTCCCCTGCAGACTCTGCCACTTGGATCTCATACCCCCAGCAGCAGGTTGGGGTGGCACCCAAGCCACCCGTCCGCCCTTGCTCTTCTACCAGAGGATTTGTCTTTGCTTGGAGGTGTAGCAAAACCCTCTTGCCAAGGGTTCATTTCCAGGCTCCAAAGGGAAAGGCTGAAGTCCTTACCTGACGTCTATCTTACCTCCCACAGTCGCTGAAGGCTAGGAAACTGCTCCAGGGCAAGGAGTAAGAGACAGGTAAGACCAAAGGGCACAGGCAGGGCAGGGCTCTGTGGCCCTGAGTGATGTTTGTGCCTTCCCTGGCTCAGGGGGATTGGCTGGATCAGACCCACGGTAACAACATCAGAGGATAAGGTTGGAGGCTGTGGAAACCCAGTGCAGTCAGCAGCGGGGCTGCACCTTTGGACTTGGCTGCCTCTCTGAGCTGGCTGGGGGTGCTTCCAGCCCAAATGGCTTCTCAGTGGGATCAGTGTCTTGCTTCTGCTACGAAATTAGTAAGGCTGTGCTGTGCGCTTGTCTCAGGGTAGCAGGGACAGCGTGCAGGCAAGAGGCACTAATTGACTGACAAGATCCAGAGATGGAGGGGCAGACACTGGGAGAGCAGGCTGGTGGCCGTGGTGGCCCTTGACAGTTGGTTCCCTGCCTGCACCCTGAGCAGTGCTGGGAGCTCAACTGCCAAACACTAGCCCCTGAGATGAGATTCACCAACATGGATGTCTGGAAAGCTCTAGGGTTCAAAAAGCCATACCAGCCTGGCAGTCATGGCCAAAGCTTCTCCATGGGAAGCCTCATGGTGTCCCAGTGGCTCATCTTAGGGATGCTGCCTCTCCCTGAGGAGTGGTAAGGAGGGGAGTGAGAAGCCCCCAGACCCTGAGTCTGCAGGGAGGAGCCTGAGGTCTGCCTGAGCTAAGCTGCATCTCTTTTTCTAGGGATCTGAGCCTGGGTTTGTTTGGCTGTTTGTTTTCTGGTTTGTTTTTTTTTTTTCTTTCTTGACCCTGATGTGTTACTGATCTGTTATGTGACCTAGAAAAGAAAATTATCTCTCCTTCCAATGGAAAGACAAAGGAACAGCTTAAGGCTCCTGCTCCCTGTATCTAGGGAGCACCAGGCAGATGGACACTTTGTAATACAGCTCTGTGCCAAAGCCCTTGCGGGCTGTGTCCAGGCTTGATGGGACCTGGCACAACACAGCAGTTGTGTTATAAACCCCACTGCTTTCAGAGTCACTAGTGTAGATACACCCCTGGGATGACTGCCCACCACTGCAGTCCCCAGGGAGAGACCCCTCAGTGCCTCCAAGATACCAGGGGATGGAGCAACCCCACTGATCTTCTGGCAGAGCAGCTCCGTGAGACCAGGGCAGAACATCTGAGCTGCTTTCTGTGCAGCCAGCAAACGCCTGCCCGAGAGCAGAGGTACTTCGTCTGTAGGGGCTCAGTCCAATTTGCCGTGAACAAGCAGAGAAGCTGTGATGCTGCTTTTCAAATGCCATCAGGTTCAACCTGTTCTGCAGTCGCAGGCTGGTTTTTCATGGTGTCTCTACAGAGAAGGACAAGCAGGGCATTAGCATGAGAAGTGGGACCTGGTTGGGTTCCTCACTCTGCCTGAGGCTTTGTCTGACCATGATGAATTTGCTTTAATTTTCTATCTTTAAAATGAAGATGGTATCTCTGTGCCCTAAAGAGGGCAAGACACTGTGCTGGTGAGGGCTGTGTGCATATCAAAGAGCACTCCTGAACTACAGTTCAGGTGGGAGAGCTGTAAAAAGTAGGTTTCTTACACATCAGTCTGCTGAGATCTCTCCTGTCACTACACCAGAAGCTTCCCCTTTTGAAGTGCTTTTACCTCCGAGTTGGGTCCCGCAGAAGGGGAAGCCTGCAGCTGCATCTTGCCTTGTACATGTACAAAGCCAGGGCTTGCTCTCATCCAAAGAACTGTCTGGCTTTGTGGCTAGGATTTATTTAAATTGCTGTAGAGTACAACTTCGCTAGTTAGCAGCAAAAATGTACTCTTAAAAGGACTGCATTAGCTTGAATAAATTTAAACTTAAAAGTTGCTCAGAGCACAGACAACAGTCTTGCCATAGCTTGCAAATGAGAGGCCTTCCCCTCTCCTTTCTATTTATTTATGATGGAGCTGATGACAGCTACTGGGATTTCCCTTGGCCTGACAGGTGACAGAGCTGTCATGCCTATTATTGGTGATGTGGCACATGCTTTTTTTAAAACATGTGAACACTGATATGACCTGGACACTTTCCAACTTGGACTTGGTCTTCAGGGCTTGCAGCAAGGGTAAAGGAAGCTGTTTTCAGCTCCAGCAGCACTGGCTAACTCTCCAAGGTGCTCCTGGGTGCTGTCAGATCTGAGTCCCCTGTCTGGCTGAAGCATGTGTCCCCCTTGTCCCCCTGGTACTGCATGGGGTCACAGCCAAGGCTAGGGAAGGGCTGACACAACCACATCTCCCCCGGGATGGCTGGTGGCAGCTGGGTTGCTGCCCGGTCTCTGCCCAGAGCAGGGACAGGTCAGGAAGATGCCGTGTCCTGCAATGGGCTCACCTTTCCTGCCAGGGTTGGGGACTAGTGGCAGCTCTGGTTTAATTTTGTAAGCGATAAGGAAAGGCCGAATCTGTCACGTAAGTGCAGAGATAAAACCTGTGCTGTGAGTCTGGGAATCACCAGTACGGTTCTCAGTCTGCCCACGGTCAGGTTCAACAGTTAATGGGAAGAGTCAGTATCGGGAGCTACAGGGCAAACAGGCTCTGCCTCTTGCTGGAAACTCCCCCGGTTCTGTGCTGGGAACAGAACAACACAGACACATGACTGCTGGGCAAAGGCATCCACAATGAACACCCAATGCATCATGCTGGGCAGGAGGCCACAGACCAAAGTTTATAAAGCTTTATTAAACATTTTGAACAGCTGTGCAATGAACAAACAATACTCTGGAAGTTTCACAACCTCATAGCTTGAGCTTCTTGGGGACTGCAACAGCCACTTCTACTGCTCTCCACTACCTGACTGAAGACGGCAAAGGGGAGGGAACCCTTTAAAGTTTAGAGACAGTATGTTGTGTTAACTTCTAAGGTTTCCCACAAACCTCTGCCCCAGGTTGGGCTCCCCAAGAGCCATGGCTGCACAGTAATGTATGCAGTGTGGAGCTCTGCACAGCTGTGGTGTGCAGGACTGACACACACACACCCCCCCACACACACCCCTGGCTTCTCGACATCCTTCTGCCAGGGGAGATGGAGACACCAGGCACTCCTCTCACCTCCTGCCTTCTCTAGTCAGTAGCACGAGCACCTTCTGTCACCCCTGGCCCCAAAACACCATCACTAAAAACAGCTGAAGCATTTACTGCTTCAAGCCATACCTCCACCTCTCCTGCCCTGCCCACTGCTGGCTTTTTGGGCTAGCATGAGTTTTATAGGGTGAGGTTCACAGCAGCTTTCAAAACCCCACATCTTGCAGCATACTGGTTCTTTATCCCAACAGTCAATACCTTGGTAAACCCTGGAAATCTATGAGGACGGGAAGAGAGTCTCCACTACCTGTGAGGCTTTATAAAAGCAGCAGCATAACTGAGGCTTTCAGGCTATGATCTCGGAGCATAAGGAGTTCAGAAAGCACTTCGGCAGTGCATGCATCTCTTTGGCAGGCTGAGCAGGAGGAGATGACTCAACTGCCTCTGGCTCCAGCAGCTTTTGGCCAAGTGCATCTGTGAGCTCTTGAGCTTGCCCTTGATCAGCAAGGTGGGAAGGCTGGCTCCCCACGAAGAGGAAGATGAAGAGAATCTTGTAGCTACTTGAGTAGAATCAGTGGGCCACGAGTCCCGAGTTAGACCACTGGCCTAATGCAGACAAGTGACACACAACTCCACTGCCGCACAGCACCCAGGCAGAGGCCAGCAGCACGGTCTTCCACCGGTTCTCAGGAGGGCTAGTGTCCATTCCCAATGATATGGGAAGGAAAAAAGATTTCTGCTTCGAAAAAAGCAGGTGGTGCTGCCAGAGTTCACACAGTAAACAAGTCGAATTTCACAGGCAGAGTGGGAGGAATTTACCACTCTAGTCCACACACAGTTACAGGAAACAGGCTGTTTTTACTCCAGTCACATGCCTAACACCCCCTCCCTCCTCCCTAGCCCACCCCCTTTTTAAAAGCAAAACAAGAGCCCTCAGCAGACTGGAAGATTATTGGGTTTTAGGTGCCCACTACGCTGGGATCGTGAGCCGATTCTGGCAGCTGGGATCCTGTGCAGTGATACAAGAAGCAGTTCCCCCAGCAGCTGTAGCAGATGAGGAATAGAGCTGCCAGGAAGACCAAGGCACAAATCGTGCAAGGTTTCCGTTCCAGGAGGAAACTGAGCAGGTAGAAGCCCATGAACATTGAGTGACTGAACCACAATGCTGGGTTGAGGGGCTTGGGTATGAGCAGGACAGGGAGCAGCCACTGAAGGCAGTACATGGTGGCTGGCTGGCTGGGGCCTCGGGGCAGCAGCAATCAGATGTGCTCCAGAACAGTCTCCAGCAACAACTCCGGCGGGCAGGCTGTTCTGTAGAGAGGGGTAAAGCGTCAGAATGTCAGAGAAACAGCAAATCAGTCAACAGACATTCTTATTGTACAGCTTCATTTACTTCCAAGCATCGTATGCTGATGCCTGAACTCCCCATACTAAATTCTGGTGTGTTGCAGAGCTGGTGGCAAGTTTCCTGCTTTCTGAACCACTGAGCTGGGGACATGATTACTGCTGGTGTAGATGCTGTGTGCTCTGTTGCTCAGGCTTTTACCCAGGCTAACAGTTGTGAGACCTTTTCTTTAGCATAGTAGAGAAACAGAAAGGGAGAGGAGGAAACAGAACGGAAAACAAACTGCCATAGCCTTCCCTATACACATATTTATCCAAGACTGTGCAAAGACTTGAGTGATGGTATAAAGAAATGCAACCGAGTGGTAAACTATTAGGTGCTACAGAGAAGTGTTAAGGAAGCATTAGTGCTGGAAGCGTCAAGAGCACAAACTGCTTCCTCCCCAGACACAGACCTGTTATAAAGTCTTCCAGCAGGACAGCATAAAATTCAATCTATTCATGTAGCTCCCCAGGAAAGCTCCGACAGTGTCCAGGCTGCAAAACAAATGGGAGCACAGTCCCTGCTTAAGGGATTTATAATCCTTGCCAATCAGCTAAAGTCAGATAAGACAAAGTATGTGAATAGATCAAAGAGGGGACAGTCTCAAAATGGCAATTTGCATAAATGCTGTAAACGCAGGATTTCCTCACTTGGATTATTATAAAACCCTGGGGAAACAGTGAGTTTTAAGGGCTTCTCTAACCAGGGATGGCAGCACATTGTAAGTCCAGAAAACACACTTCTACCTTTAGCAAGCTCATCAACTACTCTAAGCACGTGGGGGTTTTTTTGTTCTAAGCAGTACAAACATCTTCATCCAGGAATTTCAGATGGCTTTAAAAATAATAAATGCCTTGCAGATGTTTTTACAGAGCCAACTGTTGAAAGGGGGCAGAAGAGTGGAGTTAAGCCGTCTGGAATAGCAACAGCAGGTCAGGCTAGAAAGTACCAGTATTGCTGGGAGGGAATAACTGGAAGCTTTCCTTCAGTTCATGCAGTAGGGAATCCATGAGAAGAAAGTACTCCTAGTTTATTACTCCAAAAAGGCAAAACCACACAGGGGAATGCTGGAAAAGGGAAAAGCTTGGGAAGGGTGCTCTTTCCTGCTGTCCTGTAGCACATCATAATGACACACAGCAACACTGAACGAAGCAGCTGCTAGCCAGGGCACAGACAGACAGGCAAGAGGACAGCCTCAGCCTTGCAGAACGCCACAGCCTCACCCCTACTAAGCAGAGCATGGTCAGAACGGTGTATTGAAGCAATCCTTTTATCTGAAAATACTCAACTGAGTAGTGCTCTGTCAGAAGAACGAAGGGCTGAGCCAAGCCTGTTAGGATTACAATTGGGAGGTGGTAAGGTTAGTAGGATGAAGGAGTGAGAAGGTAAACAAACAGCACATTCCACTGGCTCCTGTTGGCAGGAGAAGGGATTTCCTGGCAAAGGAAAGGAGAATGAGGGATTGCACAGAAAAGCCAAGAGAAAACCACACATGGTTCTCTTCCAAAAAACCACTGAGGTCAGACTTGTTTTACAGCTCTGTAAGCTCGTAGGTACCAACCGGCCCTGTTGTCAGAAGCAGGAAGCATGCTGCCATCCACGGTGTTCTTAGCAGCAGGATCTATTTTAAAGTTAGTGAGAGTGAATGCAAGCCAAAATCACCCAGGGCAAACAGATATCTGGGGAAAGTATGTTGTGCTGGTGCTCCTGCAAGAGACCACTCTCCAGCAGAGGGAGGGCAGCTGTGGTCCAATTAGTAAAACTAAGCTGCAGTTAGGCAGCCAAAGAATAAGGAAGAAGTTAATTATACATTGCAACATGGATAGAGTCAAGTCAAAGGAATAAAACTCCCACCATTAGTCCTGTTTTAGGCAGGTCACTCACTCGTATCGTTAAGGGCAAGCCCAGTCCCAAGCCTGTTTCCCTCATATATAAACTGGAAATAAAGATTACTTGTTTCATAACAAAACATGCTATCTGCTAGCCTTTGTGAATTGCTTAGATGTTTCTGGAGTAAAAGTACTGCAGATATATTAGATAACTTTTTTTCCAAGGGGAAGAATGGAGAGAAAAGATTTAACAACAAATATCTGAACAGAAAGGTAATTAAACCCAACTACCCAGCTTTACTTCAGACTGCATTGAATAGAACAAAGTTGTATGAAATCAATGATCTGCAGCTGCCTCAGTCCTCTGGAAATGTTCCTTCCTTGAAGTTTCCTACAGTCTGTCTCTCCCAAGTGCTCCAGACATTCAGCAGTACAAATCTCTGCATAAACATCATGTCATACTTTTGCTAGATCCAGCCCTGAAGTCACAGCAGCTTGACTTCTGTAGCTGGACACGTGCAGCAGTCTTTGGGTCACCCATTCTTGAAGCTTTAGTTTAAAGTGCCTACAGACAATTGCTTTGGGCTTTCTGTCTCCAGAATAAAGAAATGGATAAAAACCAACCTAAGACTGTCTGTCAGAAGAGCAAAAGGCTGGAACAAAGCTCTAGAATCTCCCAGGACTAATGTTGTAAATCTCTCAGCTTCAATAAGGCCACGTGTCACTACTGAGCCTTTAGCTCCCAAACTTTACAAATGACTACACTTTAAGAGCATAACTATAATTTGTGATGTAGCTGCATTTCATTCCACAATCTGGCCTCCTCACCATGGCAAAGATTTAAATGATAATGCTCCAAACAGTAAGTTGATTCTAAGCATGTAAGCATTATCTAAACAGGCAAATCAATCTCAGAACAAGTTACCCATTTCTAAATATTGGTATTTCCTGCAAGAGCCAGTTGCTTGTAACAATCAGTGCAACCGCTGCAGAACAAAGAACCATTTAATTGTGACTATTTTTACTATGAAGTTTCAGTGTCAATGCCCTTCAACCTGCAAAACTCTTGGACTTCTAAGAATGCAGATATTCCAATAGTCTTGTATCTGTAGTCAGTTTGCTCGTATGGTTGTGTGACCCTCCACTATCCACCAGCTAAAGGTTGAAAACTCTTTTTCTGCTGTATCCCACAGCCCATCCTAGGTAAAGTACCTACTATTAGAGACTTCTGCAGCTCTATCTTCCTCAAGCGACTTCCCACATACTCTGCCTAGCTCTTCACTGGAGGTTCCTTTATACAGCTGGCAATGAGACTGAATTCTCTTTCCACACTATTGATCAAAAAGAAACAGCGTCTGCTGCTATCAACTCTTTACTGAGCAGGGAAATATCACTCTCCCTGAGGCCCACGATGGGCAGTCCCTTCTTGAAGCCATACAATATTCAGTTTTGCCTAGGTTCTCATGCAAGGTGAAACTTGCAAATAAAGAATTCCTACCTTGTTGGTTTTGTCCCCTCCTCATGATCCAAGCTAAAGATTACCATGTCCCAGAGCAAATAAGAACCTGTCACCCAACAGTATTTCTACCAGCTCCATATCTCACAACTGCATCCTGCTTTTCCTCAACCAGTTGCTCTTGTTCTCCCCTGCCTGACTCATCTTTCCTTAGCCACCCTGGTGTCCTGCTATCCTCAAGACAGCTCTCATGCTCCTACTCAAGTCACCTGACTTGGCAGACACTCATCACACCACCACTGACTCTTCTTGCTCCTCTGCAGCTCTTAGAGCCTCCTGACCTTCCTTCAGACCCCTCAGCAGCAGAGAGCAGACGATGCTCCCACCGCTCTCCCCGCAGTCAGCGCTCAGCTGCTCTGTCTGATTGCCACGTGCTGCTGGAGCCTCGTCCTTGCTGGTTCCTGCAGGCAGAGGAGCAGCCTGGGGAGGTTCCTTGCACACCTCATTAGTAAGCAAACGCCAGTATCTTTCCACATGCTTATTAATCAGCTTCCATAGTGCTCACAGCCCTTCCTTCTATCATCTTCCATCCCAAGACCATTCAAAACCAGCAGGTCCTACTGGTATATGTTTGTGGAGAGGATTTTCAAATTCTAGTACAAGGGTAGTGGCACACCTTTCCCAGCCAGAAGCAGGACTTTCATTATGACAAGTCAGAAGTGAGTAGCACAGCACAAGTCTGTAGTGCTTTGCAATGCATCAGTGACATTTTAGAATAAATCCACCTGAGGAGCTAGCAAGTTGTTCCTTGGCATTCTACAAGCTAATTCAGCAATTAAGAGACTGAGATGTGTTTCTACACTATAGGTTTCATACATCAGTATGCCAACACCAAGTCTGTACCTCTCTCAAGAATGTTTTCATTCCTTAACAGTCTATTTACCTTGATGGGGAGAATAATTAGCTGCCTTTTACTAAGCACTTAAAAGGTAACATTGTTCAGACCTTACTAAGGCAGCTATTAAGCCAGTACTGTCCATAGGGAACTTCCCCAGCAGATGCTACAGAAAGAGTCACCCAGGCTGGCAGCCAGAACATCTGCAATAAAAGACCAAGTAACCTCTTTACTGGGTGGTGGTGGTGGTGGTGGTGCCAACTTCCCTCTTTCCCAGAAGCCGAAGTTTCTGCTTGGGAGTGAAAAGTCACATTGTCTAGATAAAAATCTCTCAAGTTACACAGTGCACATAAACTTCAAAGTAAGCCTCAGGGATTTGCACTGAGTTTCTTACCTATAAGGCTTACCTTTAGTACAGTTTGCTTAAAACTGTTTAAACCAAAAACCCTGTCACAGTCACGTAACTTGAATGGATGTGTGGGGGCAGTACTTCATGCTGCCAGCATGTGTTCAAAACGAACTCTCAAATACCAGATAGCACCCAAAACAGTTCCTAAAAAATACACAATATCCAAAGCACTGGGTGAAAAAAAAAAAAAAAAAAAAGAAGAGGTGAAAGAGCTACCAAGTGATGGGTTTAAGGAGTTCAGCTAAGAAAAGCAACAGCAGACCAGCTTTCTAGATGCCAACCCTCTCTCTTAAAAAAACCCAAGAACCGTAACTGTTCAAACTTTAAGACCTATTTGCATATCAGGGATTTAACTTCAGGGGCTTTTTTTTGTCTTGCCACTATTTTTTCTATTTTTTTAAAGCTTTATCTGCCACTATGACTCAGCTGGAAAAAGTGAGTCTTAAATATTTGGCAAAGGCCTTATCCCAGTCTTTTATAAGTTCATGCCTTGAACACTTGACGTAGACTCAGAAATGGTGCAATATAATTGCAAACAGTTTCCAAAAGAGCAGCAAATCCTTGGCTAACCAAGCCTTGGGGTTACAAAGTGTTCTGATTTCTCAAGCTAGAGACAAGCCAAAGCAACTCCTTTCATGACAAGTGGAGGCTCTCTGTTGAGCCGCTCTTTTCATCACTTCAATAGCTGCTCTCCCAGCTTTGTTACTAACTGGGGGATTGATTAGCCTGTGTGCAGCAGCAGTGCAGTACCAACTCCACTTGGGCTGCAGTGCACTCACAGCACCAGGGTGAATAAACCTCTACCTGTGAGCAGGAAGGCAGCAGTGTGATCTGTGTTCCTCTGCACAGTAAATCACAGGAGCAGAACCTTAAGTCAGACAGCTCTGTGGTGGGAAGAGATGTCAACATCGACAGTTGTCATTTGAAGTATCGCTACTCTCATTTGTACTAATTGATTAATTCTCAGTGGTCCTCATTCCTGCCCTCTGCCTTTGTTTAACTGCCAAAGATCACAAATGTCAAGTCCATTCCAAGCTCACTGAAAAACATAATTATTTTTAGTTTTAATTTGGAGATCTCCTCTACCTTTTGTGCCTTTGACAGGCTTCAGAAGTCTGAATACAGCCTGATAAAGGCCAGTTTTCTGCATCTCAGGTAAGGAGAGGCAAAAATGCAGCACTGGCAAGGGGTTCTGGGCAGTTATAACATATAGGTTGGAAAGGCAAAGATTACTCCACTATGACAGTATTTGCAAGTTCAACTGTAATATTTCAGTACAGGGGTAATGAAGTATAAGAGAGTCTGGTGTGTTGTGTACTGCACTTAGGAGCTTCATTTTTCATCTTCTCTTGCGCTCGCGTGTTGGGGATGTAAGCAACATTCATACAACAGAACGGGTTGTAATCCCGCTTTGCCAAGTAGCTCTAAGAGTCCATGGGGTCGCAGGGAGGGCGCCTTCCCCGGGCACAGCAGCACTGCGGAGTGCCGTGTTCTCTGCTGGACAAAAGGATGTCAAAGAGTTGTCTTGCTCTGGGGAGAAGTGGGCTTGCGTTTGCTTATGGAAGGTGCTAGAGCGAGCTATGAGATGTTCCTGACTGAGAACAGCGGTATAGAGGGAGGAAAAAGTCGGGGAGAAGGGGGAATATGGTGTTATTTTCATGTTAGGTTGGCAATAATGGAAGCATGTTCACGGCAGGCTGAACGTTTATAACCCACGCACGCTAGGCTACGGGAGCGCGGCTCTCCTGCCGTCACCGCCCTGGGACACCCCACAGTCCCCCGAGCGCTTCCTCCCCGTCCCTGAAGTTGGCGAGTGTCACCTCCAGCTCCGGCAGACCTCCGCTCGCCCGCGGACAGCGCCAACGCCGCGCCGAGGCCGG
>NW_020799125.1:9803336-9811180 GCF_003259725.1 Athene cunicularia | reverse complement strand
GGCGGTGACGGTGGGCGTCGCTCCGTCAGGCGGCACCGCTCCGTCCGGCAGCGCCGCGGGCAGCCCCGGGGCCGAGCACTGCGTCTGCGCGGCGGTGGGGGCGTCAGTGCGCATGCGCGTGGCGCCGGGCGTGCGCTTCCCGCGGAGGTTCTTGAGTGCTTCGTTGCCTTTTAAGAAGTTATATGTATTTATGTAATTTTTTAAACATTTAAAGTGCTGTTTGGGCGCTTCTTCGCACCGCGCGGCGTGCTTCTCGCAGGCTAGTTCTGCATGGCGTTGCCGGGGGCTCGCACCCGCTGTCCCACCGCGCAGGGCGTGTTGCGCGGTGCCGCAGGCCGCCTGCGCGGTGCTGCGCGGCTCTGCCCGGCTCTGCTGCGCGCCGCGCAGTGCAGACAGGTTTTCGCCCGCTGTCCGCGTGCTGCTCTGCGCCGTGTGGCACGCTGCTTGCCTGCGTTCTTGCATGGTGCAGGTAACTGCATTTTTGCCTGCAGCTTGGGTGATTCTCTGCAGGGTGGCCTGCTCTTTGCTGGCTTTCCTAGATACCGTTGCATGCGGGTTACAGGCTTCTCTTTGCACGCAGTTGGCACGTGTCCTTGCACACCACTGCACTCTGTTCATACGCTCACAGGTTCGTGCTGTGCGGCATGTCGAGTATATGCTTTCTTGCATTCCGTCACATACTATTTTTAGGCTTGCTTTCATGCTGCTTCCTCATCGCACACGGCAGTGCACCTTTGTTGCAGATTTAGCCCTGTCGAGCCCCAAGGGGTCCCGGTTTTCCGTGCTGCAGTAGGGTGGGCACCTGCCCCCTTTTTTGTGCTGTATCTCAAGAGAGAAGGGGCAGTCACAGCTCAATGGCCTTAAACATTTTATTTTTGACACTGCTTGCTGGCAGCCCTCTGGCCAAGCATCACTGGTCTGGCAGCAAAGCCCAAGCTGCTATGAGCACTTCAGGTACAGCCCTTCTTTCTGCAGACACCCAGCAGCAGGTTACTACACACAGCTCAGCCATGACCAGCTCCAGCTGGGTTCCCAAGAAGGCCATACAGGGAAGGGAGAGAAATAGTCCAAGAGAAATACCCCAAACACTAAGATTTGGAGTTTTCCCAGCTGCTTAAAACCCGCCCAGCTGTGACTGCTGGGCTGCCTGCACTTCTCACAGTGTTTTCTGCTTGGCTGGCCCCTGCGTTTGATGGATGTGATAAGACAGGCCCCCTCAAGGGCCCGGCAGGTGTGAATCCAGCCCAAGATGGTTTTCCTCTTGCTCTGCGGTTACTCCAGGCTCACATCTTTATGGGCTGTTTAAATTCCTTGTTTATGGCACTGCATGAGAATTGCCCCAGAGCCTTTGGCTGATGCCAGCTCTGGTGCCCTTTGCCCGTGACAGCTCCCGGCTGGCTCTGGGACAGGCTGCCCTCATCATTCTCAGCACATGGACCTTTTTTTCTGCAGAAGCAACAATCCAGTTTGCAGCAGGGCTGTGTTTCTTGTGCTGGTTTGGCTTGCAGTGCCAGCTGTGTCTGTGGGTGCTGGCCTTGGCCCTCGGGGGGGCTTTGCTGAATCTCGCTTAACACCTGGAAAACAGGGAGCTGGGCTGGGGGGACCTTGGCTGCTCTGAGCTGCTCTGGCATGTGCTGATGGTTGCAGTTTGCAGGATTTATCCTGGATCCAACCTGAAGGAACTTGAGGTCTCCAAATCCTTTTGCAAACTGCAACGTGGACCCTTGTGCCCGAGACTCCTGGCTGTATCTCCCTGCCCCTGTGCTGCTGCAGGAGCTGTGTGCTCACTTGGGTTTTATTTAGTAGTTCTATAAAGAAATTCTGGTTTGCACTTGAATCCTGTCTGGCAGAGCTGTAGCAGCAGTCCTGTGTTTGGAAGAAGCATGAGCTCCCAAGCCCTGTGACATCCTTATTATCAAGCAGGGACAGAGGGATCATCCCAAACTCACATATTTCATATTTCAGCAGCTCTGCAGCTACATGCAGCCATCCAGGGGAGTGGATCCATAAGGAGCTGCAGAGAGGGCATCTCTGGTAGGGAAGGGAAAAGTAATCTCAGGCCAACTGGAACAGACTGTTCTGTGCAGGACAGGAGGCAGCAGGGGTTTTGTGGTCTTTCTGTTCAAGCAGGGGCTTTTAAAGGACCTTTGGCTGTGCTTTGCTTTGATTCTGGGTAATATTTCTTCTATTGATTGCCTTGTGCTTTGTTTAGCTGCTTCTAGGCAGTTGTCTATTCCTATCACAAAAGCCACATCCAAGATGCAAACATACCTCTGAAAACCTGTCAGAGGCCAAGCACCACAACCAGTGTCCCCTCACTGCTCTGTGTGAGCCACAGCAAAGTGGTACCTCGTATTTTATGAAAATAACCACAGAGCATAGTGGTGCCAGTGTTCCTGCATTCCCAGCCCAGGGCTTGGGGACAACCGAGGCTGCGACCCACCAGCAAAGCCCAGCTGGCCACAGCTCAGGTGGGGGTGCACGGGAGCCATTGGCCAGACATGCAGAAATGATACTGAGGAGGCAGAGGAGGATCTTGTGCTGCAGCAGAGGGGGGAGCAGGTGGAAGGGTTTCAAAATGCTGCAAGAGAAGCTGGGAGCAAGAACGTTTTCCTGAGAAAGAAAAACCCTTTCCGTGGCTGAGGCGGCAGACATACACCATGGCCAACGATTCACTTGCAAACTGGATCAAACTGGTGAAGCGTGGCAGAAGGGAGCTGTGAAATGTGGCAGCTGTGGGAGGTGAAATGGTAAAGATGAACCCATCTCTTTGCTGCAGATCACACCCCCTCCCCTTATCATGTCTGCATTTCCTCCCAGCTGACTCAGGTAGCATCTTCCAGGGTCAACTCTGCCTGTGGGGTTGGGTAAGTAAAACCAACCAGGAGCAGCACAAATGTACAAAACAGTTCACGTTTACTTCCAGCATTGTTCCCAGCACATAAGTTACCCCTCTACCCAACAGTAGTCTTACACCTTTCCCAGTCCTGCAGCAGCTTAGAGCCATTTCCCATTTTAATGACAGGAACAGTCTCCCAGCTTGTTGAATCCCAACGAGAGATCCACGCAGCAAAATGGAGCAGGCTGCTTCCAGCAAAGACCAGAGGCAGCAGCGCTCTGCTCCCTGGGTCTCCCCGCAGAGCCCTGTGGCCAGTGCCAGCTGCCCTGGTTTCTCTCAGAGCGGGGGCACCCCCCTGAATTTGCGGATGATGTTAGCCAGCCGCTTGGCCAGCCCACCCCGGGTTGGTTCTTCCACGTGAAACGTCCTGGTCAGCAGGTTGTAGAAGGAGCCGTAGCACACTGCCACCACGGTGCAGGTCAGGCAGATGACATTATAGGGCATGCTGAAGTCTGGCGTTGGCAAGTTCACCAGCAGTGGCTCCGTGTAGAGGCGCACAAAATAGCTGGAGCCATCAGAGGAAGGAAACCTTGAGAGTGGAAACAGGAAAGGGGGCGTCAGCCCGCACAGGACCGCCACTCTGTGCTCACCAGACAGGATAACAGTGGCCAGTAGCCCCCAGGGGCTGCGGCACGGCCCCACTCCCCAGCACAGGCACACTCACAGCGAGGTGAAGAGAGGGCTCTGCTCCACATCCACGTCCTTCATCGCAATGACGCTGGGCACCAGGGCGCTAAGCACAGATGAGCTAAGGAGACAAAGGACATGCTAGTGTCAGTCCTGCCAGCAGAGAGACAGCAAGAGTTTTTCCTGTCCCCAGAGACCTGGGCAGCAACTCCTAGGCAAGACACAGAAGGGGATGAGGAGCTCAGGTATGTTGTTACCTGACGTAAAAGCCATGATTGGGGTCAGGTGTGTACTCTGTCCACTTCAGTAAGGCCCTCTCAAACTGGATTGTGATCTTGGTGATGGAGTTGGCTGGCAGCTGGATCAGCATTTCTAAGAGGTGAGGGCGTCTCCGGTCCTGGGCTGGCTGGTAGTGGATGTAACCTAACCCCAAAGAGACACATCAGTGGCACCGGGGGACCTTGTCCAATCTCACATTGCCTAAACGTCTCCCATAGGGCAGGTGCTCTTGCTTCCACACTCCTGGGAAAGGTTTTCTGGGCAAGTGAAGATGCACAGATAGCAAAAAGCATGTATTAAGGCTAAATCTGACTGGTCTTTAGAGGTGATAGCCCATGAAAGTCAGGTGGTCATAAGGAAAGGTACAAATGCTAAATAAGACCCAGTCATCAGTTTTAAATCAAGCCTCCTTTACTACAAAAATCAGTTCACTTTGGTTTAGACCCTTGTTGGGTTATGAACCACCCATGTGCCTCATAAAACAGAGTTAATAAAGTCTCATCTGCTGTAAGCGCTAAACTGAAGGCTACGAAAACATCCTAAAATATTTTGTTTTGCAGTCCAGTTACCCGGTGATCCCTGGGGCCTGAGGGAGAGACTAAACCATCTCTGGAATGAGCCGCTTGTGCCAAGAGAATCGGGTGGCATGTGCGGCCAGGAGGGTTTACTCACTTGGCTTGTTTTCCTTCCCCTTTGTGATGATAGTCAGAGTGTGCACATAGAGTCGCAGATACCATGGCACAGTCTCCAGCAGGATCACGGGGAAGGCCCGGTACGGGTGGGTGTTGTAGATGAGAGTGCTGATCTCTCCAGTCTGCAGCCCGTATCCACTCACGTAGCGCTGAGCATGGAGTACGGGTGTCGGCAGTTCCGCTGCAAGAAAGGAAAGGATACAGGAGTGGTGGGCCGTGCCAGGTGATTTTTAGGCCTGGAGCCCTGACCAGTGGTGCAGGCGAAGTTCTGGTCACTCACAGCTGTCTTGGGGCCGCTTCCACTTCAGCTGCACATTAAGGCTGCGAGATGTATTGAAGAGCGAGGGGCTCAGCAGGTCATAGACAGCGTAGGTTCTCTTGTCTCCCTGGACAATAGCCTCGTATACAGATGCTGGAGTGGGGGTCACTTCCAGTAACTCCTTTTCCTGAGAAAGCAAATAGACCATAAAAAGAAAAGCACCCCCTGAATTAAGTGGCAGTGCTGGGCAAAGCCCCTCTGGCTGGCCCTGTGCTTTCTGCCTGCAACGGCCAGCTCAGCACCCTTACCAACACCACCACACTCATCCCCACAGACCTGCTCAGGCGAGGGAGGGAAACCAGCTCCCTTCATTAGTGCTGGAGAGCTCCTGGAGCATCTGGCCAGCCACAGGGTGGAGATGAGGATGTTTCAGAGCCACACAAAGTGGCTGAACTGAGGGAGCAGGGGATGTTCTCTGGTCCATGAGCATTACCTTGTTCTTAGGGGAGATGTCGACATAGACTTTGCTCTGTGATGCCAGAGGACACGCGTCAGTAAGTGTGCGAGAGAACATCTTAAAGAGGGACCAGTCTGCAGGAAGAAAAGTCAGTGGCAGGTGAAGTGCTGCAGGTGGGGGGCACTTGAGGACTACAGTGCACTGCTGCTGAGCTTACCTTTCTTTCCTTGGCCACTGGAAAAGGTGTCAAAGACCACAGTGAGGGTCTGTCTGAGCTCCCAGGACACAGCCAGGCAGGAAGCATCCTGGACAAGAGAGAAACGAGTGGCTCTGATCACACCTTCTGGAGTGGCAGGACATCAGGATAGAACTGGAAGTCCACCAGGACTGCAAAAATCCCCTGGGGACGCAGGTAAGACCAGAGAAGCAGGATGACAGCTGTGTTAAGGCAAACTGGTGTGTCACCCTGCAGTGTCACAGGAAGGCTTTGGATTTTCTCTTGGAGGTGTTAAAGAAGGGAGCCCTGAGCCACGTGCTTACCCTGCAGATGGGGCGGATGTGCACTGCCTGCGAATGGTAGCTGCTGTGGAACAAGCGCTCGGCCTTCAGCAGCACAGCAAGCCCAGCCTGTAGGGAGAGAAGGAGAAACTCTGCCCCAGGCCTGTTCTCTGATCCCACTGAGAGAAAGACCCTGCTGAGACTTCCCAGTGCACGCTCCTGCATTGCTGTTGGGGACCCAGCTCCCTCGGGAGTGGCCCAACGAGGCAGCAGGACTGACCCTTACCTTTGAGCCACATGGGAGCAGCTTCTTCCAAGGTGTGAGGTTCTCTGTGCAGACGACCTCCCGGGGCAGGACAGCATATCGCAGGAGATGGTGATCTGTCCCTGGGCAGGGAGGTGAGGGGTCAACAGGCTGGTACTTCTACAGGCATGAGAGCAAAGCAGACCTGTTCCACCCCACAGCATACCCCACAGCCCACCACCCTCTCAATATCCCTGAAATGCCAAGAGCTCAATCAGGAATAGATCCCTCTTCAGGATGATTTGGAAAGTATAGGTAAGAGTATATTCTAGCAGATTTTTTTCATGAGTGCCTCAAACCCTCCAGTGCTCACTGTTTTGTAAAATGCTTCTCAGTGAGACAGATGAGGGCTTGGGAGCATCTGTCAGGTACTGCTTGTGGGTTTTCTCTGTTCAAATCCAAGCCTCTTTTGTAGATAGAGGAAATGTTTCCAGGAGGAGGTAACAGACCCTGCTGTACACACTCAAACCCAAAGTTGCTGCAGGACCTGTGTCTGGACTGCCTGTGGTGGTACAGGGTGGAACCAAAGCTAGAGGCAAGAGTGAGAGAGCAGAGCCAGGCAGCCAAGTGCAGGCCGGGCTCACCGTTGGCTAAGCCCAGGGGCTTGAAGGACGCCGTTGGAGTGACTGTGTTGGTTGAGTCAATGAAGTTGAGAGAAGCACAGAATATTCCTGAGAGGATGTTACTCAGTTCTTTCCAGGCTTTGTCAACACTGTGTGAGAACAGATAACAGAAATTACTCAGCAGCTTGAATCCTCGGAACTTTGAATGTTACAAAGTTGGTAACATTCAATAAATACACTGGGATGACCACGCTGGCTTTCAGAGGCTGCAAGGAGTGGACATGCAGAGGCTGCTGGTCATTGCACTCTCCAGCTCTCTTGGTATTTTATTCTAATGTGTGAGGTCTGGGGGACATTCACTGCAGGGGCAGCCCCAGGGCTGGCAGGGCTTCACACAGCCAGGGACCCGGTGGTGGGTGCAGCTGGTATGCGAGGAGGCAGGCTGAGGGAACAGGGAGCATGCGGGAGGTGGTGTGCAGTATATGGGGAAGGGGCTGTGAGACCTAAAGCAACACCCTGGTGCAGCACTGAAGGCTGACCCAACCTGCAGACCTGGAATGGGCCACTTGTAGGGAGGAGAGAGCTCTGTGAGTCCATGCAGAGCTGCTGCAGCTCAAACAGGAGCTGTGAGCCAAGGGAGACGGTGACAGATATTGGATGGGAGTCAAAGGAAGTGAGTCATGGATGAGAGATAAAGATATAACCCTATTGTATTAATGCAGCAAGGGGTTTGTCATCACAGAGCCCAAAAGGGAATTACTTGTTCCTGAACAAGGGTTTGCCCTCAGCACCACATCCTGCCCTGTGCACTGAGTGGGCTGTTGTGCTTTTCCTTAGAGCTGCTCCTGGGGTTGTGGGCTCTTTACTCTGGGGGACACTTTCCAACCCAGGAGGCCTCTACACACACCATGGCTGCCTTGTGTGAGAAGGGCAACAGCTCCCGGGAGTGGTGGCCACAGAGAGGACCCAGAGGGACAAACCCACGGCCAGGGTACCTACTCCATGACAGTGGGCTGGAACCAGACCCAGAGCTCTGCGCCAGCAGGTGCCTGGAGGGGCGGCTGCCCCCAGGTCCGGGTGCGCCAGAAGCCCTGGGTGAGGGCGAGGTGGAGCTCCTGCACGCCCAGCGCCGCCACCAGCCGCCCCAGCGCCTTCGGGAAGAGCCTGTAGTGAGACACTGCGGGCAGCGTTAGCCCCTGCCTCCCGCCATCACACCAGGGCCTGGCCCAGCACGGCCTGGGCATCCCCGGCGCTGCTCCACCCGCC
>NW_020799125.1:9795412-9803286 GCF_003259725.1 Athene cunicularia | reverse complement strand
CGAGGGTTTTGCTCCCGCGTGGGCCGGGGGGCGGCTGCCCCGGCCCGGGGTGGGGGGAAGCGCCTGCTTGGCCCTGCCTGCGCCTGGCCGGTGGAGAGCACCCGGCAGCGGCTGCGCCCAGCCTCAGAGCGAGGACGTCTGTTTTGTGGGGTGCTCCCCGAAGGCTCCCTCCCCCGGCTTTTAAAGCTCGGGGAGCTGTTGTGCGGCCTGAGCTTGGGTGGTCTGCTGCAAGGCTTTACTGCGCACGAGGACGCTGCAAGGACTGTTCCTATCCCTGGCGCGACTTCCTCTCCTCAGCTGTTGTCTGCTCTCCCTCTCTCTTTGACGTCCCTTTCCGGAGGACTGCGTCTATCTGCGGGTGCAGAGCTGTCCGGAAGCACCCAACTTCCACCAGCTGCCAGCCTGGGGCCACCCCGGGAGGAAGCGAACTGCAGCCACAGCAAGGCAGCAATGAGGGTGGCAATCTGACAGCACCTCCAATGCCTCCCGCTCTGGCCACCGTTCCTGAATAACTGGGGAGCTCCAGCCGGTCACGTGAAGGGTTGGCTGTCACAGGAGGGAGTGCAGTAAGGTCTGAACATCCCTGGGAAGCAGCCAGGATGAGGAGTGTTCCCTCGCTCCTGTTGCTTATCTTCCAGGCTCCTGTCCTCGTGGGGGTGACTGTGGTTGTGCTGACACAGGCCGAGCAGGGACAGCACTTTCCTGGCCTGCAGCCACTGATAGTGGCAGTGGGCCTCTGGCCAGCTTTATGCCTGACTCCCCTTGACCTGTCCTGAAGGGAGCAAGCACAGCGGGCTGCAAAGTGGCTTCATTTCAATTGTTCTTCCTTTGCTCCTCTAAAGCAGCCTCCAGCCAGGGCTGCTGCCATCATGCTATGCTGGGGGAGCAACCACTGCTGGTGCTGCATGTGCTGATGTTCCCCACGCAGCCGATTAGCATGGGAAATCCCCCACGTACTCATGGTGGGTAGTTACAGGTCACCAGCAGCCCTGCTCAGGTCAGTGGTGTCTGTACCATGGCCGCTGGCTCTCTCCCTCCTGGAGGCAGCACCCAAGCTGCTCAATATGGTGACCTGCTCCACTAAGAGCCACCCTTCTCTGCCAAGGTCCGTGCTGTCTGCTCCTGCCCTGGGCACAGGAATTATCCCTGTGCTGGAGCTGGGCTATGCTTTAGGAGACATCATTTTCTCCTCCATGGCACCCTTAGCACGCTGAGTTTACACTGCTCTCCCTCCTGCAATCCCCTCCTAACCCTCACCCCCAGTGCTGTTTTCTCCCAATAACACACACACCCACTGCTTGATTAGATCGGAGTGTTATTTCTCTGTATGCCACTGTTAAATGCTTGTCTGGACAGGACCTTTGTCAGAAGGACAAGGGGAGCTGGAATCCCAAGGGATGGCTTTCTGGGAATGGTGAGGTTGTGGGATGCTGAGCATTTTGGGGGAATGAAGCAGGGAGTGTTAGCAGCGAAGCCTGAAGAGTTAATTCTGGGAACCTACAATACCCCTTTCCTTCTCCTTTGGCTGCCAGGAGAACCTGCTGAGGAAGAGGAGGGGAAAACCATTTCTCCCCTCACGCAGGGCAGCAGTCCAGGATGGGGTTTACTGAACGCCAGCAGCTTTCTTTCCTCAGGGCTGGCAGGTCCATACAGAGGAGGCTGGGAGCGGGGCAGAGCTGGCTGCTAGCTTCTTGCCACCTGCACTTTGGGACTGTCCTCCTGCAGGTCCTCCTCATCTGACTGCACCACAGGGGTCTCAGCCCCCTCCTCGCTGGTGTCCAGGCTATTCAGATCCGTGGAGACAGAGGACGTGGAGGAAATGCGTGACTTGCTCTCAGCTGAACTGGGCACTTGCAGGGTGATTTCCTCTGGGCACTGGCTGGCATCTGCCCCTGGAGGAGAGAGTGGTAAGAGAAAGAAAACAGCTTCTGGAGATTTATTGCTCCATAAGCTTCACGGATAGCCCCTTCAAACACACATGTCTTATTCCTCAGCAGACTGTGCTTTCCTGGCTACTCCCTACCTCACACCCCCAGCTTGGCTCTGGGCAGTGCTGCACATCCCTTCCCTGCTCCTGTCAGTGGAGCCTTTTCTGTCTTGTATGAAACACAGCTTGGAGCCATGCTGTGAGGCCATTGGCTGCAGCAGGCAAGGAGACATTTGGCTTGGTTTTGGTGAATCACTACAGCATGTGTGTGTGAGGAGGAAGGTGCTGACACCCTGGGCTTTTCCTGAGGGACCCAAGCCCAGCTCCCTGGGGTCTGGCTGGGAGGTGGAGGGGTTCTGCAGCCTTCCTGCTTGGCACAGTGAGCTCTGCAGCGTAATGGGTACCTGGGAAGTCGTGACAAGACACTGGCTGCTGCAGAGGAGCTTTCAGGACAAGAGAATTTTCCCCACAGACTCTGGAAAGTGCCTGGGCTCTCCTGTCTCCTGCAGCATAAGGTATTTACAGGGGTCTGTACCTCTGGGCTGCAGAGGTGGATACTGATGTGGACCAGCCCAGGGCGAGCTCCCTCCCACCTCACAGACCCCAGCACCAAGCAACTTGTCTTCATATGAGTGTGTGTGGATCTGCAAACAGGGTGGCCAGGGCTGAGGAACGAGCCAATGTGGGTACTGGGGGCAGGAAGGGCTCCCAGCCTGGCCTGCAAAAGGCTCGGGACTGCATGTACCTGTCAGGGGCCCAGCAATGCCGCTCTCCTCTGTCCCACAGCCCAGAAACACGTCCACGGTGTCCTGGTCTGACAGGTCCATCATGTCCATCTGCTCCAGCATGTCCACGTTCACCTCCATGGAGGAAATACTGCCTAAGGGAGCTGCAGAGACAGAGGCCAGCAAAAAGGTGAGTGCTAGTGCCAGGCAACGGGCACCATGAGCCCTGTGCAAGCAGGACCCCAAGGAAGGAGGCCAGCCTTGCTGTGGGGAATTGAATTCTACTTGATGGTAAGAGGCCCCCAGCAAAATCATGTTTCCTTAAAACATCCCTCTGGAAGCCTCTGCTGTCTCCCTGCAGTCCTTGAGCCTGCCCCAAACTGCTGTCTGGAGGAGCCTGTCTGAAGCCAGTAGCTATGCAGGGCGCCAGCCTGGGTACCCATGTGCAGTGACTTCAGTTAAGTGGTGTGAGTAATCCACAGCGCACCCACATGCAGCATGTGTGGTCCTGTCTCAGTGTAGGACATGCGTGTCCCCAGCCATCTTTAGACTGGGGATGTCCTACTGATCTCTAATGCCTGTGTCATCATTCCCTGAAACACCCCCAGCCGTGTACTGGTGCCTGAAGCACTTACGTCTCCGATGCTCTATTTGCAGGTGAGACATAGGGAAGAAGAAATCCACATCATGCTGGAAAACCTCCTCAAAGAACTTCTGCCGGTCCCGTAGTTTCAGCTGCTGCTGCTGCATCTGCTCTGCATCCAGGCTCCGCTGCGCCTGCTCCATGTCGGCTGGAGAGAAAGGTGAGGAGGGTCAGGTCAAGCAGGGCTGTCCCTTCTGCCTGTCCCAGCTCACACAGTATGGCTGTGCTGGAGGGTAGGTGATTCCCTTCTGCTCTGCTTTACCAACGCACATTGATTTAGTCACCATGAATAGATGTTACCCACCAGAACAGCAGTGTCACCAGCACTTGCTGTGCTGGAGCCTCAGATCTCACTTCCACAAGGCAGGGCAGTCAGGAGCGGGGAGATCATATGCTGCATTCACAACTGCTAAAGTGAATTACCAAGGGGGGAAAGAGTGTTGTTATGAGATCAGCCATGGTTTGCACACGTTCAAGTTTCAGTTTCCTTGCTATAAAACAGAGGGTTGTCTGTGAACGCTAACAAACAAGGGAAACTCCCAGAGACAAGAACTGGTGTTAGTGCTCCAGGCTTTTTGGGCTGAGGGATGCGTCAGGAGTAAAAGGCATCAGCAACACTGTCACCCCTGCACGTGTGCACCCCTGCTGCCACTGTCGCTATAAATACAGCCGCACCCACGCTCGCAGGCTCCCCCATTCACATCCCCCGCTTGCACATCCAGCTTGGCTTCTGCCTGCACAAACATTTTCATTCCTGTAATTCCTCTCGCAGTTCAACGCCAGTGCCTGTGGCCTTGGCTCTCACGAGAGGCCTTGGGCTGTTGCTGAAGGAGCTTGTTGCTTTATCCCTGGGCCTGGTACCTCCCTTTTGGGTTATGTACCACAACAGCAAGGGCCCAAATGGCACAAAGGGGCCGTGGCTGGTGTTCCCAGGCTGGTGTTTGACCGCAGCCATTCCAGATTTCCTCTCTGCTGCTCTTGGCCCAGCCAGCATAAGGAAAATGTGATTACTGGAGCAGGCAGTGCAGTAACCAAGGAAACCAAACAAACATCCTCTGCTCTGCCTGAGCAAGGCCCAAACCCTCCACTCCTCCAGGCTGGGGAGGAGGGAACAGCGAGCAGCATCTCCACCCTGTCTGGCAGGAGCAAGGGCAAGGACAGCATGGGGGCTGGCTGGCAGCAGTATGGAGCAGCAGAGGACCCAAACAGGAGAGAGGTGGTGGGCCTTGGGAGACGTCCTGGAGATCAGCGACATATCTTCCTGAGAGCACTTTCTGGGCTCCTCCTCAGCACCCTGTTTCTGGGGCATCTTTCAGCTAAACCCCATCATCCGCAGCCACCTGCCCCGGGAGGCCGGGCTGTGCCTGCAGCACAGCACGGTGATGTGCCATGACTCAGGGCCAGTCACCCCACGCTTTCTGGAAAAGGATCTGCTCCTCTGCTGCTGCTCCGTGCTGCTTCCTGCGATGCCCAGGGTGGCAATGCTGGCTGCCTTGAAGGGGCCTTTGCTCCGGTGTGTCTGTCTGCCCTCAGCACTGAGTGCCTGCTCTGGTGCAGAGGCTGAGTGTGCTGTGCAGCACCTGGCTTTCCTCGCAAGGCTGACTGGCAGCTGCAGCCTGGTGCCGCTGGGGTAAGGCAAAAACCTCCTGCCTCCCCCCGGCTATCTGCAGGGGAGGATAGAGCCAGGGACAAGGAGGGGGTGACCCGGGCACTAGTTATGGAGCTGTCTCCCTTCAGCAGCTGGAGCCCCCCTTGTCCTGTCTGTCCCAGGCAGAGCTCTGCCCCCCAGCCTAGCTGTGCTGAATCCACAGCAAACCACCGCAGCTCAGCGCACCAAGGAGAGGCCATTGGGCTCCAGCCAGAGGCAGCCAGGGCTCAGGGCAGAGGCTGTGCCAGCGCCCAGATGGCTCTCCATGCCGCATCTTGCCAAAGGGACCCAGTGTGGAGATAATGAGAAGAGTCTCTTAAGTCCTCCTGCAGTGCAAATACAAAATAAACCAAAATGCTAGCGGGCACTGTCCCGAGTGCTCTGAGCATGGCTGATGTGTACCATTAATGTTCTCACTGCCCATCTCTTCCCGGCACGTGACCGATACTCAGGGTAAGGGTGCTTGGGGAGAGTCAGGACGGGTGCTGGTGGCAGCATTCCTGTGGGCGCCAGGATTTCTCTTGTGGGAGAAATTAGCAGGACCTGTTTATGAACTTGTTTTTGAGCTCTCGCTGGGGAGTTGGGCACGAGCACTGAGATCCCATTATGTAAGGAATGCCGGCAGCGGGAGACAGCAGCTGGGCTGTGCTTGGCCCTGCCTGACCCGTGACCTCGGTGAGAGTCGGGGATGGAGCCTTCCCCCCTCCCGCGGCTCTTCCGGGCCTGAGGGGAGTGAACAGCCCTGCTACTGTAGCCGCTCCTCAGCAACCCTTGCAGGGGAAATAAAGGAGAGCGGCATTCCCTGCCGCGGCCCTTCCCGTGTGACGGCCGGTCACACTCCCCGGCTGTCAGCCGTGGGGATTGTCTCATCCAGCTGGCATGTTCCCACCACGGGACACGTTCGCACACACAATGCAGCCCCTGTGCACCGTGGGGGATCTGTCGGTACCTGCTGGTGGCCTGGCTTTTATTACTATTGTCATGGTTATTACTACAGCCCCCTCAGCCAAGGGGCCGGAGGCTGATCAGCATTCAGAGCCAGGCTCTCCCCGCTGGCTGAACCGCCCAGCGCGGCTGTGATGGCACCGAGCACCCCGCTGCCTTCAAATCCTTCCGGCCCTCACAGCTTATTAGCCAGCACAGCTCGGAGAGGAACTAGGGCCAAACGCTGGTGCAGAGGTTGGGTGGGCAGGGCAGGATGCGCCCCAGGAGGTGCAGGCAGGGATTTCCTTCTCGCCTGCTGCCAGGCAGCTGCCCACAGGGTGGGCTGTGGGCAAGGACACTGGCCCCACTGGTCCCTCTGCCCTGCCAGGGCCACTGAGGGGCCAGCCCTTGCCTGCTGTGGGCTCATGGCCACCGCTGTGGTGGGGAAAGGTGTGGGAGGGCTGGCCACGAAGCAAACCGCTGCGAGCTCTCCCATCCACACCCTCATCCAAGTGGGCTGGGAGAGAAGCAAGTCCTGGGGTGCAGTTAGCACAGGGTGAGGGCCAGACAGGGTGTGAGGGTGCTGGGAGCACCAAGCTAAGGGTGTTCTCCCACCCAGAGTCTGGGCTGGGAGCAGAGCACAGTTCAATTATCTGGCTGTGCTTCCGCTGGGAGTGGGAAGTGTTTTTCATTCCTCCTTGGCCCACAGGATTCCAGTACAGTCCCCCCTCAGTGCCAGCAAATAGAAGGGGTGTATCTGGGGGTGGGAGAAGGCTTGTTAGTGTAGGCACAAGGCCAAAAGAGGGTGGGGATGGCCTTTTCTTGAGGCCATGGCTCTGCAATACCTTTCAAGAGATTTTGAGGGATTTAAAGAAGGTCCTGAAAAATAACCTGGCCTGTGGAAAGGGACAGGGGGTGATGGGGTGGTGAGAAGTTTAAGTCAAGGGTCGCTCCACCTGTGGGACAGGTCCCTGGTGAATGAAAGAACTGGGGAGCCTGGCCCAGCCAGGTTTTGCTCATCTTCCTGCACTTTCCCAGAGCCCAACCCCCTGACCCTGCACCTTCAGAGCAGACTGGGGCTCCCCACTGCTGCCCAGCTTGGACTGCGCCGTGCAGTGCTGCGAGGAGACAGGGTGGGGGCAAGATGCAGCTCCTTGACTGCCACGAAATCTTCCAGGGGCTCTGCCACGATCACAAGCCTTTCCCTATAACCCTGACCCAGCAAAACTACTGTGGGACAAGGGTAAATTCCAAAGGCTTTTGGCTCCTTTGGCCTTGGGAGAAGCAGCTGGTGTGGAGAGCTGGGAATGCTCCAGAGAATCATGCATGACCAGGCTGTGTGGAGATGGGATGCCTGGACACACCGGCTGCCTGAGCGTTAATTCCCTGCACGGTCTTTCCTCAATCAGCACGTTTGACCTCGTGTTGCAGCACAGCAGAAAATAACTATCCCCCGTGAGAGGAAACGCACCCGGCGAGTGCGAAGGAGGCAGTGGTTTTGGCAGAGCCCCTTGCCGGGAAAAGCAACGAGGCGGGGGGGAACTAGAGAGGGAGGACATGGCACCTTGTAACCCCTGTCTGTGCCGCGGTTTCATCGCCTGTGCTCCTCTGTGCGATCTCCAAATCCCCTGTGTCTCAGGCCTAAAAATATCCCTGCCGCCCAGAGCTCCTTCCCCGGCAGAGGCTGTCATAAGACCCTGCTATTTACGGGGCCCTGCTTTGATTCACGCAGAAAGAAGCGTGAGGACAAGAAAGCCCAGGGGGGCAGCACGGTGCCCGAGGAACAGCGGGGCAAGCCCGGGGCAGGGATCCGGGGCAGGGTCCCCCTGCGAGCCCCCTGTCACCCCGGCTGCCACTCGCTCAGCCTCCTCTTCCCCGAAACCCCGCGGATGCGGGGGAGTCTGCTCCTTCGGGGGATCTCGGGGCTCCCAGGGGTGCCCATGCCGCTCCGCAACAAGCCCGTGGCCCAACAGGTCCCCGAAATCAGCCACTTCCCATGCAGGTGCC
>NW_020799125.1:9785103-9795362 GCF_003259725.1 Athene cunicularia | reverse complement strand
GCTGCTACCCTGCCGGGGGTCCGGCCCTTGGCCGCTGCTGGGGGCTGCAGCGGGGATAATAGCGCGGGGACCTGGAAGGAGGGGGGCTCTCTGGTCCTCGGGCGGGGTGACGGGGTGTCTCCGGTCCCCAGGGGTGGCACTTGCAGAGGGTCCCCGTGCAGAGCAGGGTCCCCATGCCCCATACTCGGTCCTCACGCAGGGTCGCTGCGTTTCCACGACCCATAGAGAGTCCCCATGCGGGGTCCCTGGTCCCCAAGGAGGGTCCCTGCAGAGGGAGTCCCCCCCCGCCATCCACAGCTGCCCCAGGCAGAGCTGTGTGCCCCGCAGTGTCCGGCTGCAGGGGTCTCTGCCTGAGCAGGGAGCACAGTTACCATTCATCTCTGCTTTTTTGTTGTTTGGGTTTTTTTTTCCTCTTCTCTAAATTCCCAGCTCACACGATCACGTAGGAGAGACGACAGCACACTGCATGGATGGGTTGTGAGCTTCCTCCCCAGCTCACCCCTGGCTTTCTGAGACCCTCATCCCCCAGCAGACCCCACTCTGGGGTGTTTTCTCCCACGTTCAGCTCTGCACATCAGGGCTGCTCCTTGGCAGAGAAGCGGACTTGGCCGCCTGCCTCCTTCCTGTATCTCAGCAGGGTGAGTCAGTGCCTCGCCGTCCCCAGCGCCAGCTCTGCCCGCAGGCTGGTCACTGCCAAGCCGGGACGGGGGGGCATCCCCTCAGCCCTTTTCTCTGCCTGAAAGGGAGTTTCCAGTGTCTGTGGTGTGTCCCGCCTGCCCCGTTCTCAGTGTGTTTCTCTCACTGTCTGGATGACTAAAGATAACTGGATATTGTTTGTGTCCCAGCTCTGTTTTTGGCTACTGTTGCTTTCCTGTCCCCCCCAAGCCTTCTGGGATATCCTGCTGCCAAAAACTACTTTGTGCTGGGGATCGGGTACCTGCACCCTGTGCACTTGCCCTTAGCTGCTGGCTTCAGCTCACATGGTGGTTACGAGGGATGAACTTTGTCCACTTGAATGTTTAACCATATCCAAAAAGCACCTTCAGTCCTGCATGTTCGTTTCCACCTGAGCATGCGTTACCACCACAGTGGCCTGGGCCTGGAGGACTTGGGGAAACCAAGCTGGTGGAGCAAGAGGAGGGTCCCATGGGCTCTGAGAATCTGCAAGAGCAAATCTCTGCTGGGTACCTGCTGGCTCTGGCTTGCTCACAACTCTGTGTGTTGTGGCACAGCCTTCGGGCAGCAGCAGCCATTTACTGCTGACCTCCTGCCCTGCCCTGCCCTTCCCTGCCCTGCCAGCCAGCGGGGAGTTGAGGAGGCAGGGCCAGGGAATTAGCTCAGGTCTCAGCTATGTGACATGTCTGTGTTGACTGGCACTGGTCACTACTGTGAGGTGTGGAGACTGTTTCTGGGCACAGGAATCCCCTGGAGCACCCCGAGTTCCCCAGGGCTTCCTGGGGCTCGAGTCCCTGCTGCGGGGATGGTGCTTGTGGGTGCTGCCTGCACAGAGTGACACACACCCAGGCTACTGCTGCTGTGGCCTCTGTCCTGCCTTGCTGGGAGGGGGTTGGAAAAGCAGTGATATCATCAGCACCAGCATGGAGCCTGACTCATCCCGGCTCTTCAGCACAAGTCGTGCCACTCAGCCAGGCACACATTTTATTCCAATTAAAACAACACAGGCAAGCCAGCTACACATAATGATTTTTTTGCTTCTGGCCAAGCGTGCCTGCCCCTGGCCAGAAGGTGAGAGGGGATAGAGGTGACACTGAAGTCGGTGGAGTCTCCACTACTGGTAGGAAGTCCTAAGAATAAGCCCTGCCAGATACCTGGAGGGTCTGCCTCGGCCGCTGCAGCATCCCTGCCTCCGTTGTGCCTCCAGAGCAGGCTGATGGCACTGTCTTGTGTCAACAGCCCTTGCCCTGACCGCAATTCCCAGGTCCCTGGGAGGTGTCCCCTGGAGAGCCGGGTCACAAGCCCAGGTAGGAATGATGCCTCTTCTCTTCACGACACAAGAGTTCAGCTCCTGCCAAAAGTCCCCAGGGGAACCAGCATCAAAGTGCATCCATCATCAGGAGAAAATGTAATGTGACTTGTTTCTCCTGCCCTTCCTGCTCAGGTTTCTCACATCTATTAGAGGTCTGGAGGTGAGTCAGGGAGCTGGGGGGCGAGAATGGAGCTGGGGAGGAGTTGACTGCTAAGGGAAAGGTGAGCCTGTGCCAGGCAGGTGAATCACTTGCTGGTGAAAATAGATCTTATTCTCTACGAGGTGTGCGTGGATGGGGCTGGGAGTGAGCCACAGCTTGACTTGATCAGTAAATTGTGAAGTCAAGAGAGACAAAGCTGCTTTCCCAGGAAACAAAGCAATACATTGCAAGGGAGCAGCCCACAGCAGGCAAGGCTCCAGCAACCCGTGGTCCTGCGGCTCCCTTAAAAGGGGTGATTTTAGCCTGGGACAGCGGGGAGACAGAAAAGCCATAAACACCCTCAGAGGAATGTGGCTGCTGAGAAACCAGCATCTCCGCAGGGCCAGGGAGGGGAGGCGAGTCAGGGGGACCTGGGCTGTGCTGAGGTGCCGCCTGGCAGGGGTTCGCAGCATGGCTCCATGCCAGGAGCCCGCTGGCTCCTTGGCCATGCCCTGCCCCGAGGGAGGGAGCCCAGTTCCTACACTAGCGGTCCCTGTGAGGTGCTGGGGGAGGCTCCTGCCAAGCCTCGGGGGTGTCACGTCCCCATGTCCTCAGGCTCCACACCATGCAGACATCCCCGACAGCCAGCTGCTGGCACGGGAGCTGTTAGAGTTGGGAGGTCGTGTGGGGGCAGCAGGACACCCAGCCGTGGGCGAAGAAGGATCATTCCTGGAGCACCTTGGCAGACACCTGAACAGAGTGAGGAGAGGTCCCACATCAGACTGGGGCATGCTGTCTGCTGTCTGCTCTCACCTGCTTGCCCTGCAGTTTAGGCAGGCTGGCTCATTCCCAGACGCACCAGCAGCCATGCTCAGACATGGTGTTTTCCCCCAGTAAACCCACCAGCCTCGCTGGGACCTGCAGCTTGCTTTTACCCTCCCGCATAAGTAGAGGTGACTGAGGCCATGCAGCAGAGCAATTCACCTGCTCTGGCCCTCCCTGGTCACTGACCTCATCCACTGAAGGAGCAGGGCCAGCCTGGCCTCGAGAAATGGTACCAATCCAGCCATGAGGAGGCCAGGAGCTGCTCAGGGCTGGCTGGTCCTGCTCTGCAGTAACATCTTCAGGGGCTTTTTAGTTGCTTTGGGTAACAAGAGCTGTGGAAGCGCAAAGGATGGTTGCTTGTATTGGTGACTGCCATGTACCCTGCGTGTTTGGGCAGGGTGGACAGAGGTCCCCAGCTCCCCTAGTGTTCCCTTTTCCCCATAGGACAGTACTTTACACACCTGCCTGTCCTGGTCCCCAAGGTAGACTCAAAGGAAGGTGAAGCTGGTGTGCAGGCTCCTCCAGATGCCCTGCACCAGGCAGGGGCTGAGGTGCAGCTCCACACTTGCTGTGCACCCCAGTAAATCCTCCACCTGCAGCTCCTCCACCCTCTTCTGCTGGACACTGGGCAGTGCCGTCAGGGACCCCCGCTGGAAATGGGGCAGTGTGAAGGCCATGCTGGCCACCGGCAGCACCAGGGACTAGAGTTTGCCGGCACGGGATGGGGCTTTGCACTGCCAATACATGACTGCGGGGCAGAGCAGCTGGGACTAGACCAATGCATAGGACGGTCCCGTGGGATAGAGCATGCTGGAGGCAGAAAGGTGAGTAAGGATGGGTGTGGGCATCATGAGAACGTCCCTTGTGGTGGCAGGTGGCATCATCTCATCCTGCCCTTGCAGGGAAGCAGCCCTGGGAGGTGGCTGCAGAGGGGAAGTGCTGGCTGAAGGCAGAGCTGGGGCGGGGGGGCTCTGTGGGGCTGCCTGGGCTGGTTCTCTCCTGCAGGCTGGTTTTCTCCCTGCCCAGCTCAGTCATACCCACTGCCAATCCAGGGGCAGGCAGTCCATAATACACCTGTGCCTGCGTAATACAGGCTGCGGGGAGCCCCCCACCCAACTGTCTCCCTCCAAGGCTCAGCCCCTGCTGGTGCCATGGGGCTGTCTGGAGAGCAGTGCCCTGGCAGGGCCACCACTATCCCCAGCCCTCTGGCCTGTCTGCCTGTGTCTCCCTGCAGAGTGATGTCCAGGCCACAGTGTGCAGGCATCTCCAGGCTCCGTGATAGTTTTGTGAGGAGCCCTCGGGGTTGAAGGTGCCCCAGCCCCTTCCACAGGCAGCCGCAGTGCCCGGATGCTGCCCACAGCCCATTGCTGCCCCACTGGCAGTTCCTGCCATGCTGTCAGCATCTCTTGCATGCCCTGGCAGAGTGCGTCTTGCTTGTGGCTGCTGGATCCCCACAGGATCCACTGGCTTTGCCCAGCTGGCCAAGACCCAGACAGCCCTGGGCAGCACGTGAGCGGCTGCCTGCTGTCTCCCGGGCAGGCAGGGCTGGCAGAGGGTGGCTTGCATGGCACTGCCAGAGCCTGGCTGCCCTCGGCTGCCCTCGGCCGGGAGGGGTTTCCTCTCCATCAGCTCCTGCTTCTTCGGGGGCAGGATGAGCAGTCCCATGTAGGCTCTGCTCTCCCTGCTGTCCGTGTCCTGGGGCATTGCGTAGGCCGTGGGCAGGTCCCAGCAATGTTGCTTCACCTGTCCAGCCCTGAGAGCAGCAGCATCTAGGAGAGCACCGAGAAGAGAGTTACAGGGGACGTGGAACAGTGGCTGGCCAGGTCAGACAGGAGCACCAGGAGACAGAATGGCTGCAAGGAGAAGGGGTCGAACCCCCTTGTAGAGAGTTATAGCAAGGCAGGGACAGAGGAGAGCTTGCAGCCATGGCTGCTCCCTGCAGCCATGGGAGGGGGGATGAAGCTGTGGTGTCTCAGGAAGGCCCGGGCTGCTGCAGAGGTTTGCTGGGTGCTACATTACCCATCTGGCTGTTTAAGCTTCAGCTGCTCTTCCCACCACCCCTGCAGGTTTCGCCTCCTGTCTCTTTGCAACGAGCTCCTGGCCCCCGGCTGCCCTACAGGTGCTCCCCACAACAGGGAAACCCCACCGGCTGTTTTTACTGCCACAGGGGCTTCAAATGCAGTGAGGGTTAGTGCTGGAGCCCTGTCATGCAGGATGATCCTTTCTGCCATAATCATGACTTTTTTACCCTCATTAGCTTTAAAACTCCATTGGCCTTAGCGGAAAGGCAGCATGAAACAGCCCCGAGCAGGGCTGTGCCATGGCTCCACTCTGCAGCACTGTCCTGGTTGTGCAGAACCAGCCCTTCAATGGGATCTGCAACCTCCCTGCTTGTCTGTGGGGATCTCTGAAGAGAGAGACCCCTTCCCCATGGGACAGAAGCTCTGCGTGCTTGGCCCTGGCAAAGCCTAGAGCAGGGATGGCCATCCTGAGCATTCAAATCCATGCAAAGCCACGCTCCCAAGCCTGCCAAAGAGAAGATGGCATTGCCTCTCCCTCCTGCCTTCCAAGTTCGGGGCTTTCCCTTAATGCACGTTATTCTCTTCCACAGAGGATGGACACCCCATTGCCTCCCACTCAGTGAGAGAGCAGCTGAGCCATGTGGTCCCAGCACTCTGCCCCACACCTGGAGCCCCCCACCAGCATGTCCAGACCATTCCCTCCTGGGCAAGGGGTCAGTGCAGCCCGTACCTCCTTGCTGGGCTGAGCCAGAGGGTGCAGAAGCTTGCCCTGTCTCCCACGCTGCACTGCAGGCACCAAGCACCAGTGGAGGTCACCCTGTGGGGCGGTGTGGGAGGCTGCTTGCACATGTGCTCCTGCTCTCCCCGCCGCTTCTCCAAGCAGCCACAGGAGATGAGAGGGGAGCCCACCCATGTACTGCCACAGCCCTGTACCCCAGGAAACTGGAGCCTGTGAAGTGGGAAGAGGGTCTAGGGGTCAGAAGTGGCTGGGGACACCGGAGGCTGGGGGGCTCCAGCCCTCACCAGGATGATCCCACTAGTGCTGTCACATCAGCAGGACAGAGGGTGGCCCTGGGAAACTGGTCATGGGGACAGTGCTGTGTGAGTGCTGGGCATCCCAGTGAGGTCTCATCCCCGTGGCCATCCCAGCAGCCTGGGGTCCTGAGACCCCCTGGCCCTGTTCACCAACAGGGGAGATGGGAGGAGGAGCAGAAATGAAACTGCCTTCTCCAGCCCCTGACCTTTAAGGCACACGCTCTGTCTCTGTTTTGTAGTTAAACACTGCTGGGTGAAAAAGCCTTCCCTGGCTTGGCAAAGTGCTGCTGATAGTCTTGTCAGTACCATGAGCAGGGGACTCTGTCAGGGAAGCACATCAAAACAGTGATGTGGGACAGGCTGCCAGAGTGGGGGGAAGCGTGGCTGGCAGCAAGCACCCCAGCAAGGTCCTATAGCCTCAGCTTGAAGGCGCCAAGATGTGTCCAGAGCCGTGCTGAGGACGAGACAGGACTGTGAGAGATGCCTGGGGCCAGAAGCACCTCGGAGGATGAGAGAAGGTGCTGACCCACCCTTCAATGCAGGGACAACCACGAACTCCTGCCACCTGCTGCTTGCCAGCCTGTGAGCCCTGCCCCAGGGCCAGCTGGGTTTTCCTCCCCTCCGAGAGCAGCAGGAAGGTGATGCCATTGGGAGCATCTTTTGCTCCCCTGGGGAGCAAAAGGGGACCCTGGGGCTGGGATCAGCTGGAGTGCTCCCCCCTCCACCTCTGCAGTGAATGCACTCGCTGGCCTTTCCTCCCCCCACCCCAAGAACCATCGACCATTGGGAGTCACTGCGGCCACATCCCAGGGCGAGAGGTGCTGGGGGAGCTGGGGCAAGTGGGGAGGGAGGGGGAACATCCAGTAGGAAAATGCCAGCAGAGATGGAGGATGGCAGCATGAGGGGGTGACCCACACCAGAGCACCTCAAGAGGAATGTGTCCCGTGGGGAGGATTCAGGGCACAGAGAGTTCATGGAGGACTCGCCTGTGAGAGGGACGCCTCGTGGAGCAGAGCAATGCTTCCCACCCCGGTAGGAAAGAGCAGCAGACTGACTGAAAATGCCCATTGCCTTCCTCCTGCCGTGACAGTGGGACAAGGACACAGAGATATCAGGAACAAAACTGGGCCCGGGAAGACAGGAGAGCTGGAGGGAGGTGTTATTGCACTGCGGTAACACTTCTCACTGTCCCACTCTGACTGTTATGTGCTGGGTTTGTTAGTGTTTGAATTAAAGTGAGGCTTTTTTTTTCTTCCCCTAACGGATTCGTCTATTGTCCATGACCATAATGGGTGAGTCACCCCTCTCTGTCCTTCTCTCCGTTCTTGAGCCTTTTGATTGCTTTTCTCCTTCCCAGCGCTGCGGGGAAGAGGTGAGCCAAGGGCTGCGTGGCGCTCAGTTGCTGCGTGGCGCTCAGTTGCCCTCTGGGCTCAAAGCACGAGAGCTGGCTGGCAGCAGGGTGCCAGAAAGAGCAGGACTCCCTGCGAGGGAGTGGGGTTTCCCTTGGGGGTGAGAAGCAGAAACAGCCCCAGCTTAGTCCTGCAGCCACCCTGGGCTGGGAGCGCTCAGGGACAACCTTCGGGCAGCAGAGCTGGGCTGGGGGATGGACCCACGGCCGGGCTGAGGCCCTGCCATGAAACCGCTCAGGGATGGGCGCTGGGGCAAGGGGGTACAAGGGATCTGCTCGTGACGCAGCTCTGCAGACTCCTTGAAGAACCAGTGATGGTGGCAGGACTGCGCCCAGCGCCCTCTTCAGTCAGTCCTATAGTTCAGCCATTCACTTCTATATTTCAGCACAGAAGTGTGTCTAATTTATCTCAAGGGCTCACGTAAAAATTCCCCCGTGTTGCCCATGAAGCTGCAGCACCTTAAGATGTTCTCACCCCTCTGCACAGCTGGCCCTGCAGCTCTGATGTCAGAGCCGTGGGATGTCACGGCCCATGTTCCAGCTGTGGGTTCCAGTGCCTGACAATGGGCACAACCCAAGCAGCCCTCTGCCCTGCCAGCAGCCCCTCTGCCCTGCTCCCAGCCCAGACCTTCTCCCCTGATCCCAGCTCCTCCGTCCCCGCCCGGGTGCTGCCATCTTGGTGGCACCCAAAGAAGAGAAGGCACCTGTGCTGCCGGAGCTGCAGGTGTACTCCACAGAGGTTGGCACCCTGACACTGCCTGGGCAGTGCAGGGATGGTGTGAGGTGGGGACCCCGCTCTGGGGAGCTCTGGGGGCCAGGAGCTTGGCTTGCACTTGGCTGCCAACCCTGCAAGGCCTGGGCTGGGAGAAGCCCTTCTGGGCCGCTCATCCCCTGTGGAAATCAAGCCTCCCTGCCCAGGGGGACACATCCTCGGGGCAGTCCAGGGCGCCTGCCCGGGGCTTGTGCCGGAGGGATGCTCGCCAGGCACAGCTGGGCTCTGCCTGGAGCCTGAGCCAGTGCCTCCTCTGCCCCTTTCCAGGCTACACCATGAGAGCTGTGCCCTGCCTGCAGAGCAGCACCGAGGGCAAGAGCTGCATGCACAGAGTAAGGAGCTTCTGAGCGCCGGGAGAGGCGCGGGGACAGGGTTTGCACGTGGTGGGGCAGGGGTCTGTGCCCGGCGCCCCACGGGGCAGGGAGCAGGGCCTCTCACCTCTGTCCTTTCTCCTCCTGCAGATCATTGCCGCTTCCCAAGCTGCTGAAGCACCAGCAGCACAAGTTCCGCCGGCTGCAGGCGCTCATTCATCTGGACATGTGGGTGCTGGTGGCCAAGGAGCCGCCCAGCCTCCAGCCACTCCTCTGGGGCTGTGCCCAGCGCCCTATTGCCCCACGGCTCTCCTCGGGCGGCGAGAGGGGGCAGGGGTGCCGAGCCCCCTGTCCCACAGCTCCGCTCAGCTGGCCGGGGCACCACCAATGGACTTTTCTGCTTGGCTTTCGACTTAGGGTCTGGAACCTTGTGCTGGAGGCTGTGGGAACACCAGCCAGCAGCAGGGAAGAGGCCGAGGAGATGGAAGTGGAGGAGGAGATGGACAGGGAGGTGGAAATGGAGATCGACCCTCCAGCAGCAGCCCAGGCACATGCTCTCCATTCTCTGCCTGCAGTGGGGGGGGAGCAGGTGGGCCCCGCTGCAGGGACACAGCGCTCGGTCCCCTCGTTCTGGTGGCACAACCGCTACCACCGCACTGCCCTGAGCACCCGTCCGCTTTGGGAAGCGAGCGAATCCTTAGCGCTGGGCAACCAAAGTCTAAGCCAAGCCCAGCCAGAGCTTAGCGCTGGTGGCAGAGTCCCGCTCTCTCCAGCAGCATGTCCCAGGGCTGTGGCAAATATCGTGACTATCAACAGTCTACCTGAAACTATCTTGCTGCTTTTTTTTCTTGCAGGGCACTTGAACACGCTGGCAGGGCTGAAGGGAAGTTGCATATAAGATGTATATATAGCTATGTAGTTTATTTTGTTAGCCATTGTTTTGTAAATGGATTTATTTATGGTTTTCAGCCCCAGGCTCTCTTTGCATTTGTCTTGGTTCTAGGCTGCGTTGACAGGATTGTGGTTTCCACTTGCTTTGGGTTTCTGGGGCTGGAGGTGTCTGGGGGTGCTGGCACGGCTGCCCCAGGGACAGGGGGTACTTGTGCACAGAGCGCGTCCCACTGACGGCGCTCATGGCACTGGGCACCAGTGGGGTTCATGGGCTGCTGGAGAGTGGTGTCCCCGAGAGCAAAGCTGTCACCAGCAAAGAGTTAGTTCTGATGTGTCATGGCCAGTAGTGACGCCATCAAAGGAGCCAGGAGACTCTCTGCTTCCCTTCCTGCTGGAGGAAAAGAAAAAGGACTTGTGGGGCAAAAGCCAGGATCTGGCTGTAGAGATGTAAAATCCCAACTCATCCCCCGGGTGCCATGAGAGCCTTGAGGAAGGCTGGTGCCGGGATGAGCGGAGGTTTTCCAGCTGTCAGTGCCCATGTTTGCAGCTTTGAAGTCGTGCCCGCTCGGGGCTTTGCTTCACGTCCTGCATTGCTTTCCCCTGGGCCGTTGCCGGAGACTAAACCCGAGGCAAAGGGATCCTCGTCCTGCCCGGATTGCTGCTGCCGGCCCCGACCCCGCGCGGGGGGTGACGCGCGGAGTGGGCAGCGCAGCCAGCAGGGGGGAGGGTGCTGGTGACAGGGTGCCGTGGGTGCGGGGGGTGCAAGGCTCTTTGGATGTGGGGTGCAGCGGTGGGGAGCGCTGGGTGCTGGCAGGGAGTCCCGGGGGGTGCCGTGCTGCGAGCTCCAGGGGTTGAGGGGCCAAGGGGCCG
>NW_020799125.1:9773539-9785053 GCF_003259725.1 Athene cunicularia | reverse complement strand
GTCCTTGCCCTCTGCCCCGGGCCGGGGGTGCTGCTGCTGGGTGGGGGGCGCCGACTGCCCCCGCATCGGCTCCCTGCCCCGGCAGAGTGGCTCTTTCAGGCTCTCTGCAAACGCAGGCAGGGCTCAGCACGGGTGAGAGGTGATGTGTGGTTTGTGTGCGTCCTGCGTGGAAGGGGGAGCTCGCCGTGCCTGGGTGGTGGGCTTTGTCCCCAAAGGTCGTGGTGCTCACACCGACCCCCTCGGTGGCTGGCAGGGCACCTGGCTGGGCTGCTGGCATTGGGCACTGCCTGCACTGACGTTTACCGAGGCTTCTCGGACTGTGTCCTCAAGCTGGGGGAAAAGATGGCCACGTATGAGGAGGCAGATGGCATCGAGCTGCAGGGGTTGCCCCGAGTCTGTGGGTGAGTATGGCCCCACACCAAGACCCCCTGCATGTCGCACCCCGTGGGGACTGTCCCCAGAGGAGGGAGGGTTAGAGGGTTATCAGTGGTGCATGGCCAGAGGGGCTTTTTGGCGTTGCCCCTGTGCTGGGTGCTGCTCTGAACTCTTCTGCACTCCTGGATCTCACCAGTGTGTGCACACACACACGTGCTCCCTACTTCGCTCCAATTTCAGACAGACCCACTGAGCTCCCTCCATCCATCCATCCATCTGTCCATCCATCCATTTGTCCATCCATCTGCAGCTCGGCTCCAGCTGGAGTTTGTATCCCCAGCCCTTGACAGTAGCTCTCATTCCCAGGACTTGTCCCATGACCCCCTGCACACCTGCAGCCGGGAGGAGCAGGGCTGGTGGGACCCGACCCCCTCTGCCCCCTGGGAAAGGCTCCCCTGGACACCCAGGTTTCAGGCAGCCACTCACACGTGGCTGGGCTGCTCCAGGCTCCAGTGCTGCAGAGACCAGCCTGCACCCAGCCTTGAGTCGGGATTGGCTGCCCAGAGCAAGCCTTCTGCCACCAAGACCCACCTTCTCCCTCTGAGACCCTTCATCCTTCTGGCTTGAATTTACCCCTCCCCTGATTTTGGTGAGTTTGTAGCAAGTGTTGCAGGAGGGTGGTGTTGGGTGGACATTGCCTTTAGCAGAAGAGAAATCATGGGAAAAGAGTTGGGTAAGGAGGGGTGGTGTTGGGCAGGTTTGGGGAAAGGTCTGCTTAAAAAGCAGACAAGCAGAGGCAGTGAGGTGGGGAGGGCAAATGAAAGTTGGAAACAAAATATTTGAGAGAGAGATGGAGATCAGTCTGTGTCCCCAGCAGTGAGTTGTGGCAAGTGGAAAGGAGTTCTAAGGAAATGTAGATGGCAATTAAGGGAAACCCCACATGCCTTGGGGTGGTGGAAACCTGCCAGGGCAAGGCGGAGGGCTGAGTGCCCTGCGGGTCAGGTTTTCCAAGCTGCTGAGAACCACCGTGGGCTGGGAGTGGAAGGCATCGCTCTTAGCGATGGGGTGCAGGCTCTGGGACCAGCTCCGAGGTGCTGGCTGGCAATGGATAGGGCCACGGCAGGGCAGGGGACAGTTGGGATGGGGCAGTCAGTGGAGGCAGGTCAGGCTCTCAGCAAGCTGGGATGAGGACCTAGTGTTGCCACCAAGGCAAGTGGAGGGATCCCCAGCCCTCCTGCCTGCCCCAGCTGAAATATCTAACTTTGGTGGTTGCTAGAAGTTGAAAACACTTCAACAAAACTCTTGCTTGAGGAGAATGGAAAAGTAACTACCCCCTACATTTTAAAAATTCATTTATTTCTTCTGTGCATCCCCCTGCCAGCAAACGTACTGATGGGAGGTTGTTATGACCTGTTCTTTATTCCCCTTTCTCCATGGGACACCCTAGCTCAGGACAAACATCCTCTCTTGGACATGGCTGAAGGCTGGGTTGAAACAGGAACTGCTCTGGTTTGGGCTGCAATATATACTTTTTTTTTCTAAAATGTGGCTTCTTGGTATTAGAAAACCACCAAGCATGCAACCCAGCACACGCTGTGGTTGACTGCTGAAGGAGTGATCTCTTTGATGAAGCTCCCATGAAATGTGTGAGTTGAGGCTTTTTGACAGGCTCTGGGGCACTAACCTTAACTGGACAGGTCCTGGGATCTTCCCTGCCTGCAGGGCTGGGGTTCTGCACCTTCTGGTCCATGCCAGCTTCTGCTGCTGGTCCCGGAGCACAGCTAGCTGGGCTTGCCATGGCTGGAGGAAGAGGTTGATGATGCCCCAGCTTCCTGCCAGGAAATATTTCTGCATTAATGGCCTTTAACCTTCAACTTTCTCCACTGCTATCTACTTTCCTGGTGCTGTAGTCCCCTCTCCCGGAGTGTGGGTGAGAGACAGACACAAAGCTGGGAGCCGGCATGGGGCTGGTGGTGTCTTCACTCAGCATGCATGGTGCTGCCCCAGAGCCGGCATGGGCACGTCGCTTGATGGCAACCTGCCTGGCTGAGCAGATGGAGGCTGTGAAGGGTGAAACGTTGGGAATTGCCATCCTGGCTGAAAGCAGAACCAGGCAGGAGCTGTCATCCCCCTCTGCCTTCCCCCAGCCATCCTTTGCCCGAAGACATGGGCCAGGTTTAACTCTCACCTGGCAGAGCTGCCTTCTGGTGCTGCTGCAGCTCAGGAGCGAGCACAGGAGGTTATCTGGGTTGGCACCAGCTTTTCTCATTATCTGGGGACATTTATTCTGCCACAGTGACTTGGTTTAATTAACTCCCTCACAGCTGGCGTTCTGACGTAAGCCCCAGTAGGAAAACTAAGTAAAGTGCTGGGGTCTGCCTGACTGCACAAGGTGTCATCTCCAGCACAGGGCACTTGGACAAAACCAAGCTGCCCCTTTCCCACGTGCAGGGTCCCTGCTCAGCCAGCCGGGCTGCATCTCTATCCCAAGGGGTGGCACATGTCCCTGGTGCCCTGGTGGGATGGGGGAGGTGGCAGAGTGACTGATCCTGTCCTCTTGGCAGTCTCGGGTTTGCAGGTAAATTCTGACCTGAAGGTGGTGCCCAGCCCCAGCTAATGCAGAACAGCAAAGCTGGGGGGGAGGAGAGGGCAGGAGGGTGCCTCGGGATGCTGTGGGCTGCCAGAGGCTGGGGAGCCAGCTGGGACCCAGCAGAATGCTGCCCACAGCTGGACCTGCCTTGCCCCAGCATCAGTGCCAGGACATTCATTGCTCCAAAGAAGCTGCAATATGAAACACTTTTGTGAAGCTCTTTTCAGGTAAAAGAAGCTCTCTCTGAAAGAAGTCATGGGTGGAAAGTTAATGGCAAGTGTGACATGTAGACTTATCTGTCCCTTGGGGAAGATTTTGTTTTGGAGAGGAGCCACTTCCAGAGGAGAGGATGGCCCATAGCATTTGCTGAGGCTTTCAGGCTCCTGCTGTTTTATTTTGTGGGTTTGTACCTACAAAACAGAGACCTCACCTGTGTCAGGACTAGTGTGTGTGCAGCAACCTGCCAGGCTGTGAGTGCCCTCCCCATCACAGCACCTACAGCAGCCTTTGGGGAGGTTGATATGGAGTCTAATGCTCTACTATCCTCAGGTACTCAGCAGTGAAAAAAAGAATCAGACAGCGATGTCCATTCTTGTCCTCTCTATGCTGGGTGGGGAACGTGGCCCAGCCTGGTACCTCTGTCCTGGTCCCTGGAGAGCTGGAGCCCACCCCTCCCTGCTCAGCTTGACACCTGTGGGCACCCAGCTTCTTCAGAGCCACCACACTCCTTCACCAGGGGCAAGGAGGGAGCTCAGGGAGGGGAAAAAGCCTTGGAAGGCTGGATACTGCTCTGGATAAATGCAGCATGGGGCCATCCTGCGTGGTGCTGGCTCCAGCATGACAGACTGGTGGGGTGGTGTCCATCACAGCCTTCCCGGAAGAGTCTTCTCGGGCACTGTGGGTTTCAGCCTTGTTTCTGCCAGAGTTTTTCCCTGCCTGGTTCTAGCTCTGGATCTGAAAAAAAAATCCATGTTGGCATCCCCAGGGGAGGCAGCCAAGGGGTCTTCAGCAAGCAGCTCCTTGTTTGTTCCCACAGGACTGTGAGTTACTTTTGCCTGTCTTGTTTTTCCCTGGTGCTCCCCAAGAGCCTTTTTCCATTGAATGGCTTCTACTCACACAGGGCAATACCCAGCAGATATGTGCAGAAGTGTTTAATGGGAACACAGGGAATAACTCCTCCTGCCCCTGCCCATACCTTAATTATAAAGCTGTGATGGTCTGCAGGAGCCGTTGTCCTTCACCTTGCTTTGTGTTTGCATTTCGCCCTTGACTCAGCTTGGAGAAAGCTATGAATGAAATGTGCTGGGCCTTTGTTTGCAGTCTAGTTTAGACACTCAGGGTGCTCAGTGCTGAAGGGAAACAGTTGTTGATGGAAAATAATGGATTTTATTGACTTCCAGAGAAAGGGGGAAAAAAAAAAAGGCATTAAATAATTTCAGTGTGTTTTGATGTTTGTTTGGAGTTTTAGTCAAGATGCTTTGATAGACAATGGAAGGGATGACAAAACGCTGAGGTTGTTGCTGCTCAGAGGGCAGGCTCAGGACAGCAGGGCTCTGCCCAGCTCCTTGGTGCTGTGTGAAGGGTCTGATGTGTGATGTCTCCTCTGGCTGCAGGTACTGGGATGAATTCCACACGTGTGCCCTGACTGCGCTCTGGGAGTGCCAGAAGGAAGCAGCAGCCGTCTGGGAGATGCTGAGAAGGGAGTCTCGAAAAATCAAATTTCAAGGCAGCTTGTTCGACCTCTGTAGCCCCAGCACAGCCCAAAGCTTTGCCTGGATGCACATTCCCAATGTTTCCATCCTCGGCATCCCCCTCATTGTCACTTGGCTGAACTTAGAAACTGCAGCTCTGTAAGTATCACAACAAAGGTGGTGGCTGCATGTGTCGTGACATCTGATAATGTTTCCAAACCTTTGAGAAATACACTGTGGCGTGCTCAGTGAACACTTGGCTCCATCCTCTGCCTATGAGACGTGGAAGAGCTCAGCAGAACTTTCTGAGTTTTGTTATTTCTCTGTAATTTGGAATAACGCCTGTCCTCTTCTGCCTCAAGGCATGGGCATAGATCTGGCTGACTGCAGAATTTGGGAACTTGAAGATACAGGGCAGAGGATTTGGGAAAAAATGATAAATTGATCATGAATGCTGGATTCCTTTGCACTCTTCTATGGCTACTGGAAGGAAGTCTCCTTTGCTGACTCTTTCCACCAGATCAGCTCTCCACAGATTTTTGATTTGGGCACTGAAAACAAGGGTCAGGGGATGGTATATGTCCTGTCAAAGGCAGAAAGGAGACCTTACTTCCCTGTACTGGCCTTTTTTCTTTAATGACATGGTGAAACCCCTGCTGAAGAATAATCACAGGTGCATGACCTCTTGCACACATCTGGATCCTGAGTAACTCCCATGTTATGTGTAAATCCCTTTTCTAAAGAAATAGAGGGCAAAAATATTTAGGGGAAGAGGGACTGTTGAGCTAGCATGACAAAAAGGATTTATAGCAACTCTTATGCTTTAAAGCGTTCTCCAAAGGTACCTGTAAGCAGCTCTGTGGGTGGCAGTGTGTAATTCCAGAGTATTAAAGTTTGTTGTAGAACCTACAGCATGACAGAAGTTATTTGTCCCGCCTCCTGTTTGATAGCACAGTCTCTTCTTGTCCCCTTTGTGGCTCAGAGCATTGTTGCTTCTGCAGCTTCAGTACAAGCATGAGTGTTAGCAATAGAGAAGTGCTTGCAAGTGATTTCTGGGTATGTTAGAAAAACTCACCAGTATTTCTGGGCAGTACGATGCAATTCGTGTTTTAAGGGTGCTAATGAAGCTCTGTGCCCTGCCTGGCTGGCCGGGGCCGTAGGAGCAGTGGTGACCCAGTGTGGGCCTGTGACCTGTTCCTGGGAGACTCGTGAGGCAGCTCCTTGCTGAGGGGAAGCACAGTCAGCCTTGACGGGACTTTCTTCCGCTTCCAATGCGTTCCCTGTGCAGCGCAGCCACTCTAGAATGGGGAAGGAGCTGGTCTTCATCATACTCTAAACCAGAGCTCAACAGCTGGATGTGGTGGTAAACTCCATGTTCTAATAATGGGACTCACCTGTCCTTCATCAGATCTGAAATTTCCGTGCTCAACTAATGAGGTATTTCAAGCCGACTTTCCTAGCTCTGTCACAGATCACTTTGGCTGTTTCCACAGCTTGTTGGCCCCTTATCAGGGCGCTTGCTTTGTCTTCAGTAGGGAGAGGCAGCTGCTAACAGCAAAGGACAGCTGGGTGCAGAGCTGGGGAAGCTCACGGCTCCTCACAGTGCTGAGAAACGCTGAACAAGGACCTTGCAGTGATGGTCTGAGCACTGCCTGCCGTGGGAGGAGGCACAGCAGCAGGTACCACCAGTAAATGGATCGGGAGGTTCTGAAACAGTTTCCCCAAATCTGAAAATGTGCTTTACAGTGTGAGGAGGAGATCTGGGCCTCTGTTAGCCCCAGAGATCCCACTAGATGCATTACAGGCATGTGGGCAAGCTTCTCCTACAGCAAAGGATCTTTTTACCAACACTGGTGTTGGGCTTTTTAATGACAGGTCACGCTGCTCTCCTTTGGTATTCACACATTCTTCCTCTTACCTTCCCTATCACCTAACACTCTGCTCCTTGCAGCAGCAGGAGGGAACAAATAAATTGAGGCAGATTCCAAGAAATAAGTCAAGGAGGAACAGCTGGTGTTCAGGCAGCACTTCAGTGTGAGGCACCTAGGCTTTCTACAGGCAACAGAGTTGCTACTCAGGCACAAAGCCTTAAGAGTAGCAGTGGAGAAGGGGCAAACCAGAGCACTGCAGAACCTGGAGTGAAGCATTCAGCTGCTTTGGTTTTTCTTCTGATTCTGCTCTAACAGCAGCATATGCTCTTTGATCGTGTTCCCCCTCCCTGATATCTCTTCTCCTGTCTGTGGTTTGTAGCTGGGGAAAGATGAAGCAGGTGGGTATTGTGTACCACCAAGGCTGGAGTCTTTTAGATCCAAATCCTATACCTGCTCTTTGTTTACAATGAGCATTCAATGCCTTTAGGAAAACAAATAAGCACAATCACCCTAAGTCTCACAACGCTTAGCTTCTTTTTGGATTTAGCATCTTCCCCTCTGTTGAAATTTCCTACTTTTAAACAGCTCTGGGGAAGGGAAATGCAAAAGTATCAGCAGAGATCTCCAAGAATTCTTTTTGCAAAACCATGGATGCAAATGGTTAGCTGACACTACCACTGTCTCTAAGAAGAGCAGGTGTTGAGGCATATCTTCCCTGGAAGCAAATCCCTCAACTCTACTGCACACAAAACCCAAAGATTCATTAAGAAACGAAGACCATCTGCCATCATTCCAGTATGAAGCAGCAGATTTTTTTTTTAAAGCCAAAGGTGCTCCTAAATATGACAGAAAGCATGTGAGTGAAAATTAGGTCTCACAGTATGAGAGTGATGAGTTTCAGAGGTTCCCTCCTCAATCAATCATTTTTAGCAGAACTTCCCCTATGACTAGGACAATTACAGTAGATTTCCTTTAAAAAAGAAAAAAAGTAATATACAGATTCATTCCTCAAAGGCAAAGTCAGCAGACTTTCAGAAAGAGTTTCTAATCCTGCAGCATGCTTCATACTGATGCAGTGCATCTTGTTGGATGTCCCATACATTTGCCAAGGATTTTCCTTGTGGCCCTGCTCTGAGTGTCTCTAGATACAAAGCTGTACTTGGACTTCACCCTGCTCAGCAAGGGAGGCTGCTGAAGCAGCTGCAGCATGTCTCATGTATTCAGAAAATAAGGAGATAAGTGTTCCTTGATCTGAAGTGTTCATCTCTGTTCTTACAGGGGAACAAAGATAGCACCTCTATAATACAATCTCACAGCAACACTGGGATCAACTGCCCATTCGCCTTTAAGAAATGGAATGAATCTGGCTTTCCCTCTGCTCTCTCACATTCACTGTAATTAGTCTTCTAGCTCACATTTGCCTTAAGACCACCCCTGAAGAACACAGGAGTTCGCACTGTGCTTCAGTGTGGCTGTTAAGCCTTGAATTAAATCTGCAAACTTTCCCTGTACAGGATTGGGATGTTCTTTCTCAGTAATAGCAAAAAACAGAAGAGGACAAAATGACCCTGAAAGTCTTAAAATACAACTGACACCAAGCCGGTGTTTGTCAGCCCTGAGGCAGCGTGCCTTCTGCTGTGCCCCCGATCCTGGTCGCAGCACGCTGGCTGCTCTTTTCTGAGGGAGATACTGGCACCTGCTGGAAGACCAGTTTATATCTAGGCTGAAGGTGACTGGAAGAAAGGCAGGTATACTTATTATATGAGAAACAAGGAGATTTTGAGAAGGGATGAACTCTCTTGCTGACTGCAGAGCAGAGTTGCAGGGGAAACCCTCGGAAGTGACCTCTGGGTGGCCTTCCAGCAAGCATCGGCTCCTGCCCAGAAAAAAACTTGTGTAAACTCTTCCCTCAGAAAGACTACTGCTGTTTGAAACTGCTTAATTGTTTTTTTTGTCAGGAAGAGGTCCTGGCAAAATCTCAGAATATAAAAAGCTCTGGCTAAACAAATGCAACCAGCAATCCTCCTCTGTGGCAGACCTGCCAAGTATTTAAAACATCAGGATGTCATCCTGCCTCAATTTACAGTATCTGAATATGAGTGGGAATTGAAATACAGCTCCCCCAGTAAAAGAGCAGCTTCAAAGACTTTATCAACTTCTGCATCTCAAATCATCCCACTGCTTTTCAACAAGCTGAATTAGCAAATAATTTATGCAAATCAACTCTTATGAATATTAACATACAAAGGAAAGTTACTGCAGCAAGATGCTGCACAGGACAAAAATCTGCCTTTAGAAGTGGATTTGCCCTCATTTGGGCTCACACAAACTGGGCACCCCTCAGCAGAAACCAGGCAGGATGCAGGTCTGCTTGCCTTGGCTGTGGGATTTGAAGAGCCATTTGGCTTTGGCCCCTTAGCAGTAAGGTGTTGTCCCTGCCTGCCCACGGGTGATGTTTATTTGAAGAGCCTCTGAAAAAAGGCACATCTTGTTATTTTGAGAAATAAGCAGGAGTCTCTCAATTAAACATCCCCTCTACCAGACCAGATCTGTTGCTAGACTTCTGAAAACTGACAGGAAGACCCAGACAAGTGGGAAGAGCAGCATGGCTCCAGGACACCTTTGCAGGCTTCTCCAGGCCAGCTCCCGCCTCGACCTGAACCTGTGGAGACCCTGGGTTGCTGACGCTCCTCCTGAAGTGAGGTTTATGCTGGCTGACTTCCCAAAGACAGCACTCACTGATGCCTTCATTTCAGAGCAGAGGTATGAAGTATTTATTGTAGAAAATTTTATGGGCGTCTTACAGCCACGTGTACTCTGGCTGTACCCTTCTGTTGCCATGATACAGACACTCATGGTATTTCTTGAAGCACTCAGCTTCCCAGGAGAACCGTAACACACTCACAGCAACATAACATTTTTATTATTACAAAAGATTTCTTCAGCAAACTGCTGTCTGACATCTCTATGTATTAAACATGGAAACAGCAAACAAACCCATCTAACGTTACAGGTTATTTAGGGTCTCAGCTGGTGATTCAGGTAAGTACAACTATTTTCCTTCTGTCCATTCACCTCCTTGACTTCCTTTTCCAACCAAAGCCCCAAAAAGTTACAGCTCATAAGCAGCAGCTCCCAGCCCCACTGCTCACTGTGCCAGCTCCTGCAAGAAGAGCTGACCACTGCATTACCCATACAGGGCACTCTCACGTTTGTTAAATTCCAGATGCTCCTCACATATCAAGTTTTGCTACCTGGCTTTTAACAGTCTCATGAGTGTTTAAGAGCATGCTCACCATACAGTCATATTAAATGCTTTGTGTTAACAAAATAAACATCTGCTCCTCCCCTGTTGCTGGCTGGTGCCAGAGGAGATGCTCACACTCATGCAGTCACCAAGGTCTAAAAAAAAAAAAAAAAAAAAAAGACCTGCTGTGCTTCTTCAGTGATGATTCTCAGGCATTAGATGCTCTTGTGCTGGAAACAACGACATAATGCAGCATGTTGTTACCAGAGCGAGTCTATACGTTGGATTTGGGGGCAGAGTTGAGGGGGATTTCTCTGAGTTCTATCCTCATGCAGAGGTACTCCCCGATTGCAGCCATCAGCGCAGTGCACACGATGTGCACCAGCCACCACGTCAGGGTCGAGGGAAAGTGTGAGTTATAAATCCAGCAGCCCAGAAGGTGGAAGAAGTGAACTGTGACTGTGAAATCCAGGCACTGCTTTCCTCGGCGGATGAAGTACAGCAAGCCCAGAGCACTGCAAAATAGAGAGATCAATAAACAAACCACACCATGCCTACGGCAAAGGAGATGCAGTGAGAGTTAGCAGCAGTTGTCAGTGCTGATTGTTTAGCTATTTTAAAACTTTTGAAATGTTTTAAGGATAGGTTGTTTCTGACCCCTCTCCTGGCCGCTGCAGCAAGATTTACAAGCTTACAACTGTTTAATTATACGATAGCAGGGAAATGAGCTTTTAGTGTGGAGAGCCAGGCAGGAATTTTTAAACTATGTCCCCCCAGTAATCTTTGCTTGGTGGCAGGGGAAAAATGCATTCCTCTCTATAGATCAGTGTTTGCTGCGATCCATTAGTTCTAACTTTCAGTAAAATCTCTCACAGAAGCAAGTCTCATTCCCAGCTGGGAAACTGATGCAGTGAAGTGAAATGACTTATCCAGGCTCTAGAAGTCAGGAGTCAGCAGTTCCCAATGTTCTCAGCAGACATGCTCAATCAGGCACAAGGCTTTTGGGAGATCTTTTAAGAGAGGGAGTATGTCACGCTGAATTCTCTTTAAAGTTTAATATTAAGAAAGAACAAGACACAGGTGCTCCAGCTAGTTGCCAACTTACCAGGTGAGCGCATTGAGGATGAAAGCCATCATGGAGAGCCTCCCCGGCGGGGTTGAGAAGCCTAAAATCTACATGGGACTATTAGTAGGAAACCGTGGCACAAATCACAGCCCACAGTACGTAATCTCATTATCATCGGCACGGCCCTGCGCTGATTATGATCTATTAGAGGAGCCTGAACAGTTACAGCAGTCCTTCTAAGAGGTCTGTCTCTGTCTGGGGGTACCTATAGAAAAGGGACAGGTTTGTTCCTATAATGAAGAGTAGCACCTAAACGAGGCATGGAGTGTGTGTGTGTGTCTCCATACTGGGGTTACCTATATGGAGGGAGTTGTTTTTATACTGGAGGTACCTATACAGGGTGTCCATCTCTATATAGGTGTACCACCTATACAGCGAGGCGCCGTCCCTATACCGGGGGAGCACTTAGTCAAAGGGAGGGGCCTGCCTCCACACCGGGGGCACCTACGGCGGGGCTGTCGTTATACTGGGAGGCAACTACATGGGGTGGGGGGAGCCCGCCTCTATACCGGGGTGCTACCTATGTCGGGGGAATGCCGACACGGGGAGCGGGGTCTGCCTCCCCCAGAAGAGACCCCGAGAGGGGCCCCCCCCGCCCGCCCCAGGGGCCTGTG
>NW_020799125.1:9768268-9773489 GCF_003259725.1 Athene cunicularia | reverse complement strand
CCCGGGAGGCCACAGCATCTGTTTGATCTGTTATACGGGAGAAGTTTGTCGGCAGCGGGTTTTGGCTGTGCGTTGTCTGCCCGGCGACCAGCACCCGGCTCTTTCTCATGCTGGTGTGCTGTGGCCTTTCCCCCTCTGCACGGTGCCCATCTGGGTTTGTTTCAGTGCATTCAATAATTTGGCTGAGCGGCCCTTGCTAAAAAGACACCAGATACCGAACCTGCAGGAAATGATTGTCATGGGATATTGCCTTTCATCGCTAGGCCAACTCCCGTAGGTGCCAAGACTGTTGGTAGCTGCTGCCCAGCTGTACTCGTTTTAGCTTTAGGCCATAGGGCACCGAGATGTTGTTTTGAGCCCTAGTGTGCCCTGGCGGCACCTTTCCATTACAGGGCTGGTTATGTGTAGGGCTTGGCTTCTTTTGGGAGGTTTCTTCTAATATGTGGTTGTTTCTTTTTATGCCTCATGAAATGGTGAGGTGCCAGAGTCCCTCATGCTCAGGCGTACCTCTTCTGTGATCTGCTCTTGGCTGTTGGAGCTCATTTAGTGGCTTCAGTAAGTTGTCCTGCTTGTATGGCTTCAGATATGGGAATTGTCACTATCTGAATACTAAAATTCCCAAGGCCATGTAGGATGACACAACATTTTGGAGATAAGTTCTCTGCTGGAAGAAGGAGAAAAGGCACCCCCAGGCTGCCCTGGTGGACGGTGGAGTTGCAACAGAGCTCTTGTCACATAGAAAAGAGAGGAGGAGGACAAAAGGGGCCCTCAGCTTTTATGGGAGGTGGTAGACTCATGTCGATCATGGGTGTGGAATATTCTGGCTATGGGAACTCAGACATTCTCTGACATTCTCTGACTCGGACATTCTCTGACATTCTCTCATGATGTATTTTCCATGTCCCCATATGGGAAGTTCCCTATGTTGCATGTTTTCCCTTCCTTGTTCCGTGGATGTCAGTGTGCTGAGGCAGGTTTGACACATTTTCCTCCCTGTTCCTGGACCTGCTGCTCCTAGAAAGGATTGTGGGCCACTGCTGCTGAGTTCTGACTTGGGTCTTTGGAGAATTTACCTTTGCAGAATCTTACTAGCCTTAGTGCATAAATGAACATGGGAAAATCCCAACCCTGTCAGGGCTGTTTGCTGCCAGCACATTGCTGAGCATAAATTGTGAGACTCATCACTTCCTCTCTTAACTCTTGGTAGAAATTGATTTCCTTTCCCGAAATCTACAGTACTTAGCTCTCAGAGACGTGCAAGCCACAGCTTAGATATTAATTTTCACTTCCCTCTTTCCTGTTCAAGCTTTGTAGGACTGACTTTCCTCTGCCAGCAAAAATTTTGGTTCTTTAGTCAAGGCGGACTAAAACTCCAAGCTGGTGTAAGGTAGGACTGTCGGTATAATTGCTGGGTGTCTTGCCAAAGCCAAAGTCATCAGCAACAATATTTCTGATTTATTCAATAGTCCTTGGGATCACAAGATATGAGCTGGTGTTTTGGGAGGTGCCAACTTAAATTACTTCTGAATTTGAGACTCCTCCCTGCTTGGTTGCTGCCCCATAATTGAAGGCATCAGCGTGGCACCAGGTGTGTCAGATGTGTGAGCTGAGGTTCTGTCTGGCCTTGGGCAGGCAGCATAGCAGGATAGACACAGTGAAGTGCTGTGGCACAAAGACATCAGCTGCAGTCTGGTTTGTGAATTAATTTCCTGTCTGACTTCGCAACAGCATGTTGCATGGTCACGTCTGTTCGTCTGTGCTCCTGAATTCTACTCTTCCTCCTCTGCAGGCTGCTCTAGCTTTGGGGACTGTGTCCTTCTCCTGAAAGAGAGGGTTTTCTCCCCACAGGGAGCCTCGCCCCACACTCCTGCTTTGTGGGAAGGATTTAAAGTAGACCTGGAAAGCAAATGTTATTGGAGAATTAAGCAACATTCTCAATTTTCTTTTTCTTCCTCTACTTCAAACGAAAATCAGAGACAGCTGTGAAGGAAAGATGTGTTAAAAGGGGAAAGGGATGTCGAAACACAGAGATCATGCTTTCTAGGGTGTCATAGTACATGTTGCTCGCCTGACTTCTGGTTAGAATGTCCTTTTTTAACTGACTGACTGTTCTGTGCGTGACACCTGCATGTTGTGAAGAGCAGCAGGTGGAAGAAAAACTGGCAATATGCCCAGGACATAGCAGATGCCCTGAGAATGTGCCCAGATGCACATGCAACTGTTGTGGTCTCTGCTTTATCAGGTGTATGGAAAAAGAATGCCCTGTGTAGCCAGGGGTTCTTTCCATACAAAATATCTGTATAGGATGGTATTGTTTTTCCTCTTCAGGAATCATTGCCTAAAACATGAAGCTGTTTATTTAAGTGATCCATATTTTACGATCTGGTGTACAGAGGGCAGTGCTATTTGAACTGATCTTTGCTGGGGTCTATTTCCCTCTTGCCAGGCAAGTAGGGTTTGTGCTAAGGTGGCCTTTGCTAAAGGGACAGTAAGGCCAAGATTATACTTTTCCAGAATAACCTGGCATTAAGTAGTTCGAAATGTGGGATGAGAGTTTTCAGTTGCTCCGCTTGCCTTACCGTCTCAGTTTGCAGGTCTTTTTTTCCAAAGAGCTCCATGTAACAAACAGACTTTGGGAATTGAGATTTTTTTAAAACTCTACTTAAGTTTTTTTGTGCTTGGGAATCCTGCTCTAAATTAATTTTAAAATCTACCTGTAGGAACTGTGCTGAGCTTGGCGGATAATCTCTTTTTCTGGTCACGGCAGTAGCATTTATGATCTAGAATTGTCTAAAGGGCTCTGTGTGTGGCCTTCTCAAGATTATCTAGACATTTATTGATGTGTCATGTAAAAATGTGATTCCCTTCACCCTCCAAGAGCATTGTATTTGGACACTCCCACTTCCAGCATGTTTGTGTTGTGTATTGGGAACTGGCAGGTGTTTATTTTTATTTTCAATGCAAGAGTTAGGTAACTGTTCACTGTTGAACACTGGGTTAGGAACAATGGTGGCCAGCTCATATAATTTCTCTGCCAACTGCAATTTTTAAATGGAGAAGGGAACTGACACACCTTGAGTGTGAGAATTCATCACCCAGAACAAATGTGTGGCTCAACACGTGGTTTATTTTTCTTCTGCTTCTCTCACTTGTAGTGAGGTTTCAGGAAGTACATTTCAATTGTGCTTTTTTTTCTCTCTGGGCCCATTTGTCCTATCGTTCTCAGTGAGTGTCATATACCCACAACTTTTCTACATCATTCCAGTGAGAGGAGAATGTCATCATTTTGAGATGAGATACTTGAAGTGCAAAAGGAAACAGGCTTTTCTATGTCATGGGTAACAGAACCATATTACAAGTTTGTGGCTTCATTTCCTTTCACATGAATTCTCTTGCAATATAGTTGCGGAAAGTTTGTGTGAGGGAGGTGGATCTACACAGGGCACTTTGAAAATGTCATCAGTAAAGTTATATAAATTTGTTCTCAAGGTTGGAAAATACATTAGGGCTGAGTTTAATTATCTCTTCTCTTTTCAGAAGCCCGAGAGTTTTATCAGTTTGCTTGAAGGACTGTGTGTGCAGGTGTGACTTTGATGGACAATGTGTGTGGTCCCTGGGCCAGGTAGGCAGACTGGCTCCTCTCCATTCTATCAAAGCAGAACTTCCCCAGGAAGGAAAATGGTGGCTTTTTGGTGGAGGGGGAAGGGTGTTGAGGGGTATGACAACCAGGAGGAGTATGGTGTGTTGTGCTTGTTGCAAAAGGAAGTTAGCAGGCAGGTTAGTGGTGTTTGTAGCCACGTTACAGACAGCTGGCTTTGAAATCATCCTTGTGGTGGCTGTTTTGCCTGGAAGGAAGGTGTAGAGGGGTCGTGGCCACACGCACACTAATATAGATGCCGTTTAGATGGTTAGAGAAGACTGGAGTGCTTCTGGCCACCTTATGCCACTGAGGCTGTCTCCTGGCTGGCAGATGTTGTCATGGTATGGACTAGTCTTTGAAAATTCAACCCAGCCCCTGTGCTCTTGTTCCTCTCCATCTTCTGGTGCCTGGCTCTGCTGGATGTCCAGAGCTGGAGACTCACTGGAGCTGGGCTCCCTGGCTGCACCAGGAGTGACTTGCATCAGCTCCTCTGTATGATGAAGCGAGGATAATGAAGAAGGGTAGTAACCCATCCAACAGCGCAGATCTCTCCCTCGCATCCTTGGATACTTGAGGTGAACTAGAGGATTAGTGATACATCACTGTCCTGAGCACAGAGGGTCATGTGCTACAGGAAACTCCACCACTGGTTCCTACCCTTACCTGGACATATGCTGTCTTCAGATCTTCATTTTTTTTAAACTCTGAGCAGCGCTCCTTGTTACTTCATATGATGCCAGTGGTCATGTGTGCAGGCACAGTCCTAAAAACATTGAGGAGACCTCTTGACCTCAGCTCGCACCCTCTGTACCTATTTATTCCCAAAGGAATGGGCAGTTGGGAAGGCTGCTTCACCTTAGGGATCTTTGGTTTGAGGGTTAGCATGCTAAAGCTGGGACAGGGGGAAGGCCACAAGTTCTGTAGTGCTGGAGCGAGCTGAGAACCAGATCTGGCAGAGTTTGTATCATACCTGGCAGATGGGATCCCGGCACACGTGCTTTGTAGTCTGTGCATTGCTTCCCCGTTAAAAAAATATTTTATTCTCTACAAACTAGAGCCCAAGTGCAAACTGATGTGACTGTGACATGAATGAAAGACTGACACAGAGGGCATACTGGTATGGTAGTTCAGGTGCACCTCAGGTTGTTAAGGGGCTGAAATGAGAGCTTTCAAGGAAATTCTCATGGTCAGGCAAAATTGTTAATGAAGGAACCAAAATTCAAATAGTTAAACTGTGCCTTCGGGTTTTTTCCCTTCTTTATCTGTGTGGGTTTTTTGCACTTGCCACTTACAGAGAAAACAGACGGAGCAGTTTCGCTTTCCACCTTCAACAAGAACTGTGATGCAACACCCTGCCTGATAACCACAGTGATGACATGCTGCGAGTCGTGGAGCCCTTCTCGGTTTTCTGTAAATGTCAGACTGTCACTTGTGGAATGCTGCAAAAGCGGATGCTGTGTGCCTGCTTCCCGCCCACTTTCCCTTTTCCCTTTCACTTTCCCTTTTCCCTTTCCTTCCCTTTCCCCCCCTTTTCCTCCTTCCCCCCTTTTCCTCCTTCCCCCCTTTTCCTCCTTCCCCCCT
>NW_020799125.1:9749355-9768218 GCF_003259725.1 Athene cunicularia | reverse complement strand
GGTAGCCTGAGAGCCAGTGCTGCCCCCGGATCTGCCCCCGGCCATTGCCCCCCTCCGGGGAAGGGGGGACAAAACGGGTTAATGGCAACGGGGCCGTTCCCCCTCTTCCCTCCGGTTCCCTCGCGCCTTCCTGGCTGTGGCGCTGCCTCCTCCGCTTGATGCCGAGGCAGCGGTGTCCTGGCCCAGCCGTGCCCGCGTAGACCTGTGCCCCGTCCCTGCCTGCCCGGCGGCTAGTGCCGCCGCTCGCCTGTCCCTGCCAGCCCCATGCCCTGGTGAGGGGTGTCTTGCTTCTTTTCTTGATTCTTCTTCCTCGTCTTGCTCTTCTGTCATCAGGGCTGGGGAAATCAGAGCGGTACAGGAGTACGTGATAGAAATGGCCTCCTCTCCATTACAGCTTTGATCTCTAACTACTGGCCCTGGACTGAAGTGATTTAACCCCTCTTTTATTGTGAACGTGTGATGGGTCCGATACGTGCAGCGCTGGCTTCCCACTCTTACCTGAGTTTGGTTGTGCGGCTGCCTTTCTGTGTGTATCAAACCTTCCTCACTGCCACGTGGGAGTGAAAAGTGATGCATTGCCACGGAGGGTTTAAGAGCCTCTTAAATATATGGTGAGGTGAAACGGTTTGGATGCTTCAGGCAGGGCACATGTGGGATCTTCATGGTGAAGCAGAGATTTTGGGCTTCTGCCTTCCCTGCTGTTTGTTTGGTTTTGTGTGTGTGTACCCGGTTTGCTGATAGTGCAATCATGGCAGATTCTTCTGCTAGTCTGAAAGCAGCTGAAATTAAGGTAACTGCAAGAGATCAGGGGTTCTCAAAACTAGGTTTAATTGTCCATGCTTGGCTCTGGACTGAAGGCTGGGTGGGCAGATTGGAACTGATAATGCTTTGCTGCTCAGTTGCTCTATAATAGGGACACGGAGTTGGGGGTTTGCTGGTTGTAGAGTAGGAAACTCCCACAGAGAGCATCTGTAGCAATTGTCAGCTACTCTCTGCTAAAACCAGCCGAAATCCACTTTACTCTAATCTGGTGTCTTTATCCCTGCTATTAAGCATGTGAATTGCTCGTTTGAGAGCTGGCCAAAACTAGTAGGGCAAACCTTTGGGGCAGACAGCATCTGGAAGTTGCATTGACCATGTTTGGTATGAAATGCAACTTGGTGACCCTGGGGAACTGAGTGGTCTGCAAGCATTGGATTTCTGCAAAGACAACAAATTTTGCACAGATGTATTCTGTAAATCCTTATATAGAACTTGGATGGAGTATTTGTCTGTATCTTTTTAAGCTACCTAAGATGGAGTGTATGCTTGAGAAGTAACACTGGCCTGCTATAAAGCCTTATCCAAACAAATTGTTTGGGTTACAGGCTGCTGGGGAGGAGATGAGGATGACACACTGTTTGGGAAAGTTCTGCTGGCGCCTCTCCTATATTATTTTTTTGGTAATAGCACTGCCAAAACGTGCAGGGCTGCACAGCATGTGGCTCTTGGTTTTTCTGTGCGGGCAGGGTGAAGACAGGTAGCTGTTTCTTAACAAGACGGGGATTGTATTTCTTGTGCTTATGTAAGAACATGGGTTTTGAGAGTGATTTGGTGCTTGAATATTTCCCCAAGCCTGTACAAACAAAAATGCCTTGGCTCCTTTCCCCTTGTGTGGATCTCTGGTGTAGATGGGATTTCTCTGTGTGAAGCAATATTGGATGTGTAAGAGGGTGGGGAATTTTACTGCAGTGCCGAAGTGTGACGTTGGTGCTTAGGCTGTGGGTGGGTTGTGTTACAGCAGCTTTTTGCCAGAGCATCGTCTGGCTTATGGGGTGGGAGGGGGCTGGAGCTGAAGCCTGATGTCTCCCCGTGGTCCCTGGCCCTCTCTGGTTGGGCGTTTTAGAATGCCAAGGTGGAGTGGGCAGGGTGCTCCCCTCTGCTTGTGCTCTGCAAGGGTGGAGTTGGGGCCTGCAGCTTGGGGCTGGGCAGAAAACCACCAGTGCAGCCAAGACACTGGGATCAGTGGAGTTGACAAAGGACTTGACGTCTCCCTTGCTTGGGCAGAGTAGTATTGTTGGGCTCTCCTTGTGCTTTTAGCATCTAAAAGTGCCCCTGGCAGCACAGGAGGGAAGCAAGGGGTGCTCCCCTGCCGCAGAGGGGTCTGCCTGCTGCAGGTTTGGGCTGCTCTGATGTTTGAGCTGCAAGGGGGCTCCGAGAGCCCTGAGCTCAGCAGGGCCCTAGCAGTGCTAATGGGCTGCAAGCTTGTTGCAGCTGTCCTACTTTTCTGCCTTGAAGTATGCAGAAAAAGTCTCCTTGCAGCACCACACCGTTTGTGCGTCCCTAGCAGTGTAGAGAAGCAGAAATCCAACCCAGAAGCTCCTGGCTCGGGGAGAGGGGGGAGGCTTCGTGCTGTTTGTGGGCTCTGTTTGCTGGTTTAAAGCAATCATGCTTGGAGGCCTCCTGATTGGCAAAGCTGGTGTCTTGTTGATGATAGCTGTGTTTGGAAAGTAGTGCAGCATTATTAATGTTAAAACCGGTTTGGCTTGTCCTGCTGCCATTGATCCCCGAGGCCTGTTCTTTCTGCTCTTTGCCCAGTTTCTCATCTGTCCCTCCCAATCAAATCAAGACATTGCTATCTGCACGTTTTACTTTACCTTCTGACTTGGCAAACTCACAGGGCAGCTGAACATGTAGAACAAATCCTTGCTTTGCTGCAGACTCCCTAAAACACAGAGCAGCAAAATTACAGTGTCTTAAGATGATTTCCCTTAGTCCTGAAGGGAAGGAGCCCCTGACTTCTGGTAGCCAAACCTAGAGCTGGTTGTTGGGATGAAGGGCCTGCAACGTGTAGAAAGAAATAGCCTCTATAGCACCTTGTACCTTGTTGAACCTCATGCACAAATCCTGGGGTGGGAGTTCACGGGTGCACAGTCCCACTGTAGCCCAGCACCTTGTCCTTACTGGAAGTGGAGGTACTGGGAGCAGTCACCCCCCCAGTGCTTGGGGCACAGCCAGGGAAACAGCACTGCTGCCCAGTTCTCATCTGTCCTAAGTGCCTGCCAGCTTCCTATGCTGGAGAGCACTTTCTTGTGGTTCAGTTTTCCAAACAGCTTATGCAAGAGGCAGATTGGGGCTGAACTTGGTATTTTTCAGTCTCAGGATACCAGAGACTCAATCACTCTAGGAAGTTCAGGCTGTTAGCCAAGGCGATTGCTCTCTTTCCTGCCCCTTCTGTTGTCGCCCAAAGCCTTGGCACTTGGAGGTCCAGCAAAGGCTTGTATCCAGTCCAACAACAGTGAAAATGTTTCCTTATGCTCTTCCCCTCTTCCCCTCCCCTCCAAGCCTCCATTAATGGCTTTACTATTGCCTTAAGCTGTTTGAATGGTTGGGGTGGGGAGGCCATTTGCTGCTCTTAAAATGCTGTAAGTGGAGCCTAATGTGACCTGGCTATGATTTTCTTGTGGTGGCTTACTGCTTTCTGATTAAGTTTGTGTCCCACTTCCACCACAAGCTGGAAGCTGCTAATTTGACTTTGAGTGATGATGGAGACGAGGCATTTTGGCTGGTTGCTCGTCATGCAGACTTCAGCACAACTCTTGAAGCTACTTTTCCCTCCCTTCTGACTCCTGGTGTTGGTAAATGCTCTGTTGAAAACGTGCTGGCTGCCAGAATCCACTTTGGCTGTAAGTTAAGACTAGGTTGTGTTGCATTTTGTGCATGTGAAGTTGTTCTCCCTTAGATGGACAGATCGAGGGAGTTTGTCTTTAAGACTAACGTGTTTTGTTTTGTTTTGTTTTTTATCATTAATTGAAACCATACCAAGAAGGGAGGCATGATAACTGTGGTTCTGTGGTCTGCAGTGTAAATGACTTAAGTTGACATGTAAGATTACTTGATTAAGTTATTGTGGCTTGCTGATCCAGCAGAAATCCCCAGCTATCACTTCGGCTAGACAAAACGGAACATCCATCCTTCAAAACGCTTCCTTGCTCTTGAGTTAACATTTATCCTCTTCAGCCTGCTCTTAGATCTTTGCGGCTGCATTCTTCCTCTCCATTCAGTACAGCTTGTTCCTTTATGCCCTGTAACAACAGTAGGGCTGTGCTGCTTTTGCTGCCTCAAACTAGACGATAATGCAGTTGAAGCACTACAAAACCAGTGGGGACAAACCCTGCGCACGCCTGACCTCCGGGCTGCTGTTGGTGGAGCATGTGTGTCTGTTTGTTTGAGACGCGGTGGAATGCAAATGCTTTAGATTAAGGATTCAAATGACTTGCACTAGAATGAAGCTCTTGTGATGAAACTGGGCTTGGTGGCTGTGAATAGTCAGGGCAGCCTAGTTACAGAGTTTAACTTGTAATAACCTACTGCACCGAGGGTCTATAAAAGATCCTACAAAAGCTCCTGCGTTAATGAACTATTAGAACTGCACTCCTATGTTAGTTCACACTTCTGTTTTTTTGTCTTTAAGCGTGTGCCTGAAGTTGTCCAGTAAATGTTGCTGCCTCTGACCAGCTCTGCTGTGTATCTGTCATCCCTGACTCGCAGCAGCCATGCTCTGACTCAGGGTTTCTGGCACTTGCCTGGCCTCACAGCTCTGCTGTCACTCTGAGTAACGGCCCTGGCCCCTTACTCAAAGCAATGACTTGGACTTCTGAGGCACTGCAGCACAGAGGGGATCTCTTCTTACGGGGTTAGAAAAGGGGTGACAAGCAAAACTAGTGTTGCTTGGCAGAGGCACTTTCGCTGCTGCCTCTCTTTTAATCTACTTTGGGTTATGCCTATGGTGGGCAAAAAAGCTATTAGGCTCTGACATATGGCTGCTGCCAGTAGCTGAGTTGGTGTTGGCAAAAGTAGATCAGAAAATGGCCTTGTCTTGAGCAGCCACTAGCTTGCTCTGGCAGCTCTGTGGTTGCTGGGTTTTCAGACAGATACAGTTTGGAAATGAGAGTTATATGAGGGAGAGAGGAAAGCAGCAGTATTGTCTGAAATGACTGAGGGCATTCAAAGCAAGCTAAATGAGTGGAAAGTCTGAAAAGACGGGGTTAAATACTTAATTTTGAATTTGGAGAAAATGTCAGCGTAGGAGGGGAAAACACACAAGATATAGCTGTGTCCCTCTCAATTTCTAAAGGTTGGCTGACTTAAAATACACTTGTAAAAGTCTTATTTTTGCTGCACTCTTATCAATTTTATCCTTAAATCCTTTGAGGCTGAGACTGCTTATAAAATGCCAAGTTGTTAGACAAATTATTGGGATAGCTTAAAAATCAAAGCAGTTAATTAAAAGCTGAGAGACACTCCTTGGGTTGGGAAGGAGGCTGGGAGACCTGTAGCACTGTTACCCAAGCAGCTAGTGTGATGTCGAGCGAAAACAAGGTTTCTTCTTGCTTAAACAAATTGTGTTCTGTGAGGGAAAGCAAAGCCTGCCATGGGAAGGATTTCTCTCTTCCGATGTTGCTCTCAGGGGAAAAGGTGTCTCCAGCACAGTCCAACTAAAAATGTGCTGCTGTCTGCTGTAAAACTTGAATAGAAAGTGATGTGACCTTGCCCCATTTACCTTGCTGTGAGGCTATCCCTGCCTTCTGTCCTTGAGCTGCCATTACAGTCAAACTACAGCAATAAAAAGAAATTTTAACGTTCATTTAATGTTCATTAATGCCTGTGAAAATGCCAGCCTTGGACTTGCAACTGAAATGTCTTGCATGGTACAGTAGCCAGAAGTCTCAGTGCATAAGGTGAGGCGTTTGAGAGGAGGGTGCCTGGTGTGATGGGGTGCTGCTGTGCTGACCTGGTGAGGACTGGGACTTGTAGGTGGAGGGACGGATCCTGGCCAGTGTGGTGCTAGGAGGGTGGCAGAAGCTTCTTTTGTGGGCTAGTGTCCCCCCTTAAAAACAGAGAAACTTCTACTCTCCCCCAATTGGAAATACAGTCCTTACTGATGTTAGGAGCTTTTGCTTGGAAGACTCTGTTCCCCATCAAGATAAATATTTATTACAAATCCACAGCATGCAGCAGAGCAGACTCTGAAGCCAGGATCTTGCAGGAGACTGTTTATGTGAGGGCTGTTCTTGGCGCTACTTATGAATTTCCCGAGGCTGAGTACCAGGACCTGGTCCTGCGCATTGGTTACTAAACGACTGGCTAGTCCAACTGAGTGCAGGCTCTGCAGAGCCAAGGAAGGAGTGACCAAACCAATAGCTGGGTCCCCCTGCTCCTGGCTGTGACAGTGTGGGTGCAGAGAATTGGTCAGGGATGGGGTGAAAACTGCTGCCAGCTGTTCACTCCCTGCTTGGAGAGGGGAGGAAGCCTGGATGGGAGTCTGGAGCTCTTCGAGAGAGGAAAATGCTCCTGGGAGTGACAGGTTTCCTAAAGTACAGCTGCATTATCCCCAATAGCACATGCTGGGTCTGCTGCTTTCTGGGCTCAAGCCAAGGCAACCTCTGCACAAGTTGGGAATGTCTCTTATTAAAAACCAAAACCAACCCCCCCAACACGCACTGAAAGCCCAGCCTCTGCTGCTGTAGTGAATTAGGAAAATTCCCTGCTGTTGAAATGTTTGTTTGTATAAATGCTTACACGGGTATGGCCTGATAGCAGAGTGGTACAGCTATGCTGTCTTGAGAGCTTTTGTGCTGATAACTTCCTCTTCTACAATTTTTCGCTGGTAGCTTTGCCAACAGAGAAAAACTTTAAATAGCATAACTGTGCTGGCAGAGCTCTACTGCCTGGGCTAAACCTAAATCTTTGGGCTACTACTGCTGATTAGATTAAAGTGGATTGTGGGAAGGGAAGCATTTGTAGGGCGCAGTGTTGGGAATCTTGACTGTACAAACAAGCTGAGATTAGCTGCATGGTGAGCCAGCTAGGAAAGGCACCCTTTGAAGTTGGGTGTCTGCCTGGCTTAATTTTGCTAACACTCTGGCATGAGGGAGCATAAAGATCCCAAAAATGCACGTCACATGTTTCTTGCTGGAAATTCTGTTTGTGTGCGTGTCCAGGGAAATACTGGGGTGTAGCTGTATTCTAGGAGAGGGCAGTGAGGGCAGGCCTCTCCCCGGCATGATGGGGAAATATGATATGTGAAATATCCCAAGCCTGAAGTATTAGCACAAGAAATGAACCTTGATGGAAAAGCTGCTTTTTTTTTTTTTTTTTTTTTTTTTTTCCCAGAAATAGGCAATAGGAGCCTTCTGAGATAGAGTAGGGCAACTCAGTGAGTCATGAGCCTGAAAAAGTGAATTTTTTTGAACCTTGAATAAATTTCTCCAACTTCTGAACTGAGCCCTGGGCAGTGAAGTATATAAAATGCCTATGATCAGGTTTGTAAATACCATAAAAAATACAGTCTTTTTATGAACTAGGTGTGTATCACTGCCCGTGTCCGGGAGAACCTTTCAGGGGTGTGAAATGTCTCTATCGCAGTTGTTTTCGTCTGGAGTCACATGAGAGCTCCTGCTTTTCCCTCCTGCAGTTTTCCTCTGAACCTTATCTTTATTTGCTTCAGGGCAAGTGATTGACACACAGCCATCTGCAGCTGCCTGCTGAGTTTTATCTCTAGCTGGAGGGGGGAAGCAGTCCTCTCCTTCCCGCTCATCTCCGTAGGTCTCTGGAGCTGGGCATTGAGTATTTAGAGCAGCTATTTTGCCACTGTTGCAGTAAACAGATCCCAGCATGTGCCTGTCTGGCAAAGGACTCGATCTTTATGGCTTTGCTCTTGGTTGATAATCAGGCAAGAGCAGTCAAACAAGAATTCATTCCTTTGTAATCTTTCTGTCCTCCTCCTGCTTGCTTCTAAGGCATAGCCTGAAAGGCACGCGCATACAGTGTGGTCTGAAGAGAGCAGGCTGTGTGTAAGCAAACGCATGCAAGTTAAAAGGTAACCGAGGTTTGACTTTGTATAAGTGTAGGGAAGCCTATTTTGAGCAAGCAGAGCCTGGGAGGATTCATCCCTGCTGCAGAAGAGGCACTGGTGATAGCGGGTTGCTCTCCAGAGCCCAGGATTACAGTTTGTCACTGGGATTACGCCTCCGCTGCTGCATGAGCCCCCAGGAGAGCTGCTTGCAGTGACACAGTTTAAAGAATCACGCAGGAAGTGGGGGCAAGTGGGGGGTGACTCAGGCCGAGTCTGTGTTAGTGCTGGGTGTGCATTGCTGCACCTCTGCCCCCACGGCGCATGTGAGCTGCTGTGAGCACATGGGACTGGTTATGTGGCTGCAGGGAGACAGGTGCCTGGTTGGACAGGGACTGAGGATGCTTCTCTTAAGTCACCTTGAATGAGTGACACTTTTACTAGCCGAACAGTTCATCAGCCTATGTGTTGCTCTTGCTCTGTCTTACTAAGCAAGACCCTGTTCCTTGCTTGTATTACTGACCACAGTTCAAAAAAAAAAAAAAAAATTCCCTCCCCTTGGTAAGAGGCACAAAGAGATAGCATGCAATAAGTGGTCTGGGGTACTGAAGATGCAGCCTATCCCCTGCTGCTAGCCAGGAGCAGCTTGCCAGCCCTGGTCTGTACTTTTGTCTCTGATTTCCCCCTTAGTCCTCAGAGGTGTTACAGGTTTACCTTTGTGGTTCACTGTGATGGGAGTGCGCTTGTATGGTGGCTGTCAGAGGAGATAGGCAAAGCTGGCTTTGCCCAAAGCCATTGTGCCTGTGGTCCAGCTCTAGGACTGCTTGAAAAGTGTTGAGCAAAGGCACAGGAGAGTTTAACCATGTCTGGAAGCCTTGGGGTGAGCCTGTCATTCAACTGAGTAGACACATGTGATGGGAGCAGCTTAACTTCTGTCCCTTGGCACAGAGGCCAGTGCAGGCCATGTGTGCTGAGAATTATGTGGGACAGACTGACCAGGAATGAGAGGTAAAATGGTACCCTCCAAGTGTGGGCACAAGGAGTTAGCACAAGTGGATTTTTTTTTTTTTTTCTGTACTGTGGATGATGTGTTGAAGGAGTTAGGTGTGACATAGATTGAAATACTGATATTTGCTTTGCTCTCAGGACAAAAGTGAATTTTTTTTCTTCCCTACACAGAGCTGGAGCATGGAGAGAGGGGAAGCAAGTAAAGGGTGTTTAGAAGGGAAATATAGACCTTTCCCTTAATAGTCTGGCAGGGTCTGCCTCTACTGGAAGCTCATGTCATTTCCAATAACTTTCTTCTGATGCTTATTAAGATGGGAAGATAGAGCTGAGCTGTCTTTGCCTATTACCTTGCTGCATGCCTCCCTCCTTTGGAGGTCAGCTCTACTTGGCTGACTTGCACTGATCTGAGCCGGCCTGTTTCCAGCGCTGCGTGGCTCCTCTGCTTTCCTGCTTTTGGGGGGCTGGCATACTTCGAGGGGGTGAGGCAAGCTCCTAACCCTTGCTCCTTTGCATGCTTTGTGTGAGCTTTAAAGCCTTCCTGATTTGTGTGCTTGTGCAAGAGCTTGGTGGAAGTGAACTCTATGGAAATTCCCTGTCTTGGGCTTAGTGGTTTACAGAGTTTTGCATCCTTGCAGTGGAAAGGGCCCCTTGGATCTCGTGCTCTTTGGTTCATGATGCAGGACAGTGCAAGGGCCAGGCTGGTGGTTTTGCAAGAATGATCTCTTAATAAGCAGGCTGTGAGGCCAGGAGCCCTTTCTTGTTATGATGATCTAGATGTGCATTGTATCTGTTCATGCTGCCTACAAAGAGTTAATATGTCTGCACCTCTTCCCTCTCTTCTGCCACCTCCCAGGCTGGCCAAGCTCCATGTGCTTTTGTCTAGGAAAGATTGACTTTCACCTTGTTCCTGTTTACTCCTAGATTTGTGTACACAGTGCTGGGGAGGGAGACATAGGGGCAGGAACGAGTGTTGGGTCTCCATGCCAAAGTTATAAACTTGATAAAGAGCTCCCTGTGCTTTGGATGCCCAAGTCTCTGCAGGTCTGACTCCCTCCACAGCTTGTTGGCTGTGACCCTTCAAAGAAGCTTTTGATGAACTCTTGTGTGTTTGAGCAGGGACAAGGGACAGCCATAAAAGCCAGTTCCATGTCTGGAAAACTTTGTCTCTGCCCCAAAACACCATTTGGGGTTTTTTTGAAAGGGTTTGCAAAGGCTGTGGTGAGGATGTGTGGGCTGGGGCAGGCAACCTGCCTGGTTTTGTTATTTCCCAGAACTAGCCAGTGGCTGGGGAAATACACGCATTGGACAGAAACTTTGCTTGGTGCCTCAACAAATAACTGTTCTTGCTTTGAGAAGGGGCTAGTGGTATGCTGGACCTGTAAGTGAAAGCCCTAGAAGCATGAAATGGAGTGGAGTGGGTGGGCTAGGGATGGAGCACAGCAGGGCTGCAAGCCCCTGCCTGGGGTGCGATTCCTGTGTCTGAACTGAGCAAACAGTGTCTGGCTTCATCCAGCAGTGCAGCCTGTCTTAGGCTTAAACACGAGACCTCTGTGCCCGGCTTTTCCAGGAATGACGCTCATAGTTCACGTGCCTGACGTGCTGGTTGTCTGGCAGGGAATAAACTTTTTTTTTTTTGCCACTGGCAGTCAGGAAAAGCTTCTGCTCCCCAGCTCTTTGGTTAATCTCCCTTGGTGCTTACTGGGGATAAAGCTGCTTAATATGAGGAAGAAACCCTGGAACTAGACCCCCTGCAGAAGAGGTTGATTTCCATACAGACCTCTCCTAGAGAGGAGCATATTAATAGCAGGGCTCGACTTCAGCTGCCAAGGCGAGGTGGGGCTGTGTAGCCGCCCAGTCCAACTCTCCCAGCAAGTCCCTGGCCTGGCTCCAGTGCTGGGATAACAGGTGGTGGAAAGCAGACTCCGAGCAGTGCTAGTGCCCTTCTCCAGTTGGCAGTTACAGAAGGTGTTAAGCTGAATGTGGCCAGAGACGATTTGGCAAGGGCTGCCCATTGTCCTGCAGCAGCCTCCTGGCTTTTTCCTCTTGGCTGCAGCCTGCCAGCTGAGAGGAAACACAGGCATCTTCCGTGGAGCCTCTTCACCTACAGTGGAGCTGTAGGGAGGACTGAATCCTCTTGGAAAGGGATGCATTCTTTAAGCAGTGCTCCAGGGAGCTCTTTATGTGGTACTTAGGAAGCCTAAAGCCCTTGCTTTTAATTCTGTGAAAGTGCCTGTGTGCCCTCTTAAAGGTGTGTATGTGAGGAATGTGCCTGCTCCAGACCTGCCCTGTGAGCAGTCCAGTATTAACTCTTCCCAGGCTGCCCATGCTCCAGCTCCCAGTAGGAGCTTGCTCCCTAGGAGAACATGTCTTGAAACCTGGAGGGCAAGTATAGAGATGGCCTGCAGCCCTTTAACTTCCCTGGCAGATGAATCTGTAAAATGAGACTTGCTGTCCCCAAGAAAAGTTTTCCTGTATGGTTCTGAGAAGCTCTCGTGGCTTCCAGGAACTTCCCAGTCCTTGCCCAAGAGGATGATGCAGAGTGAGTTCAGGGAACGCTCCCATATAATCTTATTTACGCTTGTGAGTCAGTAATTTCCTTGTTATGTCCTCTGGCTTGTAAACACTGTCTGTCCTGATTTAAATAGGGTTTTCTGATAGCTAAACCTGGTGCGTTCCACAGTATGTACTAATCACTGTGGCTGGCTGCCACTGCTTTGCTCACGGCTGGGCTGATCTGATAAGGCCAGCCTGCTGTCCAGCCACTCGGCGGCTTAAACGCAGGTTTTCTTGAGCTGCCCTCATTAGGACATTAGCTGGCCATGATTCATAATGAAGTACGGCATGAGCTGGCACAGGGGTGTGGCTCCGCACAGGGCTCTTGCCAGCATTGATCTGCCCTGGCGCAGCAGCCGGGTTACACGGATCTGCAGCGAATGTGCCCCCCAGCCCTGGTACCCTAGCTTAGGCAGAATTGGGCTCTTCCTGCCCTGTGATGAAATGGCCAGAAGCTGTTCTGGGAACAGCTACTGCATGCTGGCAGCAGTTTCCATTGCAGGTCTGGCTTTGGTGGAGTTTCACATATCTTGAAATGAATTTGCCTTGGAGCGAGTGATCCATATCGTTAGGAATGCCTGGTTCCAGGCCGGGAGGGGATTTCATCCCAACTGGCCTTCCTCCCCAACCCCCTTCCCATCACCTACTGCCAGGCTTGGGCAGAGCAGAGACAGAGGGTCTAGAAGGAGAGCTGGCCTCAGCACTTCATGCTAGGCTGTTCGTTTGGTTATCCTCCAGCAGAGTTGCCAGGGAGACCAAAGATGCCTCAATAAGCTAATGAAAAGCACATCTAGTAGCCACTGTTCCTTATGCAAAATGAGAAACATCTTGTCCTGACCACAAGGCCTTGTTTGTGGCAAAACCAGTATGCTAATGGTGGGGAAATCTGGACTGGAGCAGGGCTGTGGGCAGAGGAAGCTGACACGTGGCTTCTGGCTGATTGTTGGCCTTCACTTCTGAGATCAATAGCGGATGTAATTCATCAGCTGGTGTCACCACTGGGCTGTAGGATGGGCCTTGCCTGGGCGAGCAGAAAGGCTGATCCCAGCTGCCCAGGCTCTCACTGCTGCCCTGATGAAGCAGCAAGTTCTGGGGCTCAGGTGGTGCCACCCAGCTTTCACCAATCTCTGATCTTCACCCCCTGTGAGGGTGTAGCTTGTGGAAAACCTGTACATCAAGAAGAGCCCTCAGATATGCAGGACTGTGGAGTAAAGGGATGTTTTAAAAATGCTCTCCTGGGTAGATAGACCTTCAGAAAAACTTTCCAGAAAGACTGCTGTGGGGACAGCATGAAAAAAATGTTGACAGCTTAGCCCCTGGCTATGGGGCCCATCCATCTACATTGTGCTTCTGGCCATAGGGGAAGGGGTCAAGTCCCCCACCATGTGATGACTTCATGGCTGTGGAAGCATCTGGAGCTGCTGGAATCTGTGGGCTGGTGTTGAGCAACCCAAGAGCTCATACCTGTGGTACCCTCACCGTGACTGGCCCCAGGGCTGTGGCATGAGGAGAAATAGTTCTGGAAAAATGGCATAACCTTGGTGAGGGCTTGTGACTCCTTGAAGGTCCAAGTGCAAACGAGCTCTGGTGTGTAAATTGCCATTGTGGCCAAACAGCTTATTCTCAGGGAGGCTCTTCTGCCATTTTGCTAATGTGTTTGTAAGTGCAGTCATCTGGCTATAGGATCCTGGACTTCATTTTACTGACTTGTTTGTTTACGTGTGTTTAAAGAGGTGAGGCAGGGGAAGCTCTTCCTTCAAGCAAGTCATTACCGATAGCAAGTGCTCTTGAACATTGAGCTATATTGCACTGCAGTTCAGCTGAACTGACATACCAGTTTTTCACCCTTGGGTGATAAAATAGGTTTGTTCTCAATACAAGTGGCAACAAATTGCCTTGGCGTGAGGCTTTGGTGCTGTGCTAAAAACTGAACTACAGGTGCTACGCTTATTCTCTGGGAACAGCAAGTACTTCCAAATCCCCCCTTATCACAGACTGAAGGTATTGCTTTTCCAAATGCTTTTGCTACAAACCCCTGACCAAGATCCTGTGGTGTTATTTTTACCCTGTGGGTTCAAGTAAACCTGAATCTGTAGCCCTCAGGAAATTCCCCTCCCAGGCTGGCTCACTTCTGTTCTGAGAAATTCTAGGGGAATTCAGCTATTTCCAGGCTGATGAAGATAATGCTTTTGGTAGAGAGGAAGTTCAGCATTTAATATTCTTCTGATGGAAGCAATGTGCTGACCACAGGCTCTGAACTCCTGACCTTTTATGAAATGTTTTTGAGGAGTTGCCTGATACTTAACGCTTCTCCACCCCCATTTACAGGTGAGAGAAACTGAGACGATGGACGCCCGATGGCTTGACTACCCTGCCTCTGGAGACTTGCCAGATGATGAAGACATTGGCGAATTTAGGCCTCATGTTACTTCTGATGGGTTAGATATAGATGATGCATCCGGGTCTGGAGGTAAGTAGGGAGGGGGAGAAATGGATCTCCCTCAGTTGATGCTGTGAAATTTCTTCCAGCACCAGCCTGTGAGTGATGGGCTAAGTGCACGGCCAGAGCTCCAGGGGGAACTGCAGTGTCAGGTGTAGATGAGAAATTAGTGTGAATCGTAGTCACTCACAGATAAGAGCAGTGAAAATGGTTGTACTGTGATGTTGAATCACTTGGGAGGACAGATGGAGTCCGGCAAAGCTTGTCTTACTGCAAGTGAAAAGGCATTGCACTGGCTGGATCTCTTTCCTGTTGAACTCCAAAGAACTGAGAAACTTAAAAATAATAATTAAAAATGAAAAATCTGATGCTGAGGCAGTGTTAAAAGGCTTAAAGTTTGTGTCTCAGCTGAGGCCAAACAAGGTAAAGGACTAACTTGGTGTTCTGTTGAACTCTGTGACATGCAAAGCTCCCTGCCCAAACCAGTTTCTGTAGTTCCATGTCCCCTTTATGTGAACATTTGTTCTCTAAAAGGAAAGAACAAGTGCTGAAATCGGTGCCTGACATGTTTGGGCAGATCTGGTAACTAGAGGGTTGGTGAACTATCCTTTAGGGATGGGTGGTGAGAGCATTGCCCTCCATTGGCATTAGTTTAGCAAGCTGTAGCAGACCTGCTCTGCAGGGCAGCTCCTGAGGATCTGTAAGCAGGGACCAACGGATCCCACTGAAGACCCCTCCCATGTGAGGGGTGTTGGTTTTAAGATTACATCTCATGGGCTTGTGCAATCAAAACCATGAAGTGGTGAAAATACTAGTAGATAAGAAGAAATTGTAATCAGCAGAAAACAAGAGTCCGGGTTTGACCGCAGTTGCTGGTATTGCGGGAAGTGTTTGAGTTCTGGAAAAATGATGTGTAGTAAGAGGAAAACTTAGTGTCCTCTTCTACTTATATTTTTTTCCCCTTTCTGCAGACTACTCAGACTCTGAAGATGCCATGTATCTGACCACCATGGATACTCCTTTGGTAGGTATTGCCTCTGCACGTTTTAAGCCACATGTAGCTACTCTGGTCTGTCTGTGAAGCTTTCTGAATAGCCTTCCCCCTGCAAGACATGGCATCAAGAGGAATCTGCCTGCATGAGCAGGAACAGTGTACTTCATAATGCACTAAGCAAACTTTCTTTTCCCTGCACACCTTCCTACTTTCAATTGTAGGTAGGCTGGGTGCTACTTTACTGATGGGTGTGGTTTGTCTATATTCTGTAGATATCTGACAACTATATCCCTGGCGATACTGAGAGAAAGATAGAAGGTGAGAAGAAAAACACAGTGGTGGACAATGAAATCATTCCAGACAAAGCTGTACCTGTTGAAGAGAACCTGTCCAACAAGATCTCCATGGCAAGCACAGCCAACAGCAGCATCTTTGAAAGAACAGAAGTCCTTACAGGTAATACTTGTCCTGATAAATCATTAATACTGTAAATAAAAATGACTTGTATTGTTCCCTGTTTCTCTGGAGAGCTGTTCTCTGCTGGCAATGAGAGATGCATTACTTCTGTGACTGCCTGTAGCAGGGTCACTTCTGCCTTCTGGTCCTTAAACAGCAGAAGAGCCTACTGCTTGCCTTGCTGGGGTAGTAAACAGCTTGATTTTGAGCCTGCCAGCTGACTGTTGGCTTAAGTGCCACACAAGTCATGTGGCAGCTGCTCTGCATCCAGATACTACCTCAACAAGAGGCATATCTAGCCATAAATCGGTGACATCATAGGCTTTCATATCAAATGCAGGCGTTTCCCTTCTAACCTCTGCCTAAGTCCTGCCTTTTCTGAGGCTTGCCAGGAACCAAACAACCCCTCTAAGGGATCTGATCACTTAGTCAACTGTTGTGAATCTTAAGTACCTCTGTCTAGAGCAAACCCAAGTGACTGGCTTCCCCTCAACATGTGGGACAGGTCTGTCTCAAGGCATGCTTCATCAAGCACTTGGCCTGATGGTCTTGAGTACAAACCTTGGCACATCTGCTGATCTGCAGCTATCCTCCTGGTGGGAGGAGTGACTTGGAAGAGTGAATTGCAAAGCGGAGAAGCTTTAACGGAGAAGCTGATGCAATGAATAGGTGTCACAGTGAAGGGTAAACTTCACTGAAGTCTTGTGGCCACCCTTGGTGTGAGGAGAAAGGAAAATATTGGTGGTTTTCTGTGGGTTTGTGGTTTTTGGTTGTTGGGGTGTTTTTTGGAGGGGGGTGTGTGTGTGTGTGTGTGAGGTGGTGTTGCTGTTTAATTGAAAGACAGTCCCCAGAGTGTGCTCATACAAGTAGTTAACAAAACATTCAAATAGGAGCTATACCATTTTCCTGGAGTTGATGCTGTTTGTGGGTTGTGGTGGGGCTTTTTTGAATGGGTTTTTTCTTTTGTCTCCACAAAAGGAGGATGGTTTTTAACTTTTTTTTTCTTGCACTAAACTAGAAGATTAACACAAACTGATTAACATGGAACATGTAATTATTCTGTGGTTGGGTTGAAAGCAGTTTCTATCCTTTCCCAGTAACATGTGGTGTCGCTGCAAATGCCAGCATGTATGGTGACGGGCACTGACTCTGGAGGCAGTTCTGGGGCTGGTGCTCCTGAAGCAGGTTTTAAGATGCAGCTGATGGTTTGGAGTTGTCCAGGAGTTTAGCCTTACTCTGTGCTCTTCTTTTTCTTCCCAGCTCTCATTGCAGGAGGAGCAGTGGGGCTCCTGTTTGCCATCTTCCTAATCCTCCTCTTAGTCTATCGCATGAAGAAAAAGGATGAAGGCAGTTATGACCTTGGGAAGAAACCAATCTACAAGAAAGCCCCTACAAATGAGTTCTATGCTTAAAGTTCAGCAGCAACTTGTGCCCATCAAGGGACAAACAGACTGTATGGAAACGCTGTGCCCTCAGATGAGATGTGCTGAACAAATGCTCTTTTTGGATTGAATTTCAAAGTGACTTAGAGAAAAAACAAACTTCCTACGTGACCCTTCCCATCCTGCTCAGCTAACAAGGGCCCAATGAAATACAAAGAGTCTGAAAAAAAAACACCTCAGTGTATTTTCCTAAAGATAGTGTAAAAAGAATAAAGATGCCAAATTCTCTGCTTGGTTTCGTAGAGGGTATATAAACATGAAACAGACTGTACAGAAGCAAACACCATGTGTTTGCATCCAGTGTGCTGTGCTCAGATTGGCTGCTTCTATAGAAGATGGCTTTTTTATAAACCTTGCTGATAGATGTCTTGCAGCAGGCTGTTGATGTGTGAAGCATTTTTGTGGAGAATTATTTATGAATCTCTTACACTACAGATGATGTTGCCTTTTCAGGGACTAAAAGGTCCATAGAGGCTCAAAATCCCTGGTTGCCATAAAGGGCCTATGGGAATGTCTTCCCCAGGAGATTTGTCTCTTCCTGTTGCCCTGGGCAAGGGTCATTAGTCCATGAAATCAGGACAGCCAGTTTTGTTTGGCTATGATGACACCCTTTCCTTGCCTTCAGTCTCTTTACCTTTTTTAACGATTGCTTGTAGGATCTTTTTATAACAAATTTTTAAAGAAAATAACCTAATGTTTATATAAAGTTTGTAGAAATTGTTTTGAAATAATAAAAAAAAAATCTACTTTTTTTAATTTCCTCAGATTTATTTTTTCAATCCCTTTGTGTTTCCTTTGGCCAGGCATTTCTCTGGAGATGTTTGTTTTATATGATTCATATTCTGAACTGAAGCAGTTAGCTACAGTGTGTTACATGTTTCTTCTAGTTCTATAGCAGCTACTGTAGAGGGTAAAGATATTTATGGTTTTCCCGTAACTTTTTTAGGATTTGATTTTGTTTTTTTCAAAAATATAATTATTTATAGTTTCTGAAATGGCTGCTCTTCTCATTTGGTAACTTTTATCCTTTTTATGTAAAACACTAATATAATGAGTCTCTGTGAAAACTATTTAAGCTTTATTCTGTGAATTTTAATTAAAAAATTCAAGGCAATAACTTCTAGGATTAATCTGTATGCAAAATTGGATTTATAATGTGATTGAAGTAGGGAAAAGAAGAGAGTATTTCTAGCCTATAATATATTCACTGTAATATATTATAATTGGTCCTATAGAGCTATATATTATAGATTTTATGGAGAAGTATACAGTTAAGAGTGAAAGGGTTGGAGTTAGTTCTCCAGCAGCCTCACTGTGTGTAAGAGGCCTGGTCTCGTTTGTCCAGTGCCATGTGTGGAGAACCAGAGGGCTCGGGAGCGGGCAGGCAGCTGGGGGCAGCCGGAGCCCGGGGGTCTGTTGCCGTGCCCTGGGCCGTGCCTGGAAGCAGGCTGGTCAGTGGGGTGCTGGGTTTGATGAATGAGCTAGAGCAGAGATCCCTGTCTGGGGTTGCTTTTTGAAGCAAGCATGGGAAGCTTGCAGTACAGAGAAAATAGTTAGTTTAGTTTTGGGGGCTGGCCGTGCTGCAGTCCCCCACGGTACCTGCCTCTTGCAGAAGGCTGGCTTTGGTAGCTCCAAGTCTGCCACGGCAGCATCTCCCAGCTGGGAGCCCTGAGCTTACATAGATGGCTAGCTCTGACCCTCCTGCGGTGGGTCTGTCTTAATATACCATGTGCATAGCTCCTACCTCTACTGAGACTTAGACCGATTCCCCCAGCACTCCCAGAGCCAAGGGTAAGGTGCGTGTCCCATGCCTCTGTTTCAGGAAGGTTACAGAATACTTTGTGCAAGTCATGTCCTCCTGCAACTCTTGGAGTTTGATGTGGTTTAAGACAGAATCTGAGTGTGGGTCCTTAAACTGAGTAACTGGGTAGGCAGCACAAAGCTAGACGGTTCAAAGGCTGTTCGGAAATCTTGGCAGCTCTAAAAACTTCCTTACTGAGGTGTTGTTACAGGCTTGAGGAGATAGAAAAACGTTCAGCCTCAGCCAGCTGCAGCTGCTTTCTGGGAGCCGGGCAGGCGAAGTGGGGAAGGCAGGGGAGGCTTGTATTGAGCCATCGCTGCGAGAAGGCTCTTCCC
>NW_020799125.1:9747915-9749305 GCF_003259725.1 Athene cunicularia | reverse complement strand
TTTTTTTTTTTCTTTCTCTCCTGGGCTTCATCTCTCAGTTGGAAGAATCTCGTGTACTTTCCAAAACTGCCCTCGGCGTAAAAGCGCCTTGTTTTCGCAAATGTACTCTGCGAATCCCCGGAGCACAGGCCTGGCTGCCTGCCCGTCCTTGCAGAGCTGCAGTGCCTGGGATGGGTTTGTCACTATTCCTTCAGTCTACCCCTCAGCCTTCCCCAGCCAGCCCGCTTGTGTCGGCTGTTAGCTGAGGGGCGACTTACACTAATGCTTCGTGAGTTCCTGGTCTTCAGCTCTGACCCCAGAGATGATACTCAGTTGTTTCTCCTCTTTGCATTGCTCTGGTTTTAAAACCAAAACCCTGAGGATTTGCTTTACCTGGCTTGAAAATAGCTGGAACCCCCCCAGGGACTGATGTGACCGAGTGGCCAGGGGCAGGTCTGCCCTTCCCCAGCGCTCCCTGGCAGGAGGGGCTCTGGGGAATGAGTGGACAAGCTGGGAGAAGAAGCTGTTCTGCTTTATTTTATGGCTTCCAGGAGGGTTTTGAGATAGAGTTCATCGGTGTTTGGGTCCCTTGTTTTGCAGGGTGAGCCGTGGCACTGGGGTGGGTGCTGTGCTGTGTGACGGAGAGGTGCTGAAATGGGCCATGGTGATGGTGTGCCATAGTGGTGGGAGTAGTGGTGCCTGTCCCCACCACCCCTAACCCTCCACAGGGGCACAGGGTACCCCCCTCTCTGGGCAGCACACCCAGACTGCCTGCAGGGACTGTGGATTCCTGTTCCCTGGAGACACAGCATTCCCCCCGAGCATCCCCCAGCCCCCGGGTGCTGAGCGGGGTGCACAGCTCCAGGTAGGGTGAGAGAGCCCAGGGGATGGGGGGGCCCTGTCACCCAGAGGAGCTGGGGCTGTGCAGGAGGTGACGGGGAGGGTTGTCCCTGGGGCTGAGCCCTGCCGGGTGCTAACGCTGCTGAGCACAGCTGACCCATCGCTGCAGGGATGTTCCCCTCGTTGGGACTAAAACCTCTCGGCTGCTCCTTCACCCTGCTCTGTCCCATTTTGCTCCGTGTCAGGTCCGGTGCAGATGGTTCTGCCCAAAGTTCTGGTGCTTTTTGGGGGGGGCAAGCCTCTCCCGTGTACCAAAGCTCCTGCTTCGGGATTGGGTTTTGGACGGACTCAGAGGGGCAGGAGGGGTGGGATGCTCCCTGCAGCGTGGTGGAGCCGCATTGCCCACGCAGGTTAGCAACCACCACCCGCGGATAAGGAGGGTGGGTTTTCTGCACCAGCACTTGCACTTCAGGGTGTAGCAGCGCTGCCCTGGGTGCTCCCTGCCAGCTCTGCACCGCCGCTGCCCGCCTGGTCCCGCTGCCCCTGCCCGTGCGCCCCTGCCTGCCCCCAG
>NW_020799125.1:9743932-9747865 GCF_003259725.1 Athene cunicularia | reverse complement strand
AAAAAAAAAATCTACTTTTTTTAATTTCCTCAGATTTATTTTTTCAATCCCTTTGTGTTTCCTTTGGCCAGGCATTTCTCTGGAGATGTTTGTTTTATATGATTCATATTCTGAACTGAAGCAGTTAGCTACAGTGTGTTACATGTTTCTTCTAGTTCTATAGCAGCTACTGTAGAGGGTAAAGATATTTATGGTTTTCCCGTAACTTTTTTAGGATTTGATTTTGTTTTTTTCAAAAATATAATTATTTATAGTTTCTGAAATGGCTGCTCTTCTCATTTGGTAACTTTTATCCTTTTTATGTAAAACACTAATATAATGAGTCTCTGTGAAAACTATTTAAGCTTTATTCTGTGAATTTTAATTAAAAAATTCAAGGCAATAACTTCTAGGATTAATCTGTATGCAAAATTGGATTTATAATGTGATTGAAGTAGGGAAAAGAAGAGAGTATTTCTAGCCTATAATATATTCACTGTAATATATTATAATTGGTCCTATAGAGCTATATATTATAGATTTTATGGAGAAGTATACAGTTAAGAGTGAAAGGGTTGGAGTTAGTTCTCCAGCAGCCTCACTGTGTGTAAGAGGCCTGGTCTCGTTTGTCCAGTGCCATGTGTGGAGAACCAGAGGGCTCGGGAGCGGGCAGGCAGCTGGGGGCAGCCGGAGCCCGGGGGTCTGTTGCCGTGCCCTGGGCCGTGCCTGGAAGCAGGCTGGTCAGTGGGGTGCTGGGTTTGATGAATGAGCTAGAGCAGAGATCCCTGTCTGGGGTTGCTTTTTGAAGCAAGCATGGGAAGCTTGCAGTACAGAGAAAATAGTTAGTTTAGTTTTGGGGGCTGGCCGTGCTGCAGTCCCCCACGGTACCTGCCTCTTGCAGAAGGCTGGCTTTGGTAGCTCCAAGTCTGCCACGGCAGCATCTCCCAGCTGGGAGCCCTGAGCTTACATAGATGGCTAGCTCTGACCCTCCTGCGGTGGGTCTGTCTTAATATACCATGTGCATAGCTCCTACCTCTACTGAGACTTAGACCGATTCCCCCAGCACTCCCAGAGCCAAGGGTAAGGTGCGTGTCCCATGCCTCTGTTTCAGGAAGGTTACAGAATACTTTGTGCAAGTCATGTCCTCCTGCAACTCTTGGAGTTTGATGTGGTTTAAGACAGAATCTGAGTGTGGGTCCTTAAACTGAGTAACTGGGTAGGCAGCACAAAGCTAGACGGTTCAAAGGCTGTTCGGAAATCTTGGCAGCTCTAAAAACTTCCTTACTGAGGTGTTGTTACAGGCTTGAGGAGATAGAAAAACGTTCAGCCTCAGCCAGCTGCAGCTGCTTTCTGGGAGCCGGGCAGGCGAAGTGGGGAAGGCAGGGGAGGCTTGTATTGAGCCATCGCTGCGAGAAGGCTCTTCCCAAGGGTCCTCCTCCAGGTTGACTCACTCGCTTTGTCCCAGTATAAGCATGTTTGGGGAAACTGCAGGCGCTGGGAGGCTGTAAAAACTGCACAGAGTTTACTGTGAACTGGGAAGGAGAGGGAGGATTTCACTGCCTGTGGACAGCACTACCAGGAAGGCAGGAGTGGTGTCTGCTTCTCGGGTTATTTAGATTCTCTTGTGTAATTGCTCTTGGGGATTTTCCACTGTTACTGATTTTTTTTTTCCTCTCCTCAAATAAACCGGTACTTTCTAAAATTGGCTTTTGGACTGTTTCTGATCTGAAATTACTTTTGAGAGCTGGGTAACAGGGAGCTCATGTTTGTGTAACTTCTTGGTTTACCGACGGGGGAGGCATGCAGGGATCTGGCTTGGCGGTGGCCTGCAGCTCAAAGGGGCTTTGTCAGCAGCTCCTGAGCCGTCTTCAGCATCTGACCCACAAGTGACTCCTGTAGAAACAGCGTCGCTGGGTTTCTGGAGCTACTGAAGCTCCTCCAGGCGAGGAAAGCAAGTGCAGCGTGGCAAAATGAAGAGAGTCCATCCCTTCTCTGGTGATGTTTTGTGATGGCACTTGGAGCCCAGACTTGGGCTTGTGTGTGTCGCCTGATGGAAGCAGCATGTTTGTGTCCCTCAAACGTAGGAGAGCAACATGCAGAGAGTCGCTCAACAAAGTTTCTAGCCAACCTGTTTTACTGGGGTGGACTTTCAAGTGGGGGTAGAGCTGTTTCAGCTTCCCTGGGATCAGCTGCTCTGGGAGCAAGTCTACAGGTGATCTCGTCATTTTGGACTAAAGCAGCTCTTAAGCAAGACATGGAGGAAGCTGCTGCTTCTCCAAGCCCCTCTGCTCTTGACAGTTTGATGCTCTTGAGGGACAGGACCCATCTCTTGTCTCCCTGGGCGCATGGGAGAGGGTGGGCTGTGTGCAGAGCAGGACCGCTCACTGGGAAAAGTGCTGAGTCTCCCTAGTACTGTATTTAAATGGATTGTTGTCCTCAGGAAAATGTAATTCCCTTCTCCCTGGTGGGAACTCCTACTCCAAGATGGTGGCTAAGATTAGCAGGGATGGAGGAAAAAATGGGACTAGTACACAGGCTCCCTCAGGGGTGAGGGAGTAGCAAACACTTGTTCTCCTTCTTGTCTGCTCTGTCACTGGTGTGCTCTCAAAGGTCCTCTGAGAATCTGCTTCTAGTACTGAGTAACGCAGAGCCGTGTGCTCCCAGGGCTGACCCTTCCCTTCATGGGAGCCGCTGTTTGTCGGTAAATTGGTGACGTATGCCTGCGATCTTCATGTTCTCGTGCCTTGTGCAGCTGTGACAGGTTCTTGGACATACTTCTTGGAACAACGTATGTTTGTCTCTTTTGTGGATTTGTTTTTTTTTTTTCTTTCTCTCCTGGGCTTCATCTCTCAGTTGGAAGAATCTCGTGTACTTTCCAAAACTGCCCTCGGCGTAAAAGCGCCTTGTTTTCGCAAATGTACTCTGCGAATCCCCGGAGCACAGGCCTGGCTGCCTGCCCGTCCTTGCAGAGCTGCAGTGCCTGGGATGGGTTTGTCACTATTCCTTCAGTCTACCCCTCAGCCTTCCCCAGCCAGCCCGCTTGTGTCGGCTGTTAGCTGAGGGGCGACTTACACTAATGCTTCGTGAGTTCCTGGTCTTCAGCTCTGACCCCAGAGATGATACTCAGTTGTTTCTCCTCTTTGCATTGCTCTGGTTTTAAAACCAAAACCCTGAGGATTTGCTTTACCTGGCTTGAAAATAGCTGGAACCCCCCCAGGGACTGATGTGACCGAGTGGCCAGGGGCAGGTCTGCCCTTCCCCAGCGCTCCCTGGCAGGAGGGGCTCTGGGGAATGAGTGGACAAGCTGGGAGAAGAAGCTGTTCTGCTTTATTTTATGGCTTCCAGGAGGGTTTTGAGATAGAGTTCATCGGTGTTTGGGTCCCTTGTTTTGCAGGGTGAGCCGTGGCACTGGGGTGGGTGCTGTGCTGTGTGACGGAGAGGTGCTGAAATGGGCCATGGTGATGGTGTGCCATAGTGGTGGGAGTAGTGGTGCCTGTCCCCACCACCCCTAACCCTCCACAGGGGCACAGGGTACCCCCCTCTCTGGGCAGCACACCCAGACTGCCTGCAGGGACTGTGGATTCCTGTTCCCTGGAGACACAGCATTCCCCCCGAGCATCCCCCAGCCCCCGGGTGCTGAGCGGGGTGCACAGCTCCAGGTAGGGTGAGAGAGCCCAGGGGATGGGGGGGCCCTGTCACCCAAAGGAGCTGGGGCTGTGCAGGAGGTGACGGGGAGGGTTGTCCCTGGGGCTGAGCCCTGCCGGGTGCTAACGCTGCTGAGCACAGCTGACCCATCGCTGCAGGGATGTTCCCCTCGTTGGGACTAAAACCTCTCGGCTGCTCCTTCACCCTGCTCTGTCCCATTTTGCTCCGTGTCAGGTCCGGTGCAGATGGTTCTGCCCAAAGTTCTGGTGCTTTTTGGGGGGGGCAAGCCTCTCCCGTGTACCAAAGCTC
>NW_020799125.1:9718095-9743882 GCF_003259725.1 Athene cunicularia | reverse complement strand
ATCCTGCGGGGGGGTGGGGGGGTCTCCGGCAAGTACAGGCTGCCCCCCCGTGGCACCCCGCCGCGGGTGGGAATTCCTCGGCAAGCAGCGCTCTCGGACACAGGACTGCGAATTGCAATCTTGCTAGTAGTGTTAGGAAACCCAGCCGGCTGCTAACGTTTTGTTTTGTCTCTTCTCTCTCTCCTCTCTCTCTTTCTCGTTGCATTGTAAGAGCCTCAGTGCAGCCAAAGGCCCTTGGCAGGAATGGGGAGGAGGGACCGACAGAGCTTCTCACCCGGAGGTGCCACCAGCTCCTGAACCCTCAGACAGGAGCAAGCACTTCCCCGGGGTGATCCCCAGCCGAGGTTTGTGCTCCTTCCACGGAGGATTCAGAGGAAGCATTATGAAGGTATTAGCTATGTTGCTTTTTGTTACAGCCAAAGCTCATGGGCAGCTTTATAGAGGTGGCCTGGGCTCTGAAAGGCATATGGGACCCACAGGGAAATACTATTTCCCTGCAAAAGGCATTAAAAGAGCCTTTGTGAGGCTTTGCCATGGGGAGGAGCAGCATATGGCTGGACACAGCAGCAGACCAAAGATCCTCACCCATAGCGGCTGTTAGCTGGGGAGGGTGGGGGGTGCAGCATGAGCCTCGGCAGAAGGGGGACCCCCAGAGTGGCTGTGTGGCAGGAGGTGCTCAGGTTGAGCAAGGGCTGGCGAGGTGCTGACCTGGTTTTCCCCACATGCATGTGGGCTGTGTGCTCTGGGAGCTCACGCAGTGCCCAAGCCACCCCTGAGCTGCGGTGGGTGAGCAGGGCTGGGAGAGGCTTCAGCTCCCCCACAGCACCCACCTCGCACCCCGATGTAAGGATCCTCTTCGTTTTGCATCTGGAGATGATCAGACCATGCTGTGCTGTCACGCTGCAGCCCATGCAGGGAGAGACCCGGGTCACCAGCACCCCTCTCCTGCCCCAGCGCCACAGAGATGGGTCCTTCCCCTCTCCCTTTCCCCAGCAGAGCAGACAAAGATCCCCTGTCCCTGTATGGAAATCAGAAGGGGCAGGAATTTCTCCTTGACATGCTAAAATATTGGTGGCTTGGGAAAAGCGTGGGTGGGAAAAGCTGTAACGATGCATTTGTCTTGGGAACAGATTAAACTTAATAACACGGGGTCAGTGCGGCAAAGGTGTGCCTGATTGATGCAGTGAGAGGAGGCAGAGCTCGATGGTGGGGAATGGGGGAGCAGCTCCTGCCTGTCTGGGAGCTCACCCGAGAAAATCCACTGGTAGCTGTGCCGAGCACAGGGCGGCCAGGGCTGCCATGCTCAGAGAGGGTCTTGGAGGTCCAGCCAGCCTGCTTCATGGAGGAACCCACCACCCAGCATGGGGGTCCCGCTGGGCTGTGGGGACAGTGGGTGCTGGCAGCGCCCACAGTTCCCCCAGACCACCCCCCCCGCTTGTCCTGGCCTGGAACCAGCCCACTGCGATGAGCTGTTGCATTTGCAGCTCTGGGTGCCACGTCCCCAGAGCCACCGGCAAGCCCAGACCTGTGAGAGCTGCTCTGAGCATCGCAGAGGGTGTGGTGGAGCCAGCCTGGCTCCCAGCGGCACCCCCAGCCTCGGGGCGGGGGGCGGTGGTGGCTCGGTGCACAGCCCGAAGTCCTGGGGATCTCCGGGGCAGGGATGGTGGCTCGGCTCAGCCTCCCCGGTGTGTGCTTTGACATGGGAGGGAAGCCGAGTGGGGCTGTCCTGAGCCCTGTGGGTGCATCTCCATTTGGGTGCAAAGATGGGATGCTCCCCTGGGACTGGTGGCCCCTCGTCCCAGGTGCTTGCCTGTGTGGCCAAGACAGCCTGATGTGCAGGGTGCTGAGCATCTGCCAGCAGCCAGTCCCTGCCTGTCCTTAGCCTGGGCAGTGCTTGTGCAGGATTTGGCCACCAAGGCTACTGAGGCTGTTGGACTCATTGCAGGTTTGATTTGCAATCCATCCTTGGCAAAGGTGATCCAAAACCCTGGTCGTCCCCTTGTTCCTGGGGCTACCAGGAAGATGATGACCGGGCCCCCTTTGAGCACATCTGCTTGCAGCAGGCTCGGGGAGAAGCACAGCCTAAAAGCAGAGCCAGAGCTTGGGGCTGCCTAAATCTGAAGGCACCCTGCCAGGACCAGCATGAGGAGCAGGCTGGCATGCTGTCCCCTGCCACTGCCCTGGTGAGCAACCATACCACCAACAACCAGTTCACTGTTGGAAACCAGTTTGCTGCAGCCACAAGTCCATTGCTGCTCTGCATCCCCAGGGCAGGAGCATTTCTGCACGGGGAAGGGCAAGGACTGGGTGTCCCCAGATCTCCGTGGGGGTTGGCATGGGCAGGGATGGACACGAGTGCAGATGTCCCCATTGCTCTGCCCAGCCAGGCTGGCGTGAGGGCCTGGGGTGCTGGGGGTGTCCCCAGTGCCAAAAGGCACCAGCTCATCTGTGGGCACTGCCCTTGCTGCCAGCTCGCCCTGCCAGCCCTGGGCAGGGGGGAGCCTCAGGGTGTTTTGCCCAGTGTTGATGTTGCAGAGGGAGAAGACCCGGTTTTTAATCACTGGCTGGTTATTTTGGGGGAGGAGGTGGGAGGTGGGCTGGCTGCCCCAGGCACGCGCGAGGGAACAATGGGGCCACTGTGCAGCCGAGCGCCCCAGCTCCTGTCAGAAAGGTCCAGCGAGGGGTTTTCAGCATGTTTCTATTCACCCGCTCAGGTATAATTACACGAGGGAACAAAGAGCCCTTCAAACCTGCCCACTCCCCCCGGGGGGCTGCGTGCATGCACACGTGCCAGCTGTCGGTGGGGTGTGAGGGGATGGTGACCATGCACACCCACAAAGGCAGCCCGGGGGGACAAACCTTCGATGCGTCCCCAACTTCCCTGGGAGCCACAGTCAGGGGGGGACAGACAGACTCCTCTCCAGGAGCCACGCTCCTGGTTGTGCACCCCAGGGCAAAAAGCAAATCTTGCCCTGCCTCTCAGCACTGATCCTGCTCATGTTGGTCATTTAGCCTACGCTCGAGCCGGTTTAATGAAGTATCTTTTCTTCTGCCCCTGTGGTGCCTCATCCTGTGTGGGGGAGACCCTGTGAGCTCCCTTGCTGGGTGCTGGTTTGGGGCTCAGCGGGGGGCAGTGGCAAGGGCTGCTCCGCTCCCTTTGCTCCTGGTCAGGCAGGCAGCTCTTGGCAGCCCCTGTGTGCAGGGCTGGGATGGACAGTCCCCCACAGACACTGTGCCAGGGGCCTCACATCAGCCCCACACGGGCCCATGCTGAGCATCCCTATGCAGAGTGGGTGTGCGAAGGGTTAAAGCCCCCACGCTGCTCCCCTGCACCCTTGCCTGGCTCTGGCAGGGCTGAGCCCCTCCCGCAGGGACCGGCTCAGGCAGGGACAGGCAGGCAGCTCCCAGCCCCGCTCCTCGGGGAGGTTCCCAGGGCCTCTCTGGGAATGGGTTTGTGCTGGACTGACTGTGCTCACAAATCAAAGCCATAGCAATTAATTCCTTCTGGCCATTCTTTTTGTTGCCAGCCTGTGTCCGCTGCTCAGTTCACACCCCGAAATCCCAGTGCTGCGGGGCCAGGTCCCTGTTCTGGTTGCAGGGAGCAAGGACACATCACTGCTGGGCCAAAGCCCTCCAGATGCTGCTTCTCCTTCCAGCTGATCTGGCAGAGCCTATCCTCACATCCCCGTCCCTTCGCAGAGACCAGCCTCAGCGGGCTGTCCTGGCCAGGCCTGATGCAGAGGTGAGGGGCACTGATGGGGGAGTTTGGGGCTTCATTCCCAAGCTGTCCCAGCCCAAACCATGCGGGGCAGGAGGCCAGATTTAATAGGGCAGGGGGCAGGAGGGTGCTTGCAGCCAGTGTGACCGTGCAGCCAGGTGCCAGCACGCCCCGTGCACGAGCCCTGCAGAGCTCTGGGCAAAGCCACACCAGGGTAGCCCTGAGCCCGACAGCTCTGGGGCTGTGGATAAGCACCCAGGGGTGCAGCTCAGCTCCTCCGCTGGCGGTTCCACAGATGCTGAGTCTTTGCTGGGCTCACAGGGAGAGAGCTGCACCCAGTCGTTTCTTTCTCAGTGCTGATCCATAACTGTCTGCCTGGTTTGCATGCCTAATTACAGCAACGGCGCATGGAAATCAGGCCAGTGTTTTTCAAGTTCAGTTGTTTAGTTAAGCTTTTTAAAAATCTGTTTTCCCTCCTCAGTGAATCCTGAGAAAACTATCCGTGTGTTTCTTTTGAGAGTGGGATGAAAGCAGATTGCCAGCTCCCTCCATCCTGCCCCCGCTAGCTGTGCTCCCCAGACCCCCCAGCAGCGCTGCAGCATGGGGGTGGCTGCCGGGAGCCATGTCCAGCGCTGACCCCGCACTCCTAATCTGGCCACCAAACTCCAGCTGCAGCCCTGGGGCAGTGGTCCAGCCCTGCATCCCAGCAGGATGCTGCTGGCCCCTGGGCTGTCCTTCCCTGGGCTGCAGGGAGTCTGGAGCTTGCCAGGAGTGAGCTTATTTTCAACTTGTTTTTCTTGTTTTAAGGAAAAGAAGAAGAAAAAAAAAAAAGGAAACCCAATTTTTCCACAGTCTTCTTGGCTGCCTGGGCAGGGCTGAGCGCCCGGAGCTGTGGGCACAGAAGCGTGGCAGTCTCTGCCCCCAAACAGCTCATCTTGGGACAGGGGCTAATAATACCCATTCCTGGCATCACCAGTGATGTGGGCACCCCCGAGTGTCTATGGCTTGCTTGGTCCTTAATATTATTTGAGGTTTTTTTAGAGTCTGGCCCGATGGGCCTCACGCCTGGGCAGTTCCTGATGTGCTTGGAGTCTCTTGAACAGGTAATTGTAATTCCTCAGTGACCCAACTCAGCTTATTTTGGCCCCGGCAGAGTTTTGCATCCCGCCGCCCAGCTGAGTTATTTATAGCTCTGGCAGAAAAAGGGTAAAGTCAGCACAGGTTTTCTGGGCACTGCCCAAACCTATGGCCACGTACATACACAGGGCTGCACTGGGCTGGGGCCAGGGGTGCCCTAGGAGGGATGCTCAGGGTAATGGGACTCCACTGGGGTCTGCGGGTAGGGCTGAGACCAGTGCAGGGGCTTGGTAGGGAGGGGGATTTTTTGGCCCATGGTGCATTAACCAGCCCCTTGAGTCAGTCTCACTGGCCGAGCCGCATTTATGCACTGTACCAGCCCTGGGCATGAGCCCCAGAGGCACCATGTTTCCAAGAAGGAGGTTTTTCTCTGCACCTTCTCCCTGGCTGGTGGGCAGAACAGCATCTCCACATTCCCCATTCTCAAGGGCTGGTGATACAGACATTTACACCAAGGAGTGGACCACTGGGAGGCTCTGCCCAGGGGTGCAGGGCAGGGACAGCCCCAGGCGAAGGCCTTAGAGCAGGCAGGGTGTAGAGAGAGGCTGCTCTGGGCTGGAGGTGGCTCCGTGTCTCCAGCACTGGATGCAGCAGCTCGTCCTGACGCAGGGTCCCCGGCGATGATCACCTGCAGCCCCGGGCTCCTGTGCAGGGGCTGGGCAGGGACCTGGGAGTGCTGCCACCGCCCTGACCACACTCCTGTCGGGGAGGTGAGGAAGGCACAGCGCAGCAGAGGGACCTGCCCTGGGCTGCCCTTGCCAAGGCAGACACCTTGCTTGTACAGAACAGTCCCGTTCCTTGCAGCCCCCTGGCCAGCTCCCCCTCTCTGTCCCCTCCTCATCCTCAGGGGGTGCCAAACCCCCTTTAACAGGAATTCTACTGGCCTTTCTGCAGGTCTGGCTGTAAATTCCCCTACAAGCAAGCCAGCCTGCTGGCCACCTTGCTACCAAGAATGGTGTCCTCAGACTGGATTTGGGCTGGCTGAGCAGGGAGAGACATTCCCTGCACCACTGTGTGCCACAGCTGCCCCCTGCTCTCCAAAAAACTCTCAACCAACCCATCAGAAAAACTGCTTTGTGGTTTGGGGCAAAATGCAGTGCAATAGCTGTTTAAAGAAAACAGCCAAACTGTCTGAGTCGGGCAGAAAATGTCCCCCGGGGATGGCCAGAGATGCCCAGGTGGTCCCCAGCACCCAGTGCAGCTCCCGGGGGGCAGCATGGGCACAGGCAGTGTGATGAGTGTGGCAGTGCTCAGCAGGCAAGGTGCTGGTGGCTGGGCTCACTAGATGGCAGCAACTCTTCTTCCAAACGGCCAGGACAGTGCAGCACAGCCCAGGCAGAATGGGACACAGACCAAGACCAGATTTCTTGTTCCTCTAGGATATTGTTTCATGGTGGGAAAGCCAGAATTTTCTTTGCCTATTGATGTTTTTGAAGGTACGTTCACCTCTAGGATTTGAAGTGGCTCCTTGATGGGAGCAGGGCAGCCCCAGCAGCACCCTGACCGGGAGGGAGCAGGGGATCCCTGCTGCCTTGGAGCCATCGCCTGGGGATGCTCATGCAGTGCCACAGCGTAACTTATCCTGAGCATCCCTAAAGCATTTGATGCCTTTCTTAATCCTCAACTCTTGGAGTGATGTGAAGGTATTTTCATGCTTCATTTTATACCCACATTTCTCACATTTCTGGCTGCTTTAGGAATGGGGAAAAGCTCCACATACAATTCAGAAGCACAGGAAAGAGCTGCCAGATAGTCCCCACCAGGCAGCCCACCTCCGAGCAGGCAGCCCAGCTCACCGGAGCCAGCGGGATGGTCTGTGCATGTTTCCCCAACACATGCTGGGTTATTGTAGGATCTGGCGGAGACAGGCGCTGCCGACTCACAAGAGAGTGAGAACGTACAACTGGATGGCTGGTGCCTGTCTGAGACATTTGTGTTAATCAGTGATTATGCAAATAAATAGCTCTGCCGATGCTACCAGCTCCTCTGCCACGACGTGGAGCATTTGACGTAGGTCACTTGCTGCTGGACCGATTGAGCTTTCTGTTGAGAGACTTGATATCCACTAAGTCCCAGAAAATTAAACAAACTGACAGTCCATTGTATACAATCTTCCTTTGTCCTTGTAGCTATTAAAAGGTTTCTACATACTGTAGTAAAGTTCCTTCTGGTGAGGGAGGGGTCTAGGTTTCAAGTTCCTGGGCCAATTGATTCCCAAAGATAGTGAGGCTATTTTTAAAACCTTGTGGTAACACTGTCCAGGTTAACTGGGTTTTTCTCCCTGTGTCACAGTTTTCCCCTTCAAAAGCAAATTACTTTTGGCTTTCTGTTGCTAAGGTTAGGCAGAAAAAGGCATTCTTTAGATGCAATACGGTAAACTCTACTTGGTCTCCTTTCAATTTAGTTAACAAAGTATAGGGATTTGCTACCACAGGATATAGGTCTTGTACAATTTTGTTTATTGCTCTTAAATCCTGAACTAATCTATAGCTCTTGCCATCAGATTTCTTTACAGGTAAGATAGGGGTATTATACTCTGATTCACATTCAATTAACAGTCTAAATTGCAAAAATTTATCAAGAATTTCTTTTACCCCTGTCTGATCTTCTGCACGCAAAGGATACTGTTTAATCCTCACTGGAGCACCTCCTGGTTTTAATTTGATGTCTGTTAATTTGGCATTCTTAGCCTTACCTGGTATTCCAGAAGCCCACACTCCAAAATTTCTGTCAGTATTTTTCTCTCCTTTTCAGTCTGTAACAAAGACAAAATTTTGGTTAATTGGTCTTCCTTTATTCTAAACTCAATTCCTTCAGCACCAAAACCAATCTTTGCTCCTAGTTGTTCTAACAGGTCTCTCTCCATTAATGGTTTAGGGGATCTGAGCAAATAAATAAACTTATGTATACCTATTTGTTTTTCTAATTTATACTTTATAGGTTGCATAAAGAAAGCCTTTTCACTTTGGCCAGGTGCTCCAATCACAGTTACAAAATCTCTGTCCATAGGTATTAAATGTTGGTTCAAAACAGTGTAAGTGGCTTCAATATCTACAAAAAATTAAACTTCCTTATCCCTGCTCCCTAGCTTTACTTTAACCACTGGATCCACTAGTGTGGATTCCCCAGGTCCCCATCACTTCAATTCTGCCACCATCCCAAACCCTGCACAACTTTGTTCCAACTTGGGGCATTCCTTCTTCCAGTGCCCGCTCTCTCTACAATAAGCACACTGATTGCTTTTCAACTCCATCCGATCTCCAAACTGAATCCCCCTCTTCCACGACCTTGCATTCTACCTCTACTCCCCCTTTCTGTGGGGCTGCCTTTATGATGCTGATTTAGAGTGGAAACAGAGGCCCTGGCTATTGTCCTTCCCAATTTCTTCCTGTCATTATTATCCCGATTTCTGTGCACTCTCCAAGCTTCCTCAATCAGCTTTTCTAAATCTATTTCAGGTTCTTTTAAGTTTTTGAAGCTTCTCTCTAATATCCTCAGACGGTTGTCTCAGGAACAGTGATACCAGTTGCTGCTGCCCCACATCAGATGAGGGGACTAAAGTGGTATATTTGTGCATTGCAGCTCTCAGCTGATCTAAAAACTCTTTAGGGGTTTCAGTTTGACCTTGTTTCACAGCGTATAACTCCGACCAATTTATGGCTTTAGGGGTTGCATTTTCAAATCCAAATTTTACCCAATCCTGGTATCGTTTCAGCATTTGATAGTCGATGCTATCATTTGGATCCCAATTCGAGTTGGCCAGGGGAACATATTGATCAGCTACCCCAGTCAAGACATTAAAGGTCATTTGTGCCTGTACATGAGTACGAGCTGTTTCCAAAACCAGTAGTTTCTCTGTTTCTGTCACAGCATCTAGCATTAAGCCTGTATCTTTCCAGTGGGGGGTCCTGGTTTTTAACTATTAATGCAAATCTTTTTGCGACCCCTAGTGGGTCATCCCGGTAGTTTCTCACCACTTCTCAAGCGTCCAACTCGCTCATATTAAACGGGACTTTAATACAGGTTATTCCTCCCGGTCCCATCGCTTGTCTGAGCGGTGCCTGTATAATTGGATCTGGCACTGGACCTGTTTTACTACAAGTCCGGGCAGTGACTGAAGTGCTGCTCCCCACTGCCCCTCTTCTGTGTTCTTCCCCCTCTCTGGGGAATCCCTCTAGTATTTCAAGGGGTGGGGACACATAATCCTCAATTCTTTCTTCTGCCTTTTCCTCGCGATCTTTTATTTTCAGGCATCTCTCTCCAATACTACAAGCTGAACAACAGCGTTTCAACCTGCCCTGGTTCTTTTTCTGTTCTTTCTCCAATGCCAATACAAGAGGATCCTGAGGGGCTGAATTAATATCACACTCTCCTGCCACTCAGGATGAGTTCTTAAAGTGAAAAACATCTGCATACAGCACCTCATCCCAGTTTTCCTCTCATCTTAGGAACAACATCAATTGCAGAAAAGTGTCATATTTTAAAGTACCATTCCTGTACCATTTTTCCCCATCCTCTTACACTATGGCCACCACTGATTACCATACTTTATCAAAGTCTTTCTATTAGTTACGCCACCTGTAGACGCTCCTATATCCTTCCAATGCTTCAAAATGCATCCCAAGGGACTTTTCTTTACAATTCCTCCACTTTGCCTCCCATATCTAATTTACATTCTTCCAGCCACAAACCACCTTTACCATGTATGAACAGCGGTCTCAGTTTTCCCAGGAAGTCCAGACCTGACACGTAGGGCAGTGACTATCCTGCCCAAACCTGACCCACAGCTTTCACTCACACCACAGACATTCTAAAACATACAAAGGTTTGCAATAATTTTCTGGGTGTAGCAGACACCACTCGGGTTCTCACTTCCATTCAAGATCACAACAGTTATCTACCTATTGCTTTGTCCTTGTCCAGTTGTGTCCCTCGTGGTATAACAGAACCAAGGATCCAGACTCTGCACTCGCTTCATAGTTATTTGTACGTCTCACACACAGAATCATGAAAATTCAGGATGCAAAGCAAGTCAAAAGCTGTTAAACTTTAAAATTTTAAACTGTTTCTTACACAAACAACATGTTTCACTTTTCAGGCAAACAGAGGTATATAGCATATAAAGTTACCAAAAACAAACACTTGTTTTACCAAACATCTATGCACTCTGCAGATGTGGAGGAGATTAACAGAGGCACTCAAATTACAAACTTACCAAATGTATGCATATTAAGATGCTATCAGTCCTGCATATGCTAACCCTTTGTCTAAACAGTAATGACTTACAGGCAGTTACCAAATGAACTGGTTCCAAAACCAAAACCAGATTTCAGTAACTGTTAAACTCCTGTACAACAAATACCTCCGAACAGTTACTTTTCCAAAAGAAATTTTATAGACTACCTTTTGATTGATGTTCCTTGTCTGTCTCTGTAGCTATCTGACTGAGGAGAGGATTCTCTCTGAAGAAAGCCCCGACAGTACCCAAGAGAGTCCCAGTCTCAATAGGTGCTGCAGCTGAGCAGAGAGGTCCCATCTGGGGTGCCAGCTGAAACAAAGACATTGGCTCAACAGCCAAATTTTACTCTTAAGCAGGTATTCTTGATTAGCAGCACTGGGGGTGCCCTGAGGATTCTCCACCACAAGGGCTCCCAAGAATTAGCAAGGGACATCAGTTTACATACACACAAATCATACCTAGTCATTAGATTTCCTAGAAAGGGATGTCTTACGATAATGAGTTCCCAGAAGTCATTTACATAGTCCGGGCATGTGTAGTGAAAATAGGGTGAGGGTCTTTGGTGGTTGAGGGAAGAAGTAAGCAGTCTTCTTCATGGTGTCCACTAGTTGACCTTTTCAGAGCATGTGCTGTGAAGCAAAGTCCAGGTGTCTTAAATCAGCAAAATCATCCTCCTTAATACAGGGTCTCTGTGTCCTTTTGTTCAAGTCCCCTTTATCTGAGTTTGCACATTCTGGGAGTTGCCCAAGTGTCCACTGAAGGTCTTGAGTCTCTGCTATCAGTGATTTACATAGGGAGCCTAAGGAGTGTTTTAATCTTCCCTAAACAGACAAAGAGGCCTAGGGAAACAGTTAAGGAGTCCTTGGGAAACAGATGAAGGAAAACACAAGCAAAACCTTCATGCATCACAGTTTAGTCTTAATCAGTGATTATCAGAAATTCATTTGTTTGAGCCCTTTCAAGGAGCTGCAAAGTTCCTCTTTTCCCTTTGTGGGACCTGCTCTGCAAAGCAGACTAAACGCAGCCCGTTGCTAGTTGAGGGGAGGCAGGAGCCCCTCAAGCCCCCCCAGTCTGCCTGTCGCCGCCTCTCCCCTTTCCCCATGTGGCTTGAATTACTGCGGCCGTTTGCTTAATCCATCAGGCTTCAAGAATGAGCCACTCGGTGCTTTCTTGGCCTCTCCAGCAAAGTGCTGTGCTGTAAACATAACAAGGCAGGCTTGTTCCAAGCCCTTGAAGTCAACAAGCAGTGCTTCTCCTGCCCTTCGGGACCCAGCTGCTGCTAAATATAGCTGAGGGTGCTTTCCATTCATAAAATGCAACTTATGCCCTGGCCTCCAGGGAAGGGGAGTGGGTTGAGGAGTCTGTGGGCTCCAGACTCTCCTACATGGGATGCAGGCAGAAACTGAAAGGCTTGGCCCCATCCTTTCACTGCCCTCCAGCTCTTCCCTGAGGACATGAAGGAGAAATTGTTTCAGGGGGTGATATGAGGGATCCTCTGTTCAGGTTGATTAAAGGATTTTCTTGCCTCTCATTCTGAGTTACGTTAGGGCCAGGTTCGATTTGCTGGGGAGGTGAGCATAGGGGATGGTCAGCATGGGCCCATGGGATGGCCTGAGCAGCTGCCACAGAGGGGAAGCCCCCACTGCCCCGAGCACCTGTATCAGATGCTTGAGGATTTGCCAGGAATGGAGGCAGTAAGGTCTCGTACCACTGCTCCCAACACCTCATGAGTGCACTGGGATCTGCTTCTTGCTCAAGGGACTTGTTTCCTTTTGAAACCCCCTGCAGATCTTCACGTGGTTACCCTTCCTCTCTCCTTCAGCCCTTTCCTCCACCAGCCTTGGCTGTTGTAATGAGCTCAAACTCCCTGAGCCCACTCCAGATGCTCACAGATATGACTACCAACAGCTTTGCACCCTCTGGGAGGTTCTTCTTTTAGGGAAGAAGGAACTGCATCTCCTGGTGGAGTTAGGGACCCTGGAGACCCCAGCTCTTGTGCTCCTATGGGAGCCAGGGCCATGCACAAGCTGCAGAGGGAGGAGGACGAGACACTGGGCACCACTGTGCATCGCCATGCTGGGTGGTGCGAGGCCATCGGTCCCCTGCAGCCCTGAATTCAGCATCTGGAGCCGCAGAGTGGCAGGGGATGCACCCAGCAAGACCGAGGATGGGCTGCATGCTGGGGCTCTCACTCTGTGCAGTGCTGGAGTCCAAAATGTCCTGGATTGCACGAAACATGCGGGTAAGCCAGGTGATGAGCCGGGGATGCCTGTGTGTGGGGTGCCCTGGGGTGCTGTGGTTGGTGGGGCACCCTGCTTCCCCTGCTCCCCTGCCTGCTGCCACCCAGGTCAGTGTGGGGTAAACACCTCCCTGGGTTTGGCAGCTGGGTTGTTTCAAAACCTGGCCCAGGACTGCCAAACCAGCAGGTTTCCAGGTACACCGTGGGCCTTTTGATGCCACAGAGATCTGAAGACTAAATAAAGCTGTAAGACCCACTCTGCATAACGCTCGGGTCAGCTCCAAGAAACCTGGCTTCTTTTTATGGCATATTTAGATCAGCAGTTTCCAGCTGATGCCAACACTGCAATTTCTGTGTGTGTATAAGTGTGTAAAGCAATGGAGCTCAGCACAGCCAGATAGGAAGGGGCTGGGTTTCACGCTGAAGCTTTTTTCTCTCTTTTTCCCTTTTCCTTTTGAAATAACCCCATTTGGGCCTCCAATAAAAAAACCAAAACATCTGGTGCCAGGTATTTGGCTGCTGGAAATCAGCTCCTCATTACTGAAAAGCACAGAAGCGATGCAAGGATTCCTGGTGCAGATCAATAACATTTAAGGTTGCATTCATGCATCATCCCTGTCCCTCCCTGCCTTTGAATATATGGACTGAGGACATCAAGGGAATTGTGATGCTCTGCGCTAGCATGGGAGGTAAATCGTGAAGGTTAGTAAAGAAGCAATTGAATCAGTAAAGAGTCCTTCAAGCCTGATTTATTGACACTCTCATGTAAAATCTCAGCAGAGTCAGATGCTTCTATGAGGAAGAGAGGAGCCAGAAAATCACAGTAGCATGGCGGGCATTCACTGTGTGGGGAGGACCCTGTGTCAGACCCACCCTGAGCCCTGGATGGGGAACCCCAGCAGAGCTCAGGGCTGCTCCCCTTCCCTGGGGCTGGCAGGGAGGACAAGCCTCTGCCCACCCAGCTTGCTAGCTCTGCATGAAGAGGTGGAAGTTGGTCCTGGTGAACTCCTGATGGATGCTGTCAAGTAATTTGTCCGAGTCCTGGGGGATGTCCGAGAGGACCTGCTGCCCTGGGATGAAGCTCTGCTCCGGAGTGTAGGTGAACGTGAATGAACTGGAGTAGATGAGGCCATCATCCCTGATCAGCAGGAGTGGGACTGTGATGGGGTAGCGCAGCCACCTCCAGTCGCTGCCGAAGGCAGCGACGTCGGGGACAACACACACGAGGGACTTGGGGCTCCTGGGAACAGCGCAGAGAGGAAAACACTCACTAGCTGAGGATGGTTCCACACAGGAGCAGCTGGCAGTGTCAGCACATCTCCTCCAGCCTGGAGCTCAGCGTGAGGCCTCCAGCCGGTTCCCCTCTTGTGCCCAGTGTTTCACTCCTCTTTGCTGGGGTTGCTTGGTTGTTTGCAGCCCCCTGAGGTCTCTATTGTCCCCCACCCACCTCTAACCCCAGCCTGCAGTCAGGGCAGAAAGCAGGCACCAGCCAGACTCGTCCCTGCCTCTCTTTGCAGTGCTTGTGCTTGGTGCCACAGAAAGGGCACTGCAAGTGCCCCCATCTCCAAGGTTGGCAGCCACATCCCTCCCAGAGCTGCCTAGTTCAGCCCAAACCTGGCTGCCGTTCCCTGCCTGCTCCCCGGTCCACTCAGCCATGTTACCTGTACATTGTCTCTGCTTCCACGTCTCCAAACCAGACCTTGAGGTGTGCATGGAAATACTCCCCCTGCACCTCCAGCATGGCCACATCCCCGCCACCCGTGAGCTGTGATGGGCAGAGGGCATGGCAGGGCATCACGTGGTGGAATGAGCCAGACTCCTCCCAATGGATGCTCTGCCTGCGCATCCTGTCCCCACTGCAGCAGTCCAGACCTGGGCATTCCCACAGCATCCCAAAATTGGGAGACACCAGGCATGGGTGCAAGGGCTTAGGAGCAGGAGCCATGACAGAGGCAGGTAATGGAGTGGTGGGGGTGGCCCGTGGCCAGCACTGTGCCTACCTGCAGGGCAGTGATGAGTGGCACAGGACTGACGGGCTCATGAACACAGGCCAGGCTCTCGCTGAAGGTGTACTCCACCGTCTCGGTGCCAATGATGGTCCAGCAGGAGCCATCATTCAGCAGCTCTCGGTTGGCTTCCTTTGGGCAGGGAGATGCCTGCAGAGAGAGTCACAGCCTCAAACACACTGCAGTGGGGATGGCAGGGGACCGGGGCCAGGACACCCAGTGTCTCCGTTCCAGCAAGTGACTGCTTCACTCACTGGGAAACAGGAATCATGACACTTTTGCAAAGACCTCAGTGACAGTGTCCCCACTGAAACAGGCAAGCTGGAAGCAGACTGCTTTGCAGCGATTCTGAGCTTAATTTGGATGCAAACACCCTTTGCTGTAAGACCCCTCCCAGTGACATGTTCCCCAGCCAGCAGCAACACAGAGGAGCCTGGAGAGAGGATGGGGAGTGCCTCGGGGGTCCCCACCCCCTCCTCACGCTGCCATACCTGGAACTGAATCACTTTCTCTGTGGAGAGACACAGGTACATGCGGTCGCTGCCCTGGAACTGGAAGGCACATTTGTGGAGCTGGGAGATGGGCTCGTCCACATCCAGCATAGCATACTGCTTCATCACCTTCCGGATGATCTGCAGGGGGGCAGCATCAGCCCAGGGATGGCACCCAACGCTCAGAGCCACAGAGCAGCCAGGGCCATGTGCCTGACACCACAGGGATGGGATGGAGGCTTACCAGGGGAGGCAGGGTGATGCCAGTGGCCGTGCAGATGAGCTGGACCACGGACCCGTAGCGGATATATCCTTCCCGTAGGGGGAACTCGCTCCGGGTGCAGTGCTCGTCAGCTTGCCGGGAAGGAGAAAGGCAGAGTCACCGGCCCGAGCAGCTGGGGAGCGGGTCAACCTGCGTCGCCTTGCTATGCACAGGTCTGGCCCTGCTCCTGGTGCTTTCTTACTGCTTTCTCTGCTCTGCAGGTGCTTGCTGCTCAGAGAGACCACTGCTCCCTGGGAGCCCAGCACGGGAGAACAGGACTGGGCTGTGGTACCTCACAGCGACACTGCCGGAGGCAGCATGGGCAGGGATGCTGCTGGGCTCTGGCCTCTTCCAGGCAAGTTACTTGCTTGGATTTGTGAATGTTTAGACCAGTACAGATTTTGCTGCCCTGGACACAGCTTGTGTGCCCTCAGAGCATGATGCCAACCCTCAAAACCAGTGGGAAACAGCCATCAGCTCCAGAGACACACCAGGAACACTGGGCAGAGGTGAGACCTGAGCCAGGTTCCTGCATCCCCAGGTTAATTCCCACCCGTTTTGCTCCCAAGAACTGGCTTTGCAGGAGAGGAGAGTCAGGGCTGGAGGCAGGCATCCCTGGGCATGGCTGGCACCAGCGGCCCTGCAAGGCTCCTTACCCAGGTGGAGGGTGAAGGCTGCCCACTGCCTGGCACTGGCGATGAAGGCTCCCCCCTCAACAGAGAGGTAGCGGGTGCTGATGGTCTGGGAGCGCAGGCGGTTGAAGAGGGAGACTTTGGAGCCTGAGGAGATGCAGACTGCAGGGAGAGGTGGCGGGGTTAGTGCTTGCCAGGTCTGTGTATGGCTTGAACTATGGCTCTGTCAAGCCAAGGGAGGACAAGTCCTGCTCATGGGTGTAACCAGCTGGAAGGAACCAGCACCCACCAGCTGCCTTTCTCTGCAGGTAAGTGCCAGTCCAGCTGGGCTTTTCAAAGGGGCAGATGAAGCCCACAGTATGGGGAGCACACTGGCACTAGGGCATTACACACTGTGGTGGGTGAACTGTTCACAGATGAGACATCAATATACCCAGACACATCCTCTTTTGGGGGTGCCCATGGGCCCTGGGTCTAGCCTGGACCACTCTGGAGCCAAGCTGTGAGCACTCGGACAGCATCCCACCCTGGGCTTCCTACCCACAGAGCCATCCCCATACGCACGGTCTGTGTTCTTCAGAGACTGCTTCTTCTGCGAGGGCTTGGAGATGACCTTGATCAGCTTGCTGTGGAAGGTGCCAATCTCCTGCCCATTGCTGAAGAAGAGCTTCAGGACCAGGCGGAAATGCTTGCGCTTGTCCACGTCCGAGATGTACAGCGCCTTGGCACAGCCGAAGCCCTGCCAAGGGCAGAGAGGGGCTGCTGGCAGCTCCAGCCCAGCCCCACCAGCCTTCCTCATCCTTCTTACCCTCCTCACCACCCCGCAAGGACATAATAGTGCCCTTTCAAAGAGCCCCGGGTTCATTTAAAGGGGGAAACGACCGGAGATGTTATTACAGGTGGAATGAAGAGCTGGGGTTCGGCAGAGGCTTTATTTACACTGGGGGCAGAGAATTCCTCATGGAAATGAATGTTCACGTGTGATTTATCCCACATAACATGAGAAATCACCCTGGGTTTATGGTTTCCCTGCCGTCCTGGCCGATACACCATGCCTTAGCAGCAATGTGAGCACTGCAGACAAAGGCTCTTTTTGTAAGGTTTCTGGCCTGACTCAGACCCTGCGCTCTTTGGGGACCCCAGATAATGATTTTCTTCTTTTTTTCCACCTATCAAAAGATGTCAGAGCTCTGCTGAAGCTCTTGAACTTTGGGATTGATCATGGGTTTTTTTCAGCTGTTTATCTGCAAATGAAAGAGCAGGCTTTCATTTTGCGATAAGCGGCAATGCTGTTCATCGGGAGAAGGTACCGGGGCTGAGGGAGCTGTGCAGATTTTGGCAGTTTGCCTGCCACAGGGCTGTCGACCTGGAAAGATGGTGCCAAAGAAAGACAACAGGGCTCTTTGCAAGGCAGGGGAGCCTGCCTGGCTGCTTAGGCTGCTGCACGTGCCACAGGGAGCGATGGCTGGGAAGGAAGGACTGTGACATTCCAAGGATGATGTGACCTCCCAGGACGTGGGATGACTTTGGGGACAGCCTGGCCCCTGCGTAAGTGGGGTCCCCACAGCCTCAGGGAGCAGTGGGCTTTACCTTTGTATCCGGCTGCTCCTCAAAGCTGAGCTTCTGGGTCTCCATCAGGCTGCTGCCCATGCTGTCCAGCCCCATGTACCCACACACCCGAAAATCTGCCTCTCCCAGGTCCCTGGCTGGAAGAGATGGGGAGAAGCATCCTCCAGCCCCTGCGCAAACACAGGCGAGGGCTCGGTTCCTCCTGGTGCAGTGGGTGACCCAGGCTCCAGCCTTCTCCAGGTCTGGACCACAGAGGGCTCAGCCTCAAGAGGGAAAGAGGAGTTTGGAGGGCAAAGATAAAATAAACTGGGTCACTCTTCCCTTCATGGAGGCAGAGGGAAAGGGAAGCTCTCAGTGGCACAGGAAGAAAGGGATGCTGCCCAGTGCTTACCTTTTATCTGTTCCTGTTTTAACTTCCATCCCGGCCCGCTCAGGTAAACACAAGGTGGGGGGCAGAAAAACCTGCAGAAACAAAAGGGCATTTTCTTACTGCACTCAGCACCCAGAAGAGGTTCTCGGGGATGACGGAGTGGCTGTGCTGACAGCAGAGACCTTTGCCAGGGCTCACCAGTGATGGGAGCAACCTGGGAGGGACATGGTGCTGCAGCGAGGGGCTGGGGACCCCTGGCCGGGGGGTGTGGGCAGGGCTGGCTGGAGGAGCTGGGCTCTACTGAACCGGCTGTCTCAGCCTCTCTGACCTGCACCAGCTGCCTCCAGCCACAGAGAGCCCCAGCCCGAGTGGCTGCCACATCTGTGGGGGCTGCTGGTGGCCACAAGCCCACTGGCCCTGGGATGGCCCCAGGAGGGGAGGACAGGGTGCCTCGGCCCCCCCTGCCCTGAGCCAAGGGGGGATTGGGCCCCCTGCCTCTGCCTGCCTGCCATGTGGGAGTTTCAGCAGGTCAGGAACAGAGTTTGCATTCACAGCCAGATTCAGAGCCCAACGCAAATAAATCTATAGCCAGCATTTTAGAAACCTATTTTCCTGTGTTTTATTTGGGTTTCCACTGTCTTTGCACTTGTGTGAATGGTGCAAATTCATCCTCTATTGATACTGGGTAAAGCAGAGAAAACACCAGTGCAGGGGGTTGGATATTTCAGAGCCCTAAAGCCCTATGTACAGGTTTATTTAAACAAGTCATCCACAGCACGGGCCTCTGACTCCCACCATGAAGAAAAATGGCACCACACTTTTAAACTTTAACCTGGGAGCTCTGTGCTGGTTTTCTCCCTCTCCAGACCTAGCATCTCATTTTCACACTCATCCCTCTGGAGCAGAAAGAGGCTGTCCCAAAGGCTCAGTGATACGAGGGCTTCCCTCCTGGCTGGGAGACCCAGCCCCAAAGCAAAACCTTCACCTGTGGACCAGCAGCCCCTGGCAGGAGGCTGGATGTGATGAGGACTTTGTGGGCACAGCCAGCCCAGCCTAGAGCTGCCCCCTGGGGTCGTTGGGGTCTGGGTGGGTTACGCTTCAGAGGTAGAGCTCCTTACCTCATAGCTACTCTGCACTCAGTAATAGGATTATTTATATCACAAGGATTAATTATATTACAGTGCCACAGTCTGACGTCACTGCCCAGGAGTAGCAATTTTGGAGATGCAAGCCAGAACCTCAAGGTGTTTTTGCAGGGCAGGAAGGATTTTCAAAAATAGCAGCTTTTGGAGACCATGGGCATTGATGGAAACACCCCAGTCCCTGCTGTGGCTGTTCACATTTTAAGACAATGTTTCCAGAGCACTTAAAACACTGCACATTTCCTCTTCTTTGTCTTTCTAATTTCATTCTTGAGGGGTAAGATTTGAATAGTATCTGCCTTTCTTTTACTTCATCTTTGCTCTCCAGTACTTCATGGGAGGAACCTAACCACTAGGAATATCTAACTGGGATGGATGGAGGTGGGGTTAATAACCTTCTTGTGTTAGTTCATGAAGATTAAATAATGGGTTTGGATGCAAAAAGGTTATGAGTGGATGGAGAAGGGATATGTTAAATCATCTGCTTTACCAGCTTAGATCAGAGCAATCTAGCAAGGCTGAAATCAAGCTTTAGGTAGCTGGGTTTGGAAGTGGCTATCAGAGAAGCTGGAGTGATCTCCTACCTTTTTTCATTGCCATATGACTTCTGTGCGACTTTGGCGTGCAGGATCAGTACTGTCTGGTCTGCCGGCAGCTGCAGGTACCTCCGCACGCCATCTCGAAGCAGGTTGGTTTGGTACGGGATGGATCTACAAGACAGTGGTCTCCCAGCACTGTAACACCAGAACCGGGCTCCTCGCCTTGCCCTACTAGTCCTGCACCAAGCAGGGATCCTGGGGTTCCCTCCGTGTCCAGCCTGGCAGGGTGGGAGAGGTGGAAAGCCTTTCCCATCAGAAAGCACTGGAGCTCAGAGAGCATCTCAGCTTCTGCAACACCAGGGCTGGCATTGAAAAATATAAAGTTTGAATAACCGAATAACTGCTTCATCAGTTTTCAACTGAACACACACAGGGCCCTATGCTTACAGCTCTGAAATATGCATTTCTAAGACGTCCAGTCCAACACAATGGTAGCAGTGCTCTAATTGATTATTAATTTGTTTTTCCACCTGATGTGCTTCTTGCTGCTTGGATTTTTGGTGAGTCAGAAAATGCTGCTGAGCTGTGAGTGCAGCTGGGGAGCTGTCATGCAAGGAGTAGCTGCTTGTCAACTTCTGCAAGGGCTGTTAGGTGAAAATAGCTGCATTTTTTTCTGAGACCTAAGTGGGTGGTTTTGCTGATTCTTTCTGCTCTATTAACTGGAAGGAGTTCTCATGCACCCGGCATTTAACTCTGATAACTTAGTAGGTTGGGCGTTAACTGGCTAGAGAGAGGTGAGGTGGGTCCAAGCCTGAGGTGCCCTGCTCTGCCACCTGGGACACGTGCATGAGAACTGGGGGATGAGAGGGGGGAGAGTTACGGGGTGTCTCCTGAGGAGACTGCTGACTTGCTTTCAGAGGAGGCGAGACCACCCATCTGTAGAACACCAGCTCCTGCCCTACAGAAAGCCCCTAAAACCCCCGAATACTTTTGGCTGGATAAGAGAAAACCAGAGAAGAGGGGGGGACCCTCTTGGACCCAAGGGACCCCCTCCTTGGCACATCTGCCTATGTTTGGGATGTGGCGGCTGGGCACACTCAAGAAATTGCTCCAACCAAGGGGATCCTGGCTGATTATGGAAAGGTCTTGACTTAAGCCTGAGCTCACTTATTCTGTGTGCTGAGCTCACTCGCCTTGCTCGGAAGGGAAGTTCATGTCTGCTGGTATTTGGACAATGGCTCTGTGTTTCTGTTCTGCATGCCCAGGGGATGTTTTTGGTCCCACCTGGATGAGCATCAGACCCAAAGCAGACCCAGCATCCTTAGAAGAGAGAAAGCTGTGTGAAAACTGGCTTCAGGCTCTGGCTCTTGACCCTCCCAAGGCTGCTGGGGGGGTCACTCATGACATCTCCACACAGTGGTGGCCTCACATCAGAGAGAAACAGCAGTGGCCAGAGAAGGCTGTGAAGCCCCAGGCACAGCTGCAAAAGACATTGCTGAGCCACCAGGAGAAAGATGCCAGGGACTGCGGGCAGTGCCAGGGGATCACTCAGAGGAGAAGCAGTGAGGATGGGGGCATCAGGCATGGCCATGCAGGGAAAATCTTGCAGGAGGTATGCAGTGAAGCATCCCCATTAAAAACAGTCTCTCTTCCTCTTAAATGGACTAGAAATGGAGAATAACTGAGGGCATAAATGATCAGATGCGTGAAGAGAGGTAAATCAAGCCCCCCCAGGCAGGCTATGGTGAGCTCTTGTTGGGCTCAGTAGCCAGAGCAAGCTCCCAGGGAGAGAAGCAGCAAGCAGGCATCCCAAGTGGCCTTTTAGAAGAGTTCACCTGCCAATTCCATTCTTCCCAGTGCAACACGTGTACTTTAAAAAGGCCGTGCCCTTTATAGTTTCTAGGATCCATGTTACACTTCACTTTAAATGTATATCCCTTCATTTCCAGCTTTCCCACGTTGTGGATAGAACTGATGCTCTCCTGTTTGTATATGGAAGACAAACACATCTCCCATACAAGCAAATATTTACCCAGCATCTCCTCTGGGTAGTCCCACAGGCACCTGAGGCTTTGCACTCCACAGATTTTCCCATCACTGCTCTGTTCAGTTATTTGATGGGTGATACAATCTGCTGCCCTCCTTGTTCTCAATTCTTTATCGTAGATGTGTTAGGCAGATCACCAGCAAGCATAAATCAACAGAACTCTGCCAAAATCAGATTTACAGCTGGTGCCAGTGTCACTCACAGCATTAGCTGCTGCTCTGTGTCTGGGAAATGAATGTTTTATGGCCATGGCAAGCCCGATGCTGCCTGCAGAGCCGGCGCTGTAACCGAGCCCCTCTCCCCACACCAGCCCCAGTGCTGCTGCCAGCACACGGCTCTGGGCTCTGCCACAGCTCACTCCAGCCAGCACTGCCGGCAAGGTAGAAGGAGCTCCTTTGCCAGACAGACCCTCAGATTGCCCGTAACAGCTCCCATGCCAAGGCTGGATCTGTTCCCTCCGACCCTCCATTGCAAGGCTGGGAGATGCCTGCTCCAGCTTGCTGAAGCTGAGCTTTACCAACCAGTATCCCCACCACTCTGGGATGGGTTGCCTAGTCTTGCTGAAAAGCTTCACTCCGGCCACTCTATCTACTGAGTGGTTTATATGTTTGTGCAGCCAAAAAGATTGCATAGAAAGTTATTTATCTTTTTCCATAATGGCAATCTGCAGCTGTCTCACTCCTCTGCTGCCAAGCAATAGTGTGATTTTAGCTTTGATCTGCCTTTGCAATTTTTCCCTTCATCTAAAAGCATCATTTGGGAATCCCTCTGCAAAAGTTTTTGGGTTTTTTTAAAGAGAACTACTGATTGTGATCAGGATAAATGTGAAAACAGATCAAGGAAAAGGGTGTCTGTTGGCCTGACCCTGGATATTCTTTTACTCTAATGTCTAAACCCTGCTGGCTCCACTCAGTAGCATTTTGCCCTCAGAGACAATGGGCACAGAGCAGGGGAGAACTAGGCTGGGTGTGTGAATTTTTTCCTGGTGAGTCTCATCATTCAGCACTCAGTGCAAAATGAGGAGTGTAGCTTTGGGCCCTTGATCATGTCTCAGCTGAGGGGACACATGCTCCATCCCTGTTAGTGTCACCCACCAGCACAGATCAGTTCCCCAGCACCCATCCGTGCTGGGCTGGGAGCTGCTGGAGGGAGCATTAACCCATTGGCAGAGTAGGGAACAGCCTGGTACCACAGCCAAGCAGCAGCAGGGAGTGTTCAGGTCAAATTGCCAAAACCTGTGGATTAAGACGTGTGCTGACAGCGTGGCCAGCAGCAATGCCTGCTGCGTGGAGCCTCCCGCGGCACCGGCTCGGGGCAGGGCCAGGCTTGTGCAGGTATCACTGCTCCCTGCCATCCGTACGTAATACCAGAGGCACGCGGGGTACTGCCCGGAGCTTATTAAAGAGCCTTCTGGAATAATTATCCACATGTTGTTTACTGCTTAAAGTGAGAATGTGCATGCCAAAGGCAGGTAAACAGACCATAGTCCTTCAGATTTGATGTCTAGCTGGAGGAACTTTTTTTTCTTTTCTTTGTCCACTCTCTGCAGCCATTGCCTTCCAAATTTTGGGCCTAAATTGTTTCAGTGACGCACTTCTGAACAGTGCTCGCCATTCTGCCCACAGAGGCGACCACCCAACATCCATCATCTGGTTTAAATTTACCTTCAGAGAGTCAAAGGGCTATTGCTAAAGCAGCTCAATATACCCACTTGGCTCCTTCTGGCACCTACAGCCTCCTCAGGGTTACAGGGAATTATTCACTCCTTCTGACATTTATTATATTAAATTATTAAAATGCTTTGATTGTAGTGCAGTGTTAGTTCAGTGTCATGTTAGCAGCACCGCACGGGCCGGGCTCTTAGAGCTCACGCTAAAAGCCTCCTTTTCAGAGCCTGAGGTCTCAGCTGGGACTCAACTGCTCTCGCACACAGTTAGGCATTATGTAGAAGCAGGGGGGGAGCAAGGGGGGAGCCACCACCTTTCTCCTACACTGATTTTTGTCAGCCTTTCCCACTCCCTGCTCAGCCTGGCATCGCTTACCACCAAGGCTCTCCCCTCGCTTTAGATCAGGATGTGCCTCAGGAGAGGGTGCGAGCACACTTTGAGGTGCATCTCTGGGGTGGCTCTGCCCTGGCGTTGGAGGTGGGAGAGACCCAGGGTGGGTATTTGCAAGCCCCAGCTGTGTTGCTGTGCCCTCTTCCATGGGAAATGAAGCAGAAAAGGAGGAGGGTCCTGTGTGCTTTTCACAGGAGCCACACAACTGGACCATCTCGTTTTATGTGGGCACACAGGGAATCCAGGCAGGCGCCGAGAGGCTTTGGTAAGGTCAGACCTTGTAGTCACGTTGCTGATTTTGGGAGAGTTAATGTTCAACACCACAGCTGAAAATTAGCACTTGCCTTCCCTTCAGTGAGTATGGGAGCATCACTCAGTGCTTTGTCCAGTCTCCAGCCGGGAAATGCATTTTCTCCTTCTTTGGCCCCAGTGGGTTGGGCAGGGCTGGGCATCACCGGCCGCCTTCTGCCGCAGAGCACGGCAGCTCCGTGCATCCTGCTGGTACATCCCGCTCGGGCTGCTGCCCTGGGTGGCCGCCCGCCGCAGGCACAGCTCCTGCCTCTGTCATGAGCAAGGGAGAACCGAACTGAGGGGCTTTTTCAGCTCAGCCTGCCCCTGCCGCTGGGTCACACATCCCTGCTGAGACAGCCACGCTCATGGTGTGAGACGTACCCTGGTCCCCACATCACCTCCTGCTCTCGAGGGCAGATCAGGCCAGGAAGTCCCACAACGCCCTGTGTGTGCACCCTTGGGTAAGTGCAGAAGCAGAAAAAGCACTTTATGGGCACTGGGAGAAGCAAACCGCCTGCTGCACTGCTGCTTTCCAGTTCACCAGCATTCAACAGCTCCGCTTGCAGAGGAAGGGTTCTGATTTTTTTTTGGTCTCCTGGGAATGAAAGTACCCAACTCAGGAGACCAAAATACAATCCTGGCAGCTACTGTCTGGAAACAGGGTCTTCAAATCAACTCTTTATACAAGAGCTTTAACTCATGCTAACAGTGTCCTCAAGCACAGCAACACTGAACTCAAGTGCAAGCTTTAATTTGCTGCTATACCCCCACGGAGGAGCTGCCGTTTGCCCCGCTCAGGAGACGGCTGCCCTGCAGCCTCTAGGGACTTGCTGCCACAGAGGGCAATTGTTCTTTCCTCAGCTTGGGGAAACCAAACGTCCTAATAAAAAATATCCATTTTAGAGGTCTGGGTTATATTTTGTACAGAGCAGGGGAGAAAATGCCTGCAGTGCTCTTGGGTATGGAGTCAATGCAATGTTTATGCAAAAGGAAAAGCCATTAGAAGTCACAGAAATGAGAAGCCTGCAGTTTCTGGCTTCCCTCATTTTTCAATACCTTCTTTAATCCAGACCAACCCAACCCACAAGCCCTTGTATATGCATGGGTATTTATAAATCCTATATTTTCCTCACTGCATACACAAGTGAAATTCAGCCTTTTCTGGGCTTGGGGGATTTATCGACCACACCAATGGCAAACACCAGCCGAGAACAGGAAGAGTGAAAACCCTGCGGCGGTGAGCGCTGCGGGGGACCGGGGGCCAGCCGGGGTGGTCACCCCGGGCATGTTCCCAGCTGCCCTGAGCCTGCCCCAGCAGGACCAACACCCTCAAAATGCCCGAGTTTGATAATGCTAGATTGGCTTATTGGCTAGAAAATTCAGACAATGTGGGTGCTTTACTGTAGTCTCCTCTCTCTCTTCCTCATGTAGCTGTTAATGTTGGTGCAAAGAGGAAAGTAAGTGCTGTTAAAGCACTAAAACACAGCCCTGTAAAGCACTAAAGGTAGTTCCTACACCACTAGGTTGATCTAAGAGCTGAGAAGAGGTGGAGGGCTGGGAAGGTCGATTCCAGGGTGTCTAAGAAGCCTCTGCCAATGATCTCCACCCCTACGGTTGGGCACATCAGTGGACCTTGCTGAGAGCTCAACCTGAGACTCTACAGCCCTCAAAGGGCTGGTATGCAGCTCCCTGGTCCAAACCCACCTCCCCACGCTGCAGCTGCTACCTGCAGAGCTTCCTAAACTCCCAGGGCACTGTAGCTCAAATGGATGTTAAGCTTGGAAACCCCTTTTTTTCAGGATGTTCTGAGTTTATGGGGCTCCCAGGTGCACTCCCACAGCAGGAGAAGATGAAAGAAAAAAAAAAAATGAAGAAAAAAGAAATAAAAAATGAAAGAAAAAGAAAAGGAAATTTTTTTTTAAAGAAAACAGGGGGGAAAAAAAAAAAAAGAACAAAGATAGAAAAAAGCAAAATCAAAATCCGAGGCAGGGCTGGGCCGGGCCGGGGGGTCCCGGCGCTGCGCCCCGCTGGGTGCCGACCCCGCACAG
>NW_020799125.1:9683687-9718045 GCF_003259725.1 Athene cunicularia | reverse complement strand
GGCCGGCACGGGTGAGTGAGGGGCTCCGCGGGCACCGCCGCCCCTGCGGGAGGGAAGGGAGAGGAGAGCAGGGGCTGAGGGGGGCGTGAGCCCGACCCCGGCCCCGCGGGGCTCTGCCGGCGCGGCCGCGGGGGTTGGCAGCCGCGGGGGGGCTTTTCCTTGGAGTGGAGCTGGGGGCGAGGCTGGGCACGGAGAGCGGACAGCAAAGCGGGGAGCGGTGCGGAGCAGAGCCTTTAATATGGGTTCTTCCCCCGAACTGCGGGCTGCAGACCCCCGAAGGCCCCCGTCTGCGCGCGGTGGCAGCGGTTGCCCTCCCGAGCGCTGGGCTGGGCTGGGGGGCACTTGTGGGCCCTGGTACCCCGCTTTGCTGGCCGTGCCGGTGCGGGGGATGTGAAACCCCCCTGCGCTGGCGGTATGGCGCAGCCCACTGTTTGCCGGCTCTGTTCACCTTTTGCCTAGCTGTGGGGCAGGTTCCTGCTTATACAATCGAGGATCTCTTTTCGCAGAGAATAATAAGGTCTGGTACACCTGGGCAGGGCGTACTGAGCAGTAGGAGCTCGAGATCCTGCAAAAAGATAAGCTTAGAAGTGTGCCCTGAGTTTGTTATGTGCTGTTTCTGCACGACTGGAAAGTTGAGTCTGTGCATACTCATAAATACGTTGGCACAAGCAATCAGCCACCTTTGGCTTATAATTCTAGTCATTTCAAGGGGAAAAATTAGCTTTGGGCACTTTTGTTCCAAGCAATTACATGGGAAAACTTGTCTGGAAAATCAGATTATTCTGCACTCATCGTATTTGTGCTAACACGCAGCCGTCCGAGCTCCATGGAGCTGAGCAGGTACGGGATGGGGGGTACGTGCTCCGCTGGGCTTTCCCCCTTGTTCCGTGAGGACGGCGTGTACAGAGAGGTGCCCGGTCCCTCCGGGAGGCAGGGCTGCGAGAGAGAACCGGTGTCCGTGAGGAGGCCGGCAGGGAAACGGGGCTGTCCCGCTCCCGAGGAAGCCTCCACGTGTGTGCAGTGGGACTGGGGGCAAAGAGGGCTCCAGGAGAGGGGCCTGTTCAGAGCCCTGGCTGAGATGCGGCATGCAACTTTACCTCTTCTGCTTAAACCCATAGGATTTTTGCTTCAGTTGAGCCCAGATTATTTATAAAGTTACTATGAGGTACTCTCTGTAGCGTCTCTTGATAGTAAAGATTTTTTTTTTTTCCCAAGAACAGGAGTAATTAATCATAGGCAGTGAGCATCCAGGTTCTCAGTAACAATTAGAAACTACATTTCATAAGCAGATTCTTGTGATCTCTTCAGGGATTCATTAGATTGGCAGTTGATACCAGCAAAAAGTGTGTGTGTGTAAGTCTGCTCTTGGATCTCATCTTTGATATTTGTCACCAGCATATGGATAAATTTGGCCTCATCTGAAATACAAATTCCCATCCAGAAAGCATGGAGGGAATGTTGGTGTTTGTAGTAATTGCTGCATCCAACGGGAAAAAGCTGCTGTTGGTTTTTGTGGAAGTTGTAACTTGCTTTTTTCTTCAGGAACTAAAGAAATTTTATGTCATTAGGGCGAAATGGGCTCAGGAGCTGCCCTTGTTGGTGGCAGCAGCAAACAGAAAAGACGTAGCCAACAAGGCAGCCCGTTCTAGGCAATCTGTGGTCACAGAAGATGTTTGTGCTCCGATTGCTCATAACATAGCATTTCCCTTGAGGTTGGCATTAGGGGTTAAAGGTTTTAAAGAGAAGCCTTTGTTTAAACATCTTTAAAGTTTCCAATAGGGGCCCCTTTGTTCACTTTGGAGCCGTGTGCCTGCCTTGTTAAAAACGCAGAGCTCATAAAATGCCCTTTACAAATGCTTGATGAATAGGGCTGAAACATGGAGGGGGAGATAAGTAGTGTTTGTATCCACCCGCACATGGGAATTACAGACAAGCCCTACTGTGAGTGGATAAATGGGACCTAGAAAAAACACAGAAAAAAAAAATACTGAGTGGTGCTTATAAAGAAACTTATAAAAATCAACGACTGCCCCAGAACCACCCAGTCCCTCTTGTGCCAGATGCAGACACTTCTCCAGCTGTGCCAGGAGGCTGAGCAGCTCCTGCCACTTGTCGTTACCTCTCGGTAATCGTGTTTTCACCACTTTGGGCCCAAACAGTAGCAAATTGATCACTTGGGCTCTGTTGGCTGGAAGGGAGCTCACGCAGCTGCCGAAGGGCTCCTGTGAGCAGCCGGGTGTGGGGACCCGGACTTTGCACTTTGTTACCTGCTGTGGGCTAGCAAGGTAGGTACTTGGAGCACAGATGTACCTTTAAGTATTGAGTAACATTTTCAGCACTTAGAAGGCTTTGGTTCCCTCTCATATCATGGCTAAATGTAAAGGTTTTTAAAACAGCTCCGTTAAAGCAGGGGAGGGTACAGGCTCTGGAGACTCAGTGCTGCCACACGGGATGCCCCCAGGCTGCCGTGCCTGATCCTGGGTCTGAAGTTTTTCTGGTTCTCGGCAGTTTGTCCTTCCTGGTGCGTTTTACTGGAGACTGGATCTGTCTTCCCTAGAAACTTTCTGCTTTTGCCTGTGTGTCTGTCTGCAAGCTTCTGATCTCTCACCTCGCATGCCCCTGGTTGCACATGTGAATTCATCGCTAATCTGGTCCCTCTGGTGCCCATCAGGGAAAGCTGTAAGGATCAGCTGTGGTCCCTTGCAGAGAGGTGGCAGTAACTTGGTTTCTCTCCAGACTTCAGCCTTTCCATCTCTGGGATGTGTCATGCTGCTTTGCTGGTTTATTGCCAACGTATAAGTTCGTGAGTCTTTGAATTGTAGTCTGTGGACCCGTAGGAGTCCATGGTCTGCAGCAGGAATCAGTAGGAGCAGATCTGTTGACAGCAGAGGTAGCCCACTATATGAGAGTCTGTGTCTTGGCTGGAAAATCAGCAAGGTCCACAAGGTGAAAAAGCCCTGCCTTTGGGTATTCACAGCTCCTACACTTGCAGCTGGACTTGGATGGTTTCCCCAAAATGTCACATTAGACATCCCCCTCGTTCTTTTTCTCTTTTCACAGCATCTCACTTTGGCTTTAACAGAACCAGCCAGGATGAGAGTGACACAAACATTTCAGTCTGCGCTGAAATGCCAGGCAGCAATCTCACTACCCCTCCTCCATTTCACTCTCGCTCTCACCTGCTGAACCTCTTGTGTCAAGTTGTTGAGGCAGATGACAGTCTGAGAGCAGCTGCCCCATGCCTAGGTTCCCTAAAGCACATCTGGACATTTCCTTGACTGTCTGAAGTGCTCTTTTTTCACCCCAGCTGGGTCTGCACCCTCACCCCAGGACGTAGGTGGGAGAGCCAGCCTGGGTCCTGACTGCCACAGGCTTCCCACAGACTTGAGCAGGTGGCTTTGACACTCCTGGTCTGTGGTTCCACACGCCGTGCTGTAGGACTCTCCTTGGAGAGCCTCATGGGGCCTGAAAGCCACAGTGAAGCAACCTCAGACTTTTCCCTGATCTGTCCTGGAAGCAAAGACCCTGTAGGCACCTTGGCAAGAACTCAGTAAATGCAGCAGAATTAGATCATTTCAACTAGTTGCTCACAGGTTGACCAGAAAAGGTTAATCTCACATAGGGGTGAGGTTGAGGTCAAGTGGTCCTCAGCTATGGCCTCCCCTTGGGAGGTCTTGCAGAAGGTTTCCACGCAGCATCTGTGTGTGCTGACAATGACAGGATGATGCTGAGGCACAAGGGTCCCCAAGGCACCTGCTCTTTGGTGTGAGCAGAAGTGCACAGGCTGCTGTGATGCTGGCGGAGGTTCTTCTCCGGTGCATCTCCTGTGGGCTGACAGCATCCTCGTCCTGGAACAGCAGTTCTGCCATCCTGCTGTCAGAGGGACATGGCAGCTGTGAAGTTAGGCGGCAATTTCCTGTTCTACCTTTGGGACTCTTCCTCTTCCCTAGAAAAGAATTCAACCAGCTTGCTTTTCTGTCTTGAGGAGGGCCAGAAAGTCTCTGCGTGCTTTTCTGCAGCCTCCAAATGCTCCTCGCTTTCTGCTATTTCAATTAAACACATAGCAGGATGGGTAGGATAAAGGGGAGAAGCACAAGAATATTCTCCTGGCGTATTTCCTTATGCCAACACATTGAGTCACGTCTCCAGAGTGAGAAATATGATATAAAGATTTAGAGAAGGAGGTCAAGCAATGAATGTATGATTGCGGGGCTGAAATAGCAGGCGCTTTCTGTGGTTGTCTGTGCCGTGTAAGCTTGCTAGAGGTCAGCTGGGGATATTGGTCCCAGCAGCTTCAGGAGACAGACATACTGCTGGTAGCTGTCAGTCTCATTGCTTCGAGATGCTGGCTCTGCTGCACCAGGAGTTCTGCTGACAAACACTGCACCAGCCCAGGAGCTGCTCTGGGCCATTTCTCTTTCCTTTGTGGTTGAACGTATATACTTCTGGGGAAAAAAATGCAGTGTAACACCTTCTTCCCAGAACAAGAACTTAGGCAGTGGGTTGCTGCCTCAGCTTCTGGATGGCCCAGACCTCCTTTCCTCCAGAGTTTGAAATCTCTTGGCCCAGTTCAGCTGCCCTCCAGGGGCCTGTTTGCGGAAGAGCATTTGGTTTTTAAAGAGTCAGTGAGGTATTTCCCCTGTTGATCACTCGTCATCAAAACCTTAAAGTATTCCAAGATCCCTCCAGTTTTGCTTAAAATACCAGTTAGGGGTGGGGCTGAATTTGCCTGTCACACTGCTCAGGGGACAAGTGCAACCTGAGGAACAGAGGAACACACCAGCAGTCCTGAAAAAGGAGCCATCTCTTGACGTGATTATTTGAGCAAGGAGAATTGACTGACCATCTGATGTTTTCCTCTTGGCTAGATCTTTAACATGTGCTTCAAAAGGCCGTGTTGAATTTGCAAGTGAATATGGTATGCCAGCTGTTGCCGCAGCAGCCCAGGTACAGCATGTTTCAGTGCAGGGGCTGGCTAGGCAAGAGGCTTTCCTCCTAGCTGAGTTGCAGAACTCTGGGAGGTCTTTGAGGAATAGATTGGTGCTGTCGTGGAGAACATCTAAGAGGCGATACTCTGTCTATTGCTACACCCAGCATTTCCATCCCAAGGGGATTTAAAATATCACAGTATAAGCCTGTTGGGACTTGTATAATGTTAAGGCCATGAGCTGTGAGACAAAGACGTCACTCAGCCTGCAAATGGACTTGGATGGGAAATCCATCTTCCTTCTGCCCTCCCTGTCAATATGCTAATCCTAGTGAGTGTAGGAGTGGGCTCCATAAGGCCGGGAATTAACCTTATGAGGGAGCAGGGGGAGGGAAAGAGAAGTCTCTTCTGCATCCAGCAAGGTTTTCCTGTTACAGCACTCCTGCTGATTTGCTCCTGTTGGGTTTGGAGCCATGATGTGCTGTTTGAGAAATACAGCCTTGTTTTTCAAACAACGTGTACTTCCAGGTGGCACTTGGCCCAGTAAAGCTGCCATAGTGTTGTAACCAGAGAGTACTGTGATGTCCTGGAAAGAGTCTGCTCTTGTTTTCCCATACGTGTGTTTGGGAAGAACCAAGGACACATCAGGCCTTAAAAAGGGGGGAAAAAAACAATTTTTGGCTGGAAATTCATGCCATTTTCCTGGTCTTGAGGTGCTTGTGCTCCCTGACTCTTCCTTGCTCTGAAAACCTCATTGCTGTCCTCTCATGGGATTTGCAACTCGTCACCCAGCTGCTGTGAAGGATGAGTAGAGAGGTGCTGGAGCTGTGACTGAGTGCAAGGTCAATTCCTATAAAATGGTCCTGAGGGTGGATTCAGCACTCATGGGCAGCAGAGGCACTGCTGAGAGCTGTGCACCTGCAGGCAGGGAACACCTTGAGATTGTGTTGGGAGAAACCAACCTTTGGGCAACCCTCCAGGAGGGGGTGGATCCAGCTCCAGGGCTGTCCCAGGCTTCATTTGTTCATATGGCTTAAGGGTCTTGGAAATATATGAACAATGAGCCAGCAGTCCATTGGGATTTCAGCACCAAATCTGACATCAGGAGGTGCCTGCAGGTTGACCTAAGTTGTCTGCATCTCTCCAGGTAGTCTAGTTGCTTCATTGTCCCCTGTGCCTGGAGTGGGACCCACTTTGTTCATCCTCTCTTGGTCCCATTTGCAGATTTTGGGCAGCCTTTCTCTTGGGCATGGACCTGAAGGATGACTTGCTGTCCTGCTGAGGACATGAAAATTTGTCTCCCCATCCTCCAGCCTGAGGCCAGCTCTTGCTGGTTTTCTGCTGTTATTCTGCCAGGGCTCTGGTGTTCTAAGCACAAGGAGTCTGTGTCCAGGCTCCTAAGCCTATTTTGTTTTATTAAAGTTTTGACACTTTAATCAAATTACACCGATGTGGGTGTTGAATTATGGCCTGCCAAAACTACCTGGTTGGGTCTCCACAAAGAAAAGCCCCACAGAACAAACCAGGGTACGTGGAGGTGCGTGAGTCTCAAGAACATCACGTCTAGGGCTGTTCTACCATTGCCCAAGATTTCCAGCACAGAAATATGTGCTGTTAGCTGGTATCACATGTGGCATCAGAGCGTGCACCCCTGCCATGCATGCCCAGTCCTGCTGTGTGTGCCTCCTCTTGTGCACAGGCATGCCGCATAGGACAGCCCTCCTGCTTTGCTCGTGTTGGGTAACAGCGTGCTCAGTCAGAGGCTCCCAGCTCTTTCCCACTCCTTGCAAAACATGGCTATCCCTTGTCCTGGCTTCTCGGGGGGTCTGGAGCCAGGGTAGAGCTGCTGCTGCTGCTCCCACAACATGCCAAAGGTCTGCCAAGACCAGGCAGGTGGCTGAGGTCATGTGTTTTTTGCTGTAAACAGAAATCTCAGCTAAAGGTTGGTGTGCCCAGATGTATGAAATCTTGCATGTGGTTGTACCTGAGATCTGACTCATGACTCCATAGCCACGGTCCACAACCTGCTTTCCTCCTCGTGACCCTACAGTCAGGGCTTTTCCTGAGCTGTGAATGTGCTGCCACCTCCTGAGCCTTTCACCCCTTCTTTCTCAATCGATCTGCTTCATCCCCTCTACAATTCAATATATAAAGCCCTCTCCTTTGTAACAACAGGGAGGGTAGGGAGCTGGCTGCATCCCTCACCCTGCTCTCTGCCATGTCCTGTTCTTTGGAATTGCCCAAGGGAGGATGCACCCAGGTCCGACCTGCGCGGATGAACCAGAAGGGGAATATTCAGAGCATTTCTGTTAACCTGTAGCCAGGAGAGAGCTGCCAAGGAGGCCGCGCTGAAACCCGAAGCGGCTGTTTTTCCCGAGACTCAGCACTTGGCAGGGAGAGCAGACAGACAAGTGGAGGAGCAGGGAGGGATGCAAGCGCCCTGGGGGGCAGCACTGATGGTGGAGGTGCCTGGGGAAGGCGTGCGGGCTTACCTGTTTGCCTCTGGGGATTCATCTCCATGTTGTCCTTGTCTGAGATCATAAGGAGAATCAGGAGGAGGCTGGGGTCATTGCCGACTCTTCTGTCTTTACATGTGGCTCTTCCTTCGGTCACCCTCTTTGTGCCATGTACTGAGCATCTCAGCAGGGAGAAGCAACGGCTGGTTCTCCCCTTGTGTTGCTCAGGAAGGTCAGGAGATGGTCCAAGTGTCCCCCTCAGCTCGGCCCCTGTGGGGTTCAGCTGAGCCAGCCCTGCCGGCAGTGATCTCCCCACCTGGACCTCTTTTCCTTTATAGCTCTGCGTTATCTCAAGGTCTCTGGTGTTGCAGCCGGCGCAGTGTTTGCCTTGCCTCGCAGCACCTGCCTGCCAGCCGGTCACTTCCCACCCGTCTCCCTCCCACTTCTGTGTGGTAACAGGGGCTCAGTGGTGTGTGGGAACCCTCAGAGTGGGGGGGACTGCTCCACAGAGCTGCAAGTCAGCTGCGAGTCAGCCCCAGTGCAGCCAGTCCTGGGGGAGTGAGGACAGCGGGTAGCAGGGAAGTTGGTGGGAGAGACACTCGGGGGCATCTGTCCCATCACCTTTGCTTCCCTGTCACCATTGGCCTGGCTGCTGGGGCAGGGCTGAGCGTTATACTGGATCAGGGACCAGGACACTGTTCCAGCCTCAGTCTCTGCTGCCAGGAATGGTGCTGGATGCATGGCTGAGCCACTGTGCCCTGCCCTGTCCAGGCAGCATCAGCCCCTCCAGCCGTGGGGAGTGCCAAGACTTCATCCAAAGCTCAGATGCTGTTAAAAATAGATCAGTCGTGAACTGGTTTTCTCCTCCTTGGTTCCTGGCCCGAGAGCTCATTCCTCTTTCTGGGCTGGCTTTGAAGCTATCTGGATGCTTCAAGACACAGGCTGTGTGCCAGCCTGCCATTGCAGGGAGGCTTGGAGAGCAGAGAGCTGAAGAAATATTATAGGTGGCATAGCTGTCCCCAAAATATTTAGTGGTTAGTGAGTGCTTTCTCCCCCCAAAAAAAGCATTGCTGGAAAAATAATCTGCTAAATAAATGGAGAAATAAAGCTGGGATAGGAGGGACTGTTTGCCCCTCTGCTTGCACATGGTGCTCTTGAGAGGAGGCACAGGCACCCCAGCACTCTTGGCCACAAAGCAATGCTTGCCTCAGCCCAGTGGCTTCCTACAAGATGCTTCTGGGCTGCAGCCTCCCCTCATCTCTGCAACCTGGAGTGATCTCGCCAGCCCCTCCACTGCACGGCTCTGACACCCGCTGTGGAACCCCCACATCCCGGGCTGGCTGGGCCACTCACGCTCCCCAGGAAAAGGCCATGTCTCTCACTTTGAGACTGGTATTCTGGATCTCAGTTTCCTCTTGTAGCACTTTGCTTCTAATTCTTCAATATCATTTTTCAGGTGTGAACACCAAGTCTGGAGAAAATTTTAAGATGCAGCTGTGAAACCTATTACTAGTATCCCTGCTATCAAATACATGAGGTTCACGTAACCACTGAGCAATTAAATGGCAACCCTGGTGATGAATTACAACTGAGACCTCCCGGGGCTAAATAAATACTGGCTGATAACTACCGATAAAATGAATTTCCATGTGCTTTTTTTAAAAGCACCCTTCCAGTATCTGTGCCCAATTGTGCCACGGCAACATCTCCTGGGGGAAGCCACATTAACTGTGGCATTTCCCCCTCCCAGCTCCTTGGGTTTCCAACCAAAGCTGTAATAAAAATAAGCCAAATAAATCTGTGTCCCTGCAGGAGCCAGGCAAGGGCAGGGAAAGGCAAGGCAAGGCAACACAGAGGTGGGCTCAGAGGGAGACAAGTGACAAGCTGTGGTTTTGGGTAACCGATCTAAATATCTTTTCCCCCAACTATCCCACCTCAAATGCATGAAAAAACTATCGGGGTGCAGACCATCCCTCGAAAAAGCCAGCAGGACAGGGAGAGCTGCAAAGTGCTGATGACATAGTGATGGGGTCCCCCGGGGTGATGGGAAGAAGGAGAGCAGCAGGCTGGCAGTGCTTCCCCAGCACCCTGCCCGGGGGCAGCGGGTGCGAGCCCGTCTGCACAGGCACCATTATGCCTTGTACCTGTGGGGGCTTCTGCCTTCTGCTCTCTAGAGGTAGTCTGAAAAAAGGCAGAGAATTAATTTATGGAGCTTCTTGGAAAAATGATCTTTGCCAGTGACTTTGAGAGACTTTTGAGCAGGTTTTCTCTGTACTGCCATTTCATCTGGGGGCTTCTCTTCCCATGTGGAGGGAGTGGCAGGAGAGCCAGTGCTGCGCGTCCCTGGGTGCAGCTTTCCCACTCTCCGGCTGGCTGCGGAGAGCAGCTGCACTGCCAGTTAAAAAGCATTTGGCTGAACATCCCATCCGCCTGGTTTGCAAGTGAAAATAAGGTTTGTCCGATGGCCAGCTCCACCCAGAGCAGAAAATCAGACCCTTTGGCAGATCATTGCTACTGTAATGAAATTTAACTGTGCTGAGACTGCCAGTCCTTGAATGGGAAAAGTCCCACGTGGGTTCAGAGAAGTTTGGGGACGTATCTGTCAAAACTGCTGCTGCCCAGGGTTTTTGGCACTGCCTGGGGACACCCAGTGCAGGCGAATGTGGCCCTGCAGCTCAGCCCACCCTCAGCACTGACTGCATGTCATATTCTCCCTGCAGCAATTCCCCCCAGCCCCAGAGCCGTGTGGTCTCGTAGAGCCATGATGAAGCTCCTGCCTGTTGCCCCTCTCCTCCTGCTTCTTCTGACAACGCTGGAAGCCAGACCAAAGCCTGCAGGTGAGCTCCGGCCGGTGGGAGTTGCCTGGAGGAGGGAGGAATGAGTGTCTCAGGGCAGTGAAGGCCTTGGAGGACAGCTTGATGCTTGAGATGGGGGGATCTGATGCCTCTTCTTTGGAGGCATCCCCAGGAGGATGGAGGATCCCCCCAGGCATAGGACCCAGACATCCTGGTGCTGCTGAGGGGAGCAGGAGCCCGAGCCTGGCCCCAGCATGGTGGGTCTGGTGCCACTTGCTCTAGGCACATCCTCAGCCTTGGCACAGCCCAGCTCAGGGCTTGTCACCCTCCTGCCTGCAGGCTCTGACCTCAGCAGGACGCACAGGAGTGAGGGGGAGCCCCCTCCCTGCACGTGGGTCTCCTGGTGGGGGGGAAAAAGCAAACCCAGGGGTACCAGCCTCTCTCTTCCCAGGGCAGGGGGGGCTAAATCAATTCCAGTTTAAAAACAGTGAAGGCACCGAACAGAGAAAGGAGAGGGTATGTCTTCAGAGACCTCTGGAGCAGCTGAGATGATGGCCTGGGTCTGGGCATCATCCCAAGGGAACTCAAAGTGTTTGCTTACCATTAGGGCCAAATTCTCCCAGGCTTGGGTACACTCAAGCCAAGCAAAATATGCTCATTGGCATTTCACTTGCTAAACACTCTCCTGGTTTGCACTGGAAGTAGCACCCATATGTCCAAAAGAGGCTCTTTGGCTCAATCCCTGCCATGTGCGCACCCTTTGCTATGCTTTTCACTGTCTCATTTTCTTCTTTTAAAAAAACCCCTAAAAGTAAAACCAACAAAGCAAGCCCTAGTTTTAGGCAGAAAGTGGCAAAATGCAGTAAAAAACAGAGGAGGCTGGAGCTGGGGGGTGGGGCCGGGGGGAACAGAAGAATTGCCCAAAGCAATATTTTCCTGCTAAGCACCACAGCAGTGGCAGCCCGTGCAGCACAGAGGTCTGGAGCAGGAGCTGCAGCTTGCAGAGGACAGCACAAGGCACTGGGCTGTTCTACACTTTAATGCTCTGATTTGCTGCAGAGATGAAGACACTGCTGCCTAAACTTCTGTCTAAACCTGACCAGGGTAGACGCCAACAGACAGGCATCTAACAGCTCTGCAGCCCCTGGGCGACTGGCTGTGGAAATACGGGGAGCAGGAGCTGGGTCTGGCTGTGGGGACAGTGCTGGGGAAGAGGCGACGCTGCCGTTTCCCCACACGGCCAGGACATGTCTACCCAGCCTGTCATCCCTGCTCCTGCTCTGCCAGCACCCTCCATGGGTTTATTTGGCAGTGGGAAGGTGCTGGTCTGTGGGCGCTGCCCAGGCCTGCCCCCCCATCCTGCACTGAGTACCCCTCAAGCCACCTGATGGGGATGTCTCTGCTCCCAGCCTGGCTTCCTGCAGGCGGCCGCAAGGCTGAACCGTCTCTTTGCCCCCTTCCAGCCCTGAAGTGCAGGACGGGCCCCCTGGACATCGTGTTTGTGATCGACAGCTCCCGCAGCGTGCGCCCCTTTGAGTTCGAGACCATGCGGCGGTTCATGATAGACATCATTGGCAGCCTGGACGTGGGCCCCAACGCCACGCGTGTGGGGGTGATCCAGTACTCCAGCCAGGTGCAGAACATCTTCTCCCTCAAGACCTTCTTCACACGGGCAGACATGGAGAAGGCCATCAACAGCATCGTCCCGCTGGCCCAGGGCACCATGACGGGGCTGGCCATCCAGTACGCCATGAACGTGGCCTTCACCACGCAGGAGGGCGCACGACCTCTGCACAAGAAGATCCCCCGCATTGCCATCATCGTGACAGATGGACGGCCCCAGGACCGTGTCACCGAGGTGGCCACCCAGGCCCGGAATGCTGGCATCGAGATCTATGCCGTGGGCATCCAGCGGGCAGACATGAACTCGCTGCGGGCCATGGCCTCGCCGCCGCTGGAGGAGCACGTCTTCCTGGTGGAGTCCTTCGAGCTCATTCAGCAGTTTGGGAAGCAGTTCCAGGACAAGCTCTGCGGTGGGTGAGAGCTACGGCGTTGGAGTGGCAAGGATTGTCCTCATCCTACTTCTCATCCAGGCTAGAAGATGACCTTCAGATGGGTGCTTGGGGTGGCTGCCCTTGCTAGGAGCAGCATGGACAGGGAAGCAACCTCCCCATTGGGGTGTTGGGATAGGTGGCCCTTCCTCTTGCTCACTTTTCCTCTTGCTCCCATTTCCCCTGCTGGGGTGAGATACAGAAAGCTTTGAAAGCATTGCAAGCAAGCACTTCTCTTCACCCATGTCTGGTAGCTCAACCCCAGGTCAGGATGTGGTAGCAGCAGTGGTGGGAATATTGAAGAGCAGGAAATGCGGAGCTGGTTTCCCTGGGTCTGACGGGGAAAGGTGACACATCCCCAAGTTCCATATACATTTTGACATGGCTCTAGCAGGGTCTCCTCCTACACAGACATGTGCATGGCATCTGCTGCGTGCACATTTGTGTTTAATAAAACCCCGGGCGCGTGGTGCTGCTCTGGAGCAGCCGGCCGGTCTTGGCTGGGAGCCGGGAGGCTGGTTGCACCGTGACTGTGCTGGCACGGGTTAGGAACTCACAGACTGGGACCTGTCTGTCCCCTCCCATGCTGGCAGGCTTTGCCGGAGACCTGGCGCTGCAGCAGCCTGGCAAGACCTTGCTCACATGCTTCAGCATCTGTCAAAGGGCAGAAGGCAGCTGCCAGCATCTTCCAGGCAGTGTTTCCTAGCCAGGAGCACATGCGTGCCTGCAGGGCTGTGTTAGTGTGGTGGTGAGGCCCTGCTTGCTGAGGTGGGGGTCCAGGCCTGACCAGATATTGCCCCCCAGGGCCCTGATGTGCTCCTGCACCTGTCCGTCACCTGCCTGCCCTGGTGCCCACTTTCTGGCCAGCTCTGCAGGCTCCTGGCTGCACGGACACGCAGACCTGGCTCCTTCAGCACGTTCTGGCTGAGTTCAAGCTTTTGCTTACTCAGCTCAAGCTATCAACCATATCAATTACTAATGAGCAAGTGTTGATTTAGCTCTCGGGTAGATGAGAAAGCTGAGGTGGTTAGAAACCTGCCCTGCATAGTGTCCGTGTTGGTACACTGGAAATCAGTGGGTGAGCACTGGGGCTGGAAGGGCTGGGGCTGTGGGGGTTGTCCCAGTGGCTTTGGCTGCAGGGATAGGGCACGTGCCAGTGCTGGGGGTCCCTGTGAATCTGGCATGCCCATGGGTCACCCTAGTGCCTGTTCTGTCTTGCAGGGGTGGACATGTGCATGGAGCAGGAGCACGGCTGCCAGCACAGCTGCGTCAGCACCCCTGGCTCCTTCTACTGTGAATGCAACCCGGGCTACAGACTCAACATGGACAGGAAGACCTGTTCCCGTAAAAACCCTTTCTTTACCCTAACTCTCATAGAGGGCTTGTAGTTACAGGTCTTGTGGAGGGAAGCTGAAATGCAGTGGAGTACCCAGCGAGGCCAGCAGCAGCCCTGGTGCTCTGTTCACTGGGCCCGCTGCCTCATGGGTCTGTAATAACTGTGGATGCTCAGCATTGCTAAATCCTGGTCACCTCTCTGGGATGGGATGCTTGGGGCTCATGTGGGCACAACCAACTGACTGTCACCTGAGGGGCTCCAGGCAGTGGGTACCAGAGGATGCACGTCCCAGCCACCAAAGTACACAGTGCTTTGGCCTGGTATGTTGAGTGCAAAGCTGTATTAGTTGGCCTGGCTTCCACCCCGGGACTTTTCCTTCTTGTCTCATGGTGCTGGGAGCTGCTTTGAAGCCCTGGAGCAGTCCCTGCTCAGCTGTCCTGGGGAGGCTGGGACAGGAGGGTGACAGGTATCCTGTTCCCCTGCAGCCATCGATGCCTGTGCAGATGGGAGACACGGCTGTCAACACCAGTGCGTCAGCACTCGTGGGTCGTACTCGTGCCACTGCCGCGTGGGTTACTACCTCAACCATGACAAGAGGAGCTGCTCTAGTAAGTGGCCAACTCCCTTCCTGGCCCTTCTTCATTTGCTTCTCACTCTTCTCTTGACTTTCCCTTTCTGCCCACCTCTCTCCTTCTCTCACCAGTGATCGATTACTGCAGCTTCGGAAACCACAGCTGCCAGCACGAGTGTGTGAGCATCCCCAACGGGCACTACTGCCGCTGCCGCAGCGGGTTCACGCTGCAGCCCGACAGCAGGTCCTGCAGGGGTACGTCCCAGCGCAGCACAGGCTGCGGTGTACGGCAGATGCCTTTATGTCCTGCCCGGTCCCCGGAGGAAGGGCTGTTCCTGGGCCACCCCACTTGGATGGGGATAACCCTGTGCCCTTGGTTTGTCTTCCAGCCACTGACCTCTGCAATGGGGTGGATCACGGCTGCGAGTTCAAGTGTGTGAGCACGGAGGGCTCCTACCGCTGCGTGTGCCCCGAGGGCCGGCAGCTCCAGGCTGATGGCAAGACGTGCAGCAGTGAGTACTTGTCTGGGCTCTGGGCTCCTGGCGAGGGCTTACCTGAAACTAGGCTGGGGGTCTAAGTGGGACTTTGTCTGAGCTGGGTTGGAAGGGGATGGTTGGGCTTGGGGGAGCGCCCTGGCTGCTGTGGGGATGGATGTGGGCTTATGTCCTCAGAGACATGGCCCAGAAGGTGCAACAGGAACTTTGAAGAAAGGTTCAGGAAAAGGGAGACCTAGGAAAGATTTTCAGGGGATGCTGGGGTGGCAGTGAACCCACTTTGGGCTTTGCCCCACTTCCTGGCCTCACCTCAGCTGCAGATCCAGGGGGTCCATGTGGTGTTCTGAGCCCAGCAGCTCTGCCCCAGCCCTGGGCATCCTCACCTGATGGTGGCCCTGGCCAGGCCGGTCCCTTCTCACCTTCCCCCTGTGCCCACAGAGTGCGGGGCCGGACATGTTGACCTGGTGATGGTGATTGATGGCTCCAAGAGTGTCCGGCCCCAAAACTTCGAGCTGGTGAAGCAGTTTGTGAACCGCATCGTGGACCTGCTGGAGGTGTCCCCCCATGGCACACGGGTGGGGCTGGTGCAGTACTCCAGCCGCGTCCGCACCGAGTTCCCCCTCAACAAGTACCACAGTGCGGATGAGATCAAGAAGGCGGTGATGGAGGTGGAGTACATGGAGAAAGGCACCATGACAGGCCTTGCTCTAAAGCACATGGTGGAGCACAGCTTCTCTGAGCTGGAAGGTGCCAGGCCTCTCTCCCACAACGTGCCCAGAATTGGGCTTGTCTTCACAGACGGGCGCTCCCAGGATGACATCTCTGAATGGGCCAGGAGAGCCAAGGAATCAGGTGCAGGGGGCTGGGGAACCCCAAATTGCAGTGCCTTGGGCATCCCAGGATGGTTCCTTGGGGTAGCTGGCTCTGGGGGAGGCTGCAGCATCCAGCCTCGAGGTGCTGCATCGTGTGGGCCCACAGGGGCAGGTGTGTCTCTGCTGTGGTCTCAGAGTGCTCCGAGCAGCGTCCTTCATGCATCAGCCTGCACTGCAGCGCTGCTGCTGCGTTCCTGCCCATCCTTCTCAAATTCCTGCTGTGTTTTTGAGAAGCCCAGGGGAAACCTTGCACCCTTGGCTTTACTCCTTCTGAGCTTGGGACTGCTTGATGCAGAGTGGCCAGTGCAGTGCTTATGTCTGTTTGTGGCACGCAGGGATCGTCATGTTTGCCGTTGGTGTTGGCAAGGCCGTGGAGGAGGAGCTGAGAGCCATCGCCTCTGAGCCGGTGGAGCAGCACTTCTCCTACTCAGCAGACTTCACCACCATGACTCACCTCGTGGAGAACTTCAAGCTGAACATCTGCCCAGGTGAGTGCCTCTGGCCACACCAGGGGGCTCAGCCCTCCTCTCCCACTGGGGTGGTTTGTGTGTCTGTCACCCTGTGTCGTGTGCCCTGGGGCTGAGCTGGGCTGGTGTGAGCCTAGGCTGCCTCTGGATCTCAGCAGGCCGTTGCAAGTATAGAGTGGGTCTCAGGGAGGGATTTGAAAGAGAAGGTGAAGCTGGGGGCTTTACTTTAAAAGTATTAATGTGAATGGTCACCCCAGTGCCACTGCATGGGCAGAGGCTGGGGTCATACGCTGTCTTGAGGGGTGCTGCCCCAGCTCTGAAGATGGCCTGTCACATCCAGACCTGTGCTTCTGCTGCTGCTGCATGCAGAAGGGCCACGATGGGTTACTGTGAGGGTCTCCCTGCCCTGGGGCAGGCTGGGGCTCCCCAGTGCCCTTGGGAGACTGTCAGGGCTGCAGACATGGGGTCAGCATGCCCCTTGCCATGGCAGCTGGAAGGCAAAGTGCAGCTCAGCACTGGCTGTCCTTGGCACACTGTGACCATGAGTGTGGCAGCTCCGCAGGGTGTCTGGCAGTGATCTTGCTGGGCTAGCAGGGATGCAGGCTGGCAAAAAGGACTGAAGCTGGAAGAAGAGGGGAAAATGAGTGGTGGGAGAGCCCTGAGGCTCAGGTCTGGCCCCAGTGGGTGGTTGTAGGGACAAGGGACTGTGCAGGAGCAGGGGAGAGCCAGGCACCACGGGGCCATGGCTCTGACTGTACCCAAACCCCTGTGGTCACAGAGGAGGGCAAAGGGGAGATGGAGATCCGCAGCCCCTGTGAGTGTGAAGCACTGGTACAGTTCCAGACAAACACCGTGGCCATCCTGCAGAGCCTGACTGAGAAAAATATCCTTTGGGGTGATGCCTGGGATGCTGGGGTGCAGGGCAGCCTGGAGACAGACTGCACACTGGGAAAAGAGGGATGGATAAATGGGATTGGGAAAAATTTTAGGCTCCTTCAAGGGGAAGAAGCCCTTTGCCCACCAGACCATCTGGCTCACAGTTTCCTTAGCATGTTCACTTGCTCAGATGACAGCCAGACTTGAAGACTTGGAAAAGCAGATTGCCAAGAAGAAGTGATCCTTGCAGAGGGCTGCAGCGCTCCGACAGGGCATGGGGACGTACAGTAGCTATGTGGCATTGTTATTGCTAGGTTATTGTAAAGCATCAGTGTTTGTTCTTGTATCGCAAAATCCCCAGGGGGATGCGAAGTGTATTTAAAAAAACCAAAAATCCTAAAAAAATCCCAAAAAAGAACTTGAGCAAAGCCCCTGCTGCAAAGCCAAGGGGTTCAGCCATCGCTGTTGCCTTGTTCCTCCGAACTGGCAGGTCCGGGATGAGGTGGGATGACTGTGAGGGCAGGCTGGGGCTTTGGATGAGGGAGATGTGACAGCTGGTCTTTCACCAGAGCGACTGGGATGAATCAGCCCTGCACAGCCCCCCGGCCCCCAGTGCCCACCAAGCTGCTTTGCAAGAGAAAAAAAAACCTACAGTGATCGCACCCTGAGAGCTTCTGCCATCTCAGCATCTGCTGCCAAGTGGTGGGGCAAGGCGAGGCGGGCGCTGCGGGCAGTGCAGGGGATGCATGCGGCCCAGCCGCCTCCCGGCGCGGTGCCGGGTGTGCACCCAGGGGAAAGCGGGCAGCAGGAATCGGCAGATCCCGCTGCCCCTGTTTTGGCAGAATTGTTTGGGAATCGGTCATTATCTTGTTTGGTTTTTTATCACATAGCAAAATGGTAATAATTCTTTCTATAAATATCTACACATGTGTGTATATATATATATATTTCAGTTTGAGAGCAGGATAGTGCTATTTTTAAACTTCTTTTATATAAAGAAATTTCTATCCTGACAATAAACACCCTGAAGATTTGTATGACATATCCCTCTCCTTTCAGCTGGACATCTCTGTGTCAGAACAGGGGCCTCTGTCTTTTGCAAAGATCCCCTGTCCTCAGGCTCCAAAAATCCATCAGGAAAATCTTTGCTCTTGTGGGCACCCCAGGATGCTGCAGACCTGGCCTCAGCTGGAGGGAGCCAGCATGGCACGGACACTCTGTCACCATTCCCAGTGTTTGCTTTGGAGCCTGTGCTTGTCGGAGCATGGGGAGCAGCTGCACCTGCTTTACAGGGGTGTAAATGTGCCAAGTCAGCGGTGCAGGGCCACCTACACCCATGGGGGATGAACTTCCTGGCTGGAGGGAGGGATGCTGAGGCAGCCGGAGACCCATCACCCGCAGGTGCATGGGGCAGAGGTGACTTTTTAGTCACAGAAGCCCACCTTGATGTAGCCCTTGTGCCCCACACCTGGAGGAATGAGGTATCCACTTAGTCCTGTCTCGTGTGCAGGCAGAGGCTGCTGGATAGGGACAATGACAGGTTTTGGCGGGGTCCCTCATGTACCCACCTTGCTTGCTGGTCCTGTACCCAGGAGGTGAGAGCAAAGCAGGACTGGGAGGAGCTGTTGCTTCTGAACTAGCAGTTTGTGCAGGAGGGATTTGTTTGCCTGAGGGGGGGCTCATGGGGCTGTGTAGGGTGCTGTGCAGCCCTAGGCTGGTGGGAGGAGGAGAAGGGTTACAGCCCTGGGCTCGCACTGCTTCGGCACAGCTCCTTCTCCCCAGGGACACTGTTGGTGGCTCCAGCACCCACCTTAGACAATTTGCTTTGCAGATCCTGGGCGCCTCCACTTCCATGAATATTCCTGATGGGTTTATAGGGCACTTTCGGGGTGGGCTGGGGGGACACATCCTGCTGGTCCCACCTTCAGGAGTGCTTTGCTCCATGGGAGTCCTGTCCTAGGAGGCTGGGGCTGGGATGTAGTGTGGCTTTGTGTGCTTGAGGCTGGGATTTGGAGCCAGTAAGCAGGAGACTGAAAGCAGGTCTGGGCTGGGGTGTGGGTCTTGCTAGGATGGCTCCAGGGAGAGGAGCTGGGAAGTGCTCAGTTATTGGCCTTATGAGGCCAAGAGTAGCTTTTTTCACATGCCATCAAAAGCAGTGGCTTCCTAGTTGGGTATCAGGGTTTGATGGCTTGTGAGCAGGGCTCTTGTCCCAGTGGGCATGGACTGGGGCATTTGTAGCCTCATTATATCAGTTTGCTGGACCAGCAAACAAAGCACTACTGATTAGCTCTGCACATATCCCAGCTGGCCCTCCTGTCAGCCCTGCATCCCACCGGCCAGCCCCGTATCCCATCCATCCTGTGCCTCTCACCTACCCCGCAGCCCAGCAGACAGACCCGGGGGAGTGGCTAAGAAGGTGCTGATGGTCACAAGCCACATCCGAGCCAGATCCTATTGCTACAAGAGCACAGTGACAACAAGCCACAGCAGTGTTCTGCAACCCCGAAACAGGGGGCTGGGACTTCCCTGCTTTGTAAACAGCTCCCTAAAAAACAGAGTAACTGTGGGGAAAATTAAAAAAAAAAAAAAGGAGAAACAATAAATTAGCTGAGTTTGGCATTTAATAACAGGCTTGATTAGAGTAGATAATGGCATGCCCGGAGGGCATGACTAAGTCTCAGTTGGCCCAACGTAATTTTGGCAGATATTAATGGAATTTGTAGACAAAGTGGAGCTGGGCTGGAGTGAGACAGAGAGGCTCGGTGAAGACTGGCAGCACGGCCTGGCCTCGGGGGTGGCAAAGTGTCGGTGGTGAGGAGTGAGAGGGAAGGTGGGAGGCAGGGGCAAGAGCAGCAGGAGCTGGGCATCAGCTGAGGTGGGGTTTTCGGGAGAGCGTCCTCAGGACAGGCTGTGGGATCGCAGCTGAGAGCAGGGCCGTGTCTGTGTGCTCCGGCAGAGCCTCATTAATGGCTTTTCACTAGATGGCACCAGACACCAGTGCTAATGAGGGTGTGCTGGGCTGGGGGCACCCCCTTTTCCCAGGCACCCCGAGGCGGTGGACCTGGCTGGGGGCGAGCGGAGCATCCTCAGCCATGACCTGCTGGATGGAGCTGGGTGTCAGGCTGAAGGCATTGCATTGCCCGGCAGGGCACAAGGGCAGCTTTGTGGGGTGCAAGTAGTTCCTCGGGTGCTTTGTGTGCTTTGCGTAGTCAAGCCCTGAGCTGGGGGACCAGGGGTGGCTGGCCTCCCTCCCCGCCATCCCCAGGACATACAAACTGGAGAGCCCTGGCCTGGCTGGGAAATTGCAGCATCAGCTGGCAGCACCCTCGGCATTGCACAGCTCGGCTCAGGCCTTGCTGCCTCTCCAGGAGGCTCACAAAGTGCTTTTCATGGAGAAGAGTTTGAGCAGTGTGGGGTGGGGATGGCTCTGGGGGAGCCTGGGGCAGTGGGTGCTGCACATGTGGCAGAGTGCAGTGCAGGGACGGCAGGTGGGCCTGTGCACAGAAATGCTGAGGGCTGGGTTATTCCTTGGGAACTTGCAATTGAAGTAGATTTTAGACTTTTCCCCTATGAATTTACTATGGATGAAGCACAATCAAAAGTCCTTCAGATGGATTTCTGCCCCCAGTTTCTCTGCAGCTGAATCCAAGACTTGCTCCTTGGTATTTTCTCCTCTCTTGGAGGTGCAGCCCCAAGCACCACCTCACCCAGATCCTGGCACCAGCTGGGAGCACAGCACTGTCCTATCCAGCTCCAGCAGCAGCTGAACACCAAAGGATTGCTTAAAAATTAATCCAATGCTTGTATTTCTCATTAAAAGTGCTAAATTGTTGGTGCACAGCCCAGAAAGTCTGTTTGTGTTGGCTAAATGCTCTCCCAGTTATTTAATAAATGGCTTTACAAAGAGCTAAATGCAGCCACATAATCATTATGAAAACTGGACAATAATTAACAGATACCCAGTAAGTTAATAAAGTCCAGTTAACATGGTACATCAAGTCATGAGAAGGGAAGTCTGAACAGAAAAGGGCAGAGTGAGATGCCCACCATGCCCTGGATGGCAAGCCGGGGGCTCCAGGGGCTGGGGTAGAGCAATGTCAGGGGGCTCGGGGGCTGCACTTAAGGGTAATGTCTGGGCTTTTGCTGCTCCTTGCCCTGCCCAGCTGCAAAATCAGGGGCTGTCCCAGACTGCTCTTTGCAGGAGCACGGGGTGTTTCGCTGTGGGGTGCCTTCCCCTCCTGGGGCATTCCCAATGCCTGTTACCAGCAGAGTTTGAGTACCTGCCAGCCCCAGAAATCCCAAGAAAAGGTTCCAGGAACTTGTTACACAAGGTGAGGAGGACATTGACCCACTGGTGGGAAATGGAGCAATTTCCCATTGCCCAAGAGCACCTAAAGAAAACGTATTGGCCCAGAGGTGGGGTACCATCTCCTTATGAGGAAGAAGATGGAGGCCTGAAGGCTGGTGAGATCTTTACTCTCTGAGCAAGGACTACAGCCCCTTAGCCCTACAACCATCAAGAGTTAGGGCTCGGTCACACCAGGGCTGTTTGGCTGATGACAGGGCTGTACGGAGCTAATGCTTGTACCCCAGTGAAGCCAGCCCCTTTCTTCCAGCACCAAACTGCTTCCTGCATGCAGCAGCCACCTGGAAAAGATGCTGGGGTTCAGATGACCCACAGAGCTTGGGAAGGACTCACCCTTGGCTAAGCCAAAGCTCCTTTCCCCACACTAGCTTATGCCACCAGTGGGACAGGAGACAGGAGGGTTTGGGCCTGGCGCAAGTTTCCTCTGGGAAAATCACAAAGGATCATGCCTGGGAAGGCACAGGCAACCCCATGCTGATCATCATGCTGTAAGGTTTGGTTTGCAGGTCCGTGTGTAAGCAAGGTACAGAAGGAACCCCACATAACAGACCCACAGAAGGGAACACAGCATGGTCACCACAATGGTTTCTCCTGGAGAAGCATCCCTGCCCAGGAGAAAGTAGCTCACCACCTCCAGCCTGCTTGGGGATGATGCCTTGGACCATCTCCCCTTGGCTTGTCCCTCAGCCCCAGGTGTGGCTGCAGAGTACAGTTGTGCAATGGAATAACTGCTTTTTGAGCAATTGAACAATCTCATTTGTATCTTGTGCAACCCCAGAAACCCCAGGCTTCCAGAAAACACAATGCAATGGTAGAGGAAAAAGATACAAACACGGACACATGCCCAGCCCCGTTCCCCACCCCCATCCTCCCCAATGGTTTAAATGTCGGAGTCCTGCAAGCTCTCCAGGCTCACACCTCTCAGGGAAACGGCAGCATGAAGTCGGTGACCGCCCTTCTCCTGGTGGGGATGCTCATGCTCTGGACAGAGCTGCCGACAGGTATGAGATGTCCTAGGATGAGGTATGGGGAGGAAAAGCAAAGGGTCTGGGAAGGACCTGTGTTTGCAGAGATCCTGTGGGATGGAGGGGAGAGGAGGGGAGCATTTGCTGGGGAGAATCTTCCCAGGGCCCCTCAGCTGCTGGCAGCCTGGAGCAAACAACTCCCTCCTCTTGCAGGCAGTGCCTGGTCCTGCCCACACGTCCAAATCACTTGCGCGATGCTCAACCCACCGAACAAGTGTTACACCAACTGGCAGTGCCCGCGTGGCCAGAAGTGCTGCCCGTCCTTCTGCGGGAGGAGATGCATCTCGCGCCCACCTTCCATCCCCATCTCCTACGGTAGGGTCTCGGGTAGCAGTGGGGGGATACGGTGATGGTGGCTCTGGGCAGGGAGCTGTGTCCGGCTGCCATAGCTCTCCACTGTCAGTCTGGAGGGGTGATTGACTGAACATGTGGGCTGGGGTTACTCTGAACACCAGACTCATCCTCGCTGCTTTATCTCCCTTTCTCCAGCATGAGGTCCTGCTCCCAGGACAGACTGAGGGCCTTCTCAGCATCCTCGTGCCACCCCAGCACCAGACAGCTGCCCACGCCTCTGCTAAACCTTGTCCTGCCCTACACTGGCTCCTGGGAGGATGGGGACAGACACCAGCCCATGCTCAGAGACCACCTCGTCTCCAGGACCACCCCATTGAGAGCTGCAGCATGGTGCTACATGCCACCTGCTCATCCTCTCCCTTTGCTTCCCCACTGCTGCTTTAATAAAATAAAAGATCTTGTCCCAGGGATGCTTATAATGGTTGACTCCTTCCCCCACCACCTCCTGCCTCTCTCCAGGCCCATCCTGGCACATGCTTCTACTGCTGCTTTCGCCCAAGTATTTCTATCTGGGGAAGAGGATTAAAACAGTCCAGCTGCACACCCAGAGTGTGGTTAGGGTCTGGCTTGGGGGAGAAAATCCATCCAGAGGTGTACAGACCCCTGGAGGAGAGGACAATGAGAAGGGGCTGGAGTGAACCATGACTGGATGCTTTAGGGGACTCTCCTGTCAGGCTGCAAGGGGCCCTGGAGAGCAGCGTGTCCCCCGAGGCGCACCCCAAGCTGGATGGGGCTGTGAAAGGGGACTGACTCTGCCTGCCCGGGGGGGTGCGGGAGGGAGAGCCTCCCTGTGGGTAACCCACTTGGGGCACATCTGGAGGGGGGTTACATAGACCCAAACCCCACGTGGTGCTGAGCCTCTCACTGAACCTGAGCTGGTGGGGAAAATTCTGATGAAGATTTCCTGGGAAAGCCTTAAGTCAGAGTAAAAACCACAACTCTAAGATGTTCTTGTAATTTTTGTGTGCCAGGGCCAGAAATTCAGCAAATGCTGAGAAACATCAGCAGAAGAGAGTGTGTGCAGCCTGAGGGACCTGCCCAGCATCTGCCCGGTGCAATAGCGGAGCCAGGCCTTGGCACCGTGTGCTGCAGGGGCAGAGCATCCCCCAGCCCATGCTGATGCGCAGCAAACAGGGCCTTCCAGCCCCTCCCCAATCCCACAGCTGATGGCATCATCATATTCCCAACAAGCAGACCCAGCCCAGACTGGGAGAGGAGCCTGGTCTGTCTGCATACACTAGAGAGAACAGAGAGGAAAACAGTGAGTGCTGGGACAAGGGGAAAGGAGCATTTGGGTGGCTGGCTGGGAGGGGGCGCTTTGCCTCCATCTCCTTTGACCTGCAGACCAGGTCTAGCTGGAGCAAGTCCTTCCATGGCCACCCCCATGGAAGAACTGGAGGGAGGGAGGCAAAGACTCAGAAATTGTTCAGCGAGTGAGAAGGAAGCAGTCCTGTGGTGAAAGATGATCTCTCCGCTTAGCTCAGCCAAGGGATGGCAGAGATAACTGGGCTGGGAGCTCATCAGACAAATTCAGTGTAAAATCAGTCATTGCTTCTGACCAGTGCAGCGCCCAACCTGGAGGAAAAAAAAAAAATCCCTGCCACCCTTCCAGCACCCCACCCCTCTGAGAAGGAAGCACTGTGCCACAGTGGGGCAGAGCCCCAGCGCTCCCCCAGCCAGCCCCACACCAGAGCAGCCCGGGCTGGTGTGGCGGCAGAGGGCAGAGAAGCCCGATTACACCTCCCGCCGGTCATTAGTCACAGATCGCAGCCCTCTCTGCTCCATCAGGACCAGCTATTATCAGCTATTAAGCAGGCATTTCCATACAGCTGGCTAATTTGATAATGCTGCAATTATCTTGGTTTGTTAACAAGATTAAATTGCTAATTGGTTTGATTAAACACAGAGCTCCAGGCACGGGGTGTCTCTCGGCTGGCAGCGCTCATGGCCCCGCACAGCCCAACGGCTGCTGTGCCCCGCGCAGCAGCTCCTCTGCAGAGACAAGGGCAAGGCAGCAGCCCAGGAGGGCTTCATCCTCCCAGAAACTGCTGCCTGGCGCCGCCAGGTTTCCATGTGATGTCCCTCCTCCCGCCCTCAGACAGAGTCAGTATTGCCCGTGTCACCTCTGTCACCAAGTTGCTGGCAGGAGACATGGCTTTGGGGGCAGGGGATGCTATGGTGACATCTGGTCTGCCTCAGCCCTGCTGCTTTCTGTCTGGGGGCACTGCAACGTAGAAATCCCTGAGGCAATGCACCAACTGTGTACATCCACCTGCAGCTGCCTCAACAAATCCTCTGCCCTCCTCTCCCCAGGCACAGGTCCCTGTCACCATGCACAGCATTTCCAGCAACACCCAACTGTACTGGGGAGCTCCCATCAGCAGGGATTAGACTCATCTCTGCTCCCCCACAGCCTGCACCCACCTGGGAGGAGCTGGACAACGCACAAAAACATGCACAGGTCAGGGTCGCTGGTTGTGGTAAGCTCCTGGCAGTGTGCTTTGAGTGAAAAACCTTTGGATCCAGGTCTCTGGGGAGGAAGGGAATTTCTCTCTGTGTCCTAGGTATGTGCCAGTGAGATAGCAGGAAAAGCAGCAAGTCCTCTGCCAGGGAGAAGAGGTTTCCATGCTGGTGCTTCCCATATCATCTGCTTTCCTGGGGCTAGAGTAGGCTGGAGATGGCAGGGCTTGTTTTCTCTGCCTGGAGGCTTACCATAGCTCAGGACTCGCTGCTGTGAGAGCTTCTCCTGGGAGGAACCCACCAGGTCTGGTGTGGGGAATATGGGCAAAGGCTGCACTCAAGGACTCAGCTTGGGTTAGAAGCATCCATTGTGGCAAGTCACAGCAGCAGCACTGCTGCAGGGCAGGGAGTTCATCTTCTTTTGCATGTGGCAGGTCTAGTTTACTCCTTCTTCCCTGAAAACAGGGGGTTTGGGGCCAGTCCCTCTTGGACCAGTCCCAAAGGAAACTTCCAATAGTCCCTGGCATGCCAGAGAAGGGGATCCAGAAGGGCTCCCCAGGGAGCCACTGGCATCACAGAGGCAGCCTTGCTCCACACAGAAATGCACTTTGGTCCACTCAGAGATGGAGGCAAAGCAGATGATGGAGAAGTAAGGTCTCACCCACAGCACACCCGAACATCTTTTTAATATTTTCTTGGAGCCTTCTCCCTGCATATTTTATGCTCTGGCTCAGGAGACTGGGTGATCAGGGTCTGAATACAGAACAGTTTGGTGCTCAAGAGTGATGTGAGACCTTTTCAAGAGATGATTCGAACCAGCCTAATAAGAATTACTACAGCTTTGAAAGCCTTTGAAAAGAGAGGGTAATTTAGCTAGCCTGGCCCAAGGGTGAGAAGCTGTAGTCCCAGCAGGATGCAGCAAACACACCGAATCCAGAGGAGAAAATACCCTGGACTGAGCAGATCCACTCGGCAGCAGCTCTGCCCATGGTTGGGTGCTATGCACAGACCTCATCTCCTCTGCAGAGGAGCAGCAATATTTCAAGTTGGAAAAGGAGTCACTACTGTTCTGGTCCCCACCATAAAAGAAATATATATACCTACACACACACACACCACTGCAGAAAAATAAACCACCCTTATACTGCTGAAGGTCAACAGATGTATGACTTCAGTCTTTCTTCAGTGCGATGACTTATATAAACTCAGCTCCTCACCTGGACCGAGTCACCCTCCAGCTGCAGGGAGAGGGTACTCTGGGCCAGAGCGGTCCCACTCCAGCTGATGCCCTCCAGCATTTTCTTTCTGAAGACACAGGGATGCTTTTTTTCCTGCCCAGGAGTTTTGCCATGAACATGCCTTGGCTTGCCTGGCCAGGATGCACCAGTAACCCTTCGTGGTGCCCTTACACCCTCCCCAAACACTGAAAGGGAACATACCACACCAGCTCCCACTGTGCTGGCGGGGCAGAGGAGGAGCCTCACCCTGGGACTACACGATGTAGAGAGGCTGTGTCTGCTGCTGGGAAGTCTTTGAAACAGCCAGGGTGGAAGCTGTTCCTGCTGCCTGGCTCTAGCACATCACTGGACCCAGCCCCCTGCATGGTGGGGAGTCCCAGAGCAGCGGGGTCTGGCAGGGAATGGGACCGCGGTCAAGGGATGCCAGAGTAGCCCGCTGTGATTTCTCCCATGCCTAAAGTGCTGCCAAGCCTCGCAAGCTGACTGTGACGAAGCCCTTCAGTCTGGCACAGAAGCGCCTCTGCGTGCCCCACGACAGCCAAGAGGTAGCAGAGCCGTGCCGAGCCGCTGGGCTCCATCCTCCCTTCATCCCACCAGGAATCCTCGCCAGGCTGCTCTGCTGCGGGCACACGAGGCTGCACAGCCAGGACGCCTGTCAGAGGCTGGCAGAACTTCCCTGAGTCAGGGAACCAAAAGGAAAGGAAGGGCTGGCAGCACCCTGTAGCCTGGGGAGATCTCTGCATGCCGAGAGCCCCTTGTCTCCACACAGAGGGAGAGTGGAGGAGACAGAAGCCTGTTTCCTCTGCAGTCAGCCACGCCGCGCCCAGGCATGTGCGAGAGCTCAGCAGGGCTGGGGGGGCTACGCTCCCTCTCCCGTGCCCCAGTGCTTGGCTCCAGGGCCAGATCCACAGTCCCTCAGACGGGCTGATGTCTGTGTTCAGCCAGGCAGCTGGGATGTTATCCAAGTAACAGCTCTGGCAAAGCCTGGCAAAGCACTTGAAGACTCACACAAAGCAGTTTGCAGAGAGAAAAGCACCTCCACAGGCACCTGCCCTGCACCAGCCCCTGCTCAGGCACCAAACCACAGCACAGACTCCAACTCCCAGCCCACACGCATGCTCCCAGCAAGTTCAGGGTCATAAACTCACCATCACCCCCAAACCCACCAGCACAGGCACCGGGGTACCTGCACACCCTCTCCGAAAGGAGGCCACTCACCTGCAGAGACCCTCCCAGCTGAAACCAGTGCCTCCCCATTGCAGAGGGCTGTGGAAGAGGAGGGTGGGCTATTTGTGCTCTAGGGCAACACAGTCGAGCTCCTGCCGTTGACTGGCTCCAGCTGCGGAGGGGAACACATTTCTCAGCTCCTTCGGGTCCCAGCACCGGCTCCCTGTCAGTGCCAGCAGCATCGCATGGGGGAATTCCTGCCTCTTCAGCCCTGCCTGTGCCAAGGCGCACACAGATGCTCCTTTCCCTGACAACTATGTAGGTTAATAACATGCAATGTGATTGCAAGACACAGGGAACCGCAAAGCTCTGTCAATATTTAGCTTTTACACATTTGGCTAATTAGAGAGCAACCTGTGATTCCCTCCAAAGGAGGCACGGCTGCTTTGCCCCTCGCCCTCCCCTTCTGTACGTTCCCGGTTCAGATGAGATAAACGTCAGCTCATTATTTCTGGAGTTTGCCGGTCGCAAACTGTCTGTCCCAAAATGCTATTCCCAGGCACTGGATGTCAGAAATCATTATACTAAATAAAGCTTCATAAATGATTCATGAAGCTGGGTTTCACATTAATCAGGGAGAGATAGGCAAAAGCAGCAAAGCATCGCAGACCGCTGTGTCGTGTTCTTGCACAGGCAGGCAAATGGAGAGGTTTGGACCCTCAAGGCACAAATCAGAGATATGGTGCAAATCAGAGGAGCACCCTGGTCCCAACACGACTGGAGCTTGACTGAGCGGAGACCAAAGGCAGGCAGTGGGCTGATGCCCAAATACCTTTCTGCTCCAGGAGCTCCTGTGACTCGATGAAGTTAATGAGCCCAGGGCAGTCTGCTGCTGCTCCGAGCATCCTCAGAGATGCACGACTGCTTTTCACATTAGCCCTGGTCTCCAGCACGAGACTGGGCCAGTGCTCCAGACTCATGTACTGACTCCCTGGCTCTGTGCACTATGGCCACTAAAAATAGAAAAATGTTTTTTTCTGAAATGTCTCTGGGAGGCTCCTTCCAGGGCCCAGGCAAACAGGGCTTCTGCCTGGATGCCACACTGCATCCCAGCATGGGCTGTCCACCAACAGGTATTTTCTTGGGACACAAAAGCTTCTTCCATACTCCAAGACTTCGGATAAAGGTAGATGTGTCCTCTCTGGTATCTGAATCTACCTAAAAAGACAAGGCCTGAACTCTGTAAATCAGTGGAAGAGGGAGGGGTGCCCTTGACGTGGCAGTGTTGGTGGAAGGAGGTGATGAAGCGTGGGATCCTGTGTGCATTTTGCAGGAGCGAGTGCCCGTGCCTCTCGCAACCAGCCAGGCTCAGCCAGCAAGGTCTTATCCCCAGGTCTACCCCTGCATCCCTGGCAGCTCCTCTGCCGCTTGCTCAGAGATTCCTGGTAAAAAACCTCAAAACTACAAAAATACAGTGACAAGAATACAGTGACAAGCAGCCAGGCCAGCTGTACGGCAGGGAAAAATCCATAGCTGGTGTTGCAAAATCTGGGCACTCTGACATGAAGACAGCAGTGATTCTCCAAGCAGCAGCGAAGGAATATCTATCAGGAGGCTGAGAAGCTGTCAGACACCCCCGCTCCCCCCTTTGTGGCTCTGCAGCCTTCCAGGGCTGATCTGCCATCAAGGGCACCTGGGGGGAGCGAGAGGGACCCATGCCAGGCTGGGCCCCAGAGCCGCCAGCCTGCAGCTCTGGGGTGGAATGCCACTCTGCTCCTCCAACCCTCCAGCATCTTGTGGGGTGCATTGCTGATGCTGCAGCTCCATCAGCTCCAAGTCCCCCTCATCCTTGGACGGAGGTGTCCTGCCCACACAAGGATGATGTCTGCAGGAGGAAGAGACAGAGGTAGGATGGAGGAAGCCAGCAGGTCCCCAGACATCCTTCAGAGCCTCGAAACCTGAAGACCCTGTGCCACCGGAGTCCCTCTCACTACACCCAGCACTGCCAAAACCTCCTGTAGGGAGCCCAAAACACAGCATCCTTGCCGAGGCGGGTGAGCTTCTTCCCCTCAGCCCCATTAATGTCCAGCAGTAATTGCTTCTGCGCTCACACCCCTGCCAGTGCAGGGGCAGCTGGAGGCAGAGCTGCAATGGAATCCGAGAGTTCACCGAGAGCCTCAAACCACTGGGGCACTTCCACCTGCAAAATAACAATAGTGACAATTAATCAGCAATTTAGAGTTTTGGCTTGAAATTTCTAGCTGTGTCATCAAAGCCAGGCAGGGACTGAAGGGGCAGGTTTGCTTCCCCTCCTCCCACCGATGCCAGCCCCTCGCCTCTATTTGCTATGGGATGAGAGTACCTGCAGGATCAACTGTCTCAAGGAAACAGCATCTCCCTTTACCCTGACCCTCTTATTGCATAGGGAGACTAATTTCCATCTTAACTCCTTGTATCATCACTAAATAGTAATTTATACAGCAGCACAGGGGCAGGGGATGGACCTCCCTGCTTCATCCTGCCTGGCCGTGCCTGGTGGGGGACAGGGGTCACCACACGGTCCCTCTGTGGCCATGGCCATGGCTGTGCACAGCTATCAAAAGCAAAGTGAAGGGCAAGTGTCTGCAGTGCACAAGCCTGTGGAGAGTCAAAGGCTCGGCTGCACTGTTGGTTACTCACATGATTTGACCCACAATATTGTAAGATTTAATTACAGTGACATTTTTCCTTCCATTTTCACCTGTTTCTCTCCTGGTGGAGAAAGCAAGCAGTGAGCCTGCACTGCCTGTGCGAGTTCGGGTATGATGATTATTAGTTGCTGTGGCTTTGTCTGTACTAGTAAATGAAATGTGCCTGGGCTGACTCTGGCACCAAAGCCAGGTGGCAGGGAACAGACCACATTCTTGCTATTAACCTCTCCTCTAAACAGCACGCTGCCTGCCCTTCTGCCAGCTTCCCTGCCCACGGTGGCTCCTAGCCCTGCCAGGAATGGTCTGAAGAGGACTGCCTGGCCTGCGGGAAGCCCTGGCCCAAGATGCTCCAGCAGGTTAATGATGAGCCTGGGAATGGCCCTTGGTTTTGCTGAATTCCATTCTGGGGATGTGTCCTGGGTGTTGGAGGGCAGTGAAACAACCTGGGGCAGAGACAGAGCAGCGGGAGGGGGATGCAGCACACAGGAGAGTGCAACTTGCTATAAGAGGGAGGTAATGCATGTCCCTGGGCAATGTGGAAGCCCTCCGGATAGTAAATCATTGCTCTGAAGTGCCTGACCTTACACTGCACCATCTCCCTGCTCACTCTCCAGAGGTTCCCCATCTATATAAAAAACAATGACTGCTGCATTATGACTCTCCAAATTTTCTCATGTGTCTGGTTACAGCTTCAGAGCCCAACCGCAAGCCAAGGTCCCCAGCAAGTTCAGTGAATGTTCATTAATCTTTCCCGGCTTTAGGCACCCAGTGGGTTCAGTAAAACTCCAAGCCAGAAAAATTTCAGGCTTTCAGAGACATGGGCCATCGCCAGGCAATACACCAAGAGCCTGTCCCATGCCTGCTGCAGACAAAGGCAACACGGTCACCATACTTCAGCGGGCTGGATGCCATAGGTGCATCCAAAGGCTCCAGAGTCTGAAGGAGGTGGGTTAAATAATTTCCAGCATGGAGCAGGCTGATACGCCCTGTCAGCAGTGCCTACAGACCCCTGTGACTCTGGGAGGAAGATGAGGGTTGTAGGGATGGGACCCCAGTACTGGTGGTCCCCAGTCCCCTCCTCCTGCTCTGAGGATGCTGCCATCATGGCTCAGCTTTCCTTCCCCACCACTCTGTGGGCTGGCTCCAGGGAGAGGCAAGGCTGCGCAGGGACAGCCAATGGCACAGGAATGGGGACATTGATGGATGACGGGAAGGAGAAGCCCAAACCCCTCCAGCTGGAGCAACCACCTCCCAGAGCTTGCAGAGGCCAGGGTGTACAAACACACCAGTGAGAGCAGAAACCACCAGGAAAAAAGAACATTAAGGAAAGCCCCAACATCTTTGCCACTAAGAAAAGCAAGAGCAGGCTTTTGCATTTGCCCTAATTTAGCTCTTTCCCTCTGGAAAGGACTATTTGTGAAATGCTTTGTGTTCATGTCCCCGGCATTAATCAGCCCCCGTCTGAAGTCAGTTCCACAGATCCCCCTGTGCTAGCCCCACTCTATCCCACACTCCCACATGGCAGGTACCCAGCAGCTTTGGCCTTTCACAGAGGATGTCCAAGGGGCTGAAAAGTGCTTGAAGATTTTTCTTTTAATTAAAGGAGCTCTGCAGACATGCTATATTCATATATATTTCCTCTATTTTTTAATTTATTGCTACATCAGCTATTAAAAAAAAAAAGGCAGAAAGAAGAAAGGAAGGGAGCTGCCACCAGCTGAGCGCCTTTCGGGATGAGTCACTGCAGTACTGAAATGGCTGCTGGCTTCAGACTCACCCTGCCTCTGCGATTTGCTTCCAGACTGCAGAAGACACCACAGCAAGAGGTTTTGACCCCCATTCCTGTGTAGAGGATTTGCCATGTGGTTATTGCCATAATCCCCCCTGGGCTTTGGCAGGAGGAGACCTGCCTTCCCCAAGAGAGGAAGATGGGGTGAGACATGAAAGGAGGAGATGGCAAGGCGTTTCCAGCTGACCTGATTTTCTGCCCGTTCCCGTCTCCACATCACTGCCAGTTAGTTCAGGAGTGGTGGCGGAGGCACGGGGCTGGCCCATGCTGTGGGGAGCAAACCGAGCTGTGCCAAGTAAGGACCTTTGCACTTCAATTTGCTGTGGAAGATCCTTAAAACGGGAGTCTCCCTTTCCTGCCACAGCCTGCCGGTGCCAGTGCGACATCAGGCCAACAAGCTCTGGTCGGCTAATGGGAGAGTCAGGCCTTTCGCTTCTGAGTTTGTGCAGCAAAGAGAAAATTCACCTCAGGTACTATTGATGCTGCAGCCAAGCCCCTCAGGACACTGTGATGCCAGCACAAGCCTAGATGGGGCCTCTGCAGCCTGGAAGATGAACTTTGTTCTCCTGCAGCCGCTTCCAGACGGCTTTGAGTTGCAGCAGGAGACATGGAGGTGTCTCCCTTCCGTGTTCCCCAGCCCCTTCCCAGAGGGATCCCTCCAGCCGGGGGCATTGCGGGCAGAGCCCCAGCAGCTCCCTGCCTCGCTTCCCACTGACACTTCAGCATCTCCGCACAGCCCAGGGGACACTCAGCAACCTGCTGGTGCTGGGAGAGCTGGTTCTGGGGGGGACGGGGCTCAGGTCTTTCCTGTGGCAGTACATAAATGAGGATGTGGTGCAGAGATAAAGTGCCAGGTGGAGTGGGTGCCCTTGCGGCATGAGGCACAGCTCCTTCCCTGAAAAATGGCTGGCCGATAAATATTTTCAGAAGGAAAAAGAAAATTCATCCTGATCACCGCATGTCAGTGACAGGCAGAGAAAACCCCACGCGGGAGCCAGCCCTCCTCCCACCCATCGGGCTGTACCTCAGCACCCGCTGAGAGCTGGGCTTGCAAGTGCCCAGAGAAGACAAAGCTGGGCATGTTTATCTTGCAGCTTCCAGGGATGTGCAGTCATCCCTAATTGCCATAAAAATAAATGGGTTTTGCTTCATATCACAGAACAGAGGAATTTCCCTCAGGTTTTGGGTTATTTTTTTCCTTCTCGTCTATTTTTTTTCCTTTCTTTTCTGCGGCCTCCCTCAAAGTCATCCCTTCCCCCTCCCTCTGCTGCCTTCTTCCCATGTAAACAAGCACATGGCACACACAGTCTGACACATCACACACATGGAAACACGCTGATGGCCCCGCAGTGGCGAGCACTGCCTGGCACAGGGATGGGGCTGGCAGCACAGGCGGCCGCAGGAGGCAGGCGAGCGGGCAGAGGGAAGGATGCTCACCACCAAAAAGAGCTCTCAGCCAGCCGCATGCAAGCCCAAAGAAGGGTGAGCACCCACAGACTCCAACCCCTCGGGCTGGAATCAGCAAGCTGAGGGATCTGATGTGGAGGGTGGTGTGAAGTCTCGCCCGGTGTGAACTGCCTGTCTGACACAGCTGCTCTGTGCTGGCTGCCGGAGCAATGAGGCACTGCTGCATGGACATGCAGCCCCGGCTGTCACTCCGGGAAGGTCTCCCATCCTCTCTTTCCCACCTCTCTGCTCCAGCAGCTGTCTTCTGGGGGAGTTGGTGTGCTTGCAGCAGTCCCCAGGCCATGTGGGGAGGGCTCCGGGGGGCGGGACCACCTCGCTGACCTGAAACCCAGAGTGTGCCATACCAAGGACCTTCTGCTTTCACCCACCTCCCAATGAGCCTTTAAAGAGACAACGGGGGGCTCAGCGAGCCAGGGGGGCTCTTCCCCGGGGCGCTGCCCCAGTGCCCTGTGCACTCCCCATCCCAAGGGGGAAGATGGAGCTGGATCGCGTGGAGGGCGACTGCGAGGGCAGAGGCACACAGTCAGCCCGGCACCGCTGGCAGCACCCTGCTCGGCCCAAATGGCCACGGCGCGGGCCAGCATGCTGGCCACATCGCCGCGGGGGCTCGGCCCCCCGAGGGCAGCACTTGCCCCTTGGGCAGCTTTGCAAAGAGCTGGCGTAGGCCAGGGCCAGACGAGGCCCGTACCCCACTGCAGCTCCCGTCGCATCCCGCGGGCTCTGCCGGCTGCGGGGGGCACTTCCAGCCGGTACGGCCATGGGGACAGGGGTGCTCACGCCCGGCCCAGGTGTCCCATCCCGCTCCCAGTCCCAGCTCAGCCCGCGGCCGGCACAGCGCTGCCCTCAAAGCTGCCGGCCTCGTCCCGGAGCTGCACCGACCCGCCAACCGGTTTTGCCAAAACTAGGTGCCCCCCCATCTTGTGGTCCCGGTGGGCTTCCCTGCGGGACCGGGTGGGC
>NW_020799125.1:9617867-9683637 GCF_003259725.1 Athene cunicularia | reverse complement strand
CGGCATCTCGGGGTGCAGCAGGGACCGTGAGATCGGCAGCCCAAGGAACAGCAGGGACCGGGGCACCGACATCCCGGGAACCCGGGGTACCGGCGTCCCCGGGCATTGCAGGGACCATCACCCTGGGGCGCGGCAGGCACCCGGGGCACCGGCATCCTGGGGTGAGAGGGCAACCGGAGCAGCGGCATGCGGGGGTGAGCAGGGATGGGGGCACACCGGAATGAACGGGGAAGCGAGGCACCCACATCCTGGGATGCTGCTGGCACTCGGGGCACGGGGACTCTCCTCCCGGTCCCTCTGCAGGCGGGTGTAGGAGAGTTTCTCTCCCCGAAGCCTTCCCCTGGCGGGGGCTGCACCTCCCGGTCCCCAGGGAACGGGGCAGGGCGCGGGGGTCCCCTCCGGAGAGCTGTGCACCCACTGTGCGGGACCCGGGAGCGCAGGCTGGCACAGGGCAGGGCATCATCTGCAGCAGGCGCTGGGCTGCCCGCTCGCAGTAGAAAGCCGAGCTACGGGTGATCACCACCCCGCACCCCGAAGCGAGCAGGGAGTCCCCCCCGCCTTATCTGCATGCCCAGCCCTGGGCATTTTGGTGGCCTCTCGGTGTACAGCAGCAGCTTACGCGCTGCCTGCAGGGAGCAGCCAGCAGTGGGGATCCCCCTTCCATGCCTCCCCCCGCCTGCCTCGCAGACCCCCCCACCGCCGAAGGAAGCGCTTGGTTCTGAGCATCCTCAGGCCGGAGGGTACAGGGACGCTCAACGATGGGGACGGGGCTCTGCTGGGGCGCTTTTAGATGACCAGAAAGCAAGCGTCTCCCCAGTCCTGCCCCAGCGCATGGGTGATGGGGACACCGTCCTGCAGGAGCTGGGAGGTCAGCCAGCCCCGCTCCTCCCCTCAGGTACCCCGCGGGGGACCCCCAGCCCCACCCCAGCCCCATGGGCATCCCGCACAGGACTTCTCCAGCGGTTTGCAGCCACCGGCCCTGCACCCCTGGGACGTGCAGGGTCACAAGCCCCGGGTGACAGGGCGTTTAGGACTGGGCTACAGGCAAAGGATGAAGGGTCTCCTCCTTCTCTACGCATTTCTAATGGCTCATTTGAGACAAGCCACACGACTCCCCGCTGGGAAGCCTCGCTGAGCTGTAAGTACAGGGTTTTTTATTTGGACCGTTAATCTAAATCCGTTGTACCTGGTTGGAAAAGCCCCTGTGTGCAATACTCCCTGCACTTGCTGCATCCTCTCTTGAATGTCTATTAGCATCTTTCTTCCCACTCCCTTGGGTCTCCTCTGCCAGTTAGAATAAATATACATAACTTCCATTTGAAAGCCTTTAAAAAAAATACGTTGTCAAGGGAAACTCTTCTAGCATATCTTACAGATATGCTTGATCTGTTTTTATATTTTTTACTGTCATAAATGCATATATCAGAGGGGTTTTTTCTCCACAAGATACATATTCATTTGAACGCCCAACACCCAGCTCACACTGGGCTTGTGTAATTCTGATGGTTGTCTCCTTAAAATAGCTTACAATATATTTCAAAATTTACCAGAAAGAGACTGGCTTTATCTGTTCTATTTTACCAATCAATTATGGAAATTTTTCTTTAACTAAAGGAAAATTTTGCAAATTCACATTATTGCAGACAGACACATTTGTATTCTCTGTCCGTTGCGCTTTAAAATAAAAAACCACCCAACCTTCCTAAAGTAAGCTTCTGTTTCCCAGCAGATACCCCTGCAAATGTGAGATGGGCACAGGCTTTGATGATCCAACAGGGGAGATCATGCCAGGTCTTAGTTCAAACCTCAGTTTTGTTCTAAAGCTGAGCTTAGCTAGTCGTGAAACGAGTAGGCAAAAGAGTTATAAAACTATTAATTGCTGCTTTAGATTCCTAGATGAAAGCTGTACGTGGGCAGAAATAATTTGCTCTATTCAGAAGCCAACATCAGAAAGGAGCATCTCAGACAGTTCGCGACCCTTCTCCTCGCTCTGCTTCCTGCGCAGGAGGGAAGGAGGGAGGGGGGGATTTCCCTGGGGTACAAAGGCTTGCAGGGTCCTGACACCCACTTTTTTTTGAAGCTGGAAAAGAGGTGGGAGCCATCTGCCTCCTGGGTCTTGGGGTTTGTCATGTCTCACCCAGAGCCGCAGCCGCACAGCACAGCTGGGGGCTGGGGATGGTTCTACTGGGGTGGAGCATTGCTTTAGGCTTGTCCTTGCCACCCCAACATAGCTCCTGGGAGCTACCCAGGCTGCCCCGTGGCCCAGTCCAGCTCCAAAATGACCTTTCCATTGATTTTGGTGACATTTGCTCTGGTGTCCTGGAACGGCTGCCGTATGGGGGCATGTGGAGAGAGGCTGAGGATGAGTGTGGGGTAAACTGGATCCCACAGACCCACCCCCATGGCCCCTGTGTGTGTGTGTGTAGCCTGAATGCACGAGCATCCTTCTGGAAGGAACCTGGATTAGTCATCCCCACCCCACAGATGGGCTGTGTGATGTCTTCCCTGGAAAAGCTTATCTGTCACAAATTCCAATTTATCCCTGAAAAGGAGTGTTTACGCCCCTTTTTCTCCCTTGCTTTTGTGTTAAGCATTAAGAAAGTTGATCCTTCTCTTTTTTTCCTCCCCTCTGAAAGGCAAGACAATGAGTCCATTAAGCTCTGAGGCTTATCACAAGCTGGTTGCCTCCTCCAGACATGGTGTAATGGGAAGCGCTGGCTTTGTGGTGCAAAGCCTGTGTCTTTAAGGAGCCCTGGCTGGGAGAGGCAGTGGAGTTAGCAGATGCCTTTGCCAGGCTATTTCACACAAATTTGGCATCTGCTGCACCCACACCCCTGCTCAGCTTAAAAACATACCTCTGGGGTTTATTTCTAACCATTAGTCTGGTACCTGTTCCTCTCCAGCTCTGCCCTGGCCTCCAGATTTAGATGTGAAGGTGTCCCCCAGGTCCCTTACGGTTTGACAAACCTTTTATGGCTGTGTTTTTTAGGCACTGGAAAACTTCCAGAGCCCTTTCCCTGCTTTAGTGTTCACCCCATAAACCCCATGAGATGTCTGGTGAGCAAAGCTGGGCTGGAGTGCAATGGGATCCGCAGGGGAACTGGGATTCCCCTGGGCAGGGGGGATTCACCTCGTGCCACTGACCTGGCCCTCGGTGGCTGCTGTTGGACTGGACTGTCCTGGTCTGGTGGCACCTCAGTGTCACAGCGGGGGCTGCTGCAGCCTTTTCCCTCAGTGCCTGCTGCCTGTCTGTGGCCTCTGTCTCTGCATCACCTGAAAGTTTGAAAACTTCAGTGGGTGAAGAGGAGGGATTTTTCTAATAAACCTCTGGCTGATTTAAACCAGGGAGGGAAGCCTTTGAGATGGGAGACAGGCCAGCCTGGAGGTCACACATGCCTCAGTGACTGCTGCAGCAAAAGCATCAGCAGCTGCAGAAGTCATGCCGGTACCAGCGGTGACTCTGAAGTGCGAGCTGAGCTCAGGAGCAAGCCGTGCCTAATAGCAGGATTTTTCCAAAGTAGCCAATGCATGGGGAAAAATGTAATTCCTCAACCAAGAGAGCAAATGCAGTGTCCCTCCTGAGGACACCCAGCGCTCCTGTGCCAGGAGTGGGGGCACTGCGTGGGTACAGGACTGCTCCGCACGTCCCCAGGCATTTTGATGAATAAGGTAGGTGAAGAAGATTTCCAGTTGATGCAGAAAGATCACAAACCTCTTTATTTGCTTTTTTATTCTAAGCGTCTGGTCAAGACAGGCAAATGCATATGAAGGTGTGGGAATGCTTCTCTTTGTTAGACGCTTTAACTGCTTATTAGAAAATGGAATTTCTGCTGCATGGAAAAGCCCAGCTCCCTGAAACATGATAGAAACCAGAACTTTGGCTTTTATTTCCCTACCAACATACAGATTTTTAATTCAGAGTCATCAAAGAATCTGAATCATGTTTCTGTTATGTTTCAACATTATAAAAATAATCTTAATATTTTACATGACAGAACACACAAGAGGAAACAAAGCAGGCAGATGAATTGTTTTGACACTTCTTCCACTGAAATTCTCCCTAAAACCAACACCTTCTGTGAAAACACTTTGATTTTGGCAAAACTGCCTTTGCTGCTGGGAAGATTGAACTTTTTGACCAGGTCTGATTAGCAACATAGGTAGTCAGGCTACAAAGCTCTTTGGCAGAATCACTGCAGTGGTGATTTGATGAGATCTATTTTTTCCACGGGGAAGACTCTTTGGGGGATAAATCCTCACTTCAGTGACTAATTACCTGTTTGAACAAGGAAAGCCACAGGGGCGAGGTGCCGGAGGTGCAGTAAACTGCCTTCCTTAGGCCATTAATGTTCTGCAAAAGGAGAAACTTTAAGAGGTAAAAAAAACAAGGAAAAGTTTCACCTGAAAAAATAATCCTTTTTTTTTTTTTTTTTTTTTTTTTCCCTTCTGTACCACCAAAGAACAACTGTCTAAAGCTGTTTCTCTCCCCTCCCCTCTCCCTGGTCCTCACTTTTCAAAATGCAGACATCCCTCCTCACTCCTCAGGGTGCTTCTGCCCTCCCCTCACCTAGAAGCACCCAAATCAGGGGGAGCCCTGCGTCCCCTCCAGCCTCGCTGTGTCTTGCCCGCAGGTGGAACCAGCTCCCGCTCTGCTGATCATGGTCAACAAGACCTTAAATTACTGGGGTCCCAGCTTTGAGGAGGACGTTATCAACATCAACGTGGGGGGTCTGAGAAGGCGGCTCAGCTCCAGCGCCCTCTCCAAGTTCCCCGACACCCGCCTGGGACGCCTGCTCTCCTGCGACTCGGAGGAGTCCATCCTGCAGCTCTGTGATGACTACGATGTAAGCGCCAGGGAGTTCTACTTTGACCGAAACCCCGGTTTCTTCCTCTACGTGCTTCACTTCTACCAGACGGGGAAGCTGCATGTCATGGAGGAGCTGTGTGTCTTCTCCTTCTGCCAGGAGATTGAGTACTGGGGCATCAATGAGTTTTTCCTGGACTCCTGCTGCAGCTACCGCTACCACGAGCGCAAACTGGAGAGCCGGCACCACAACTGGGATGAGGAGAGTGATGTCAGCAGCGTGGACACGTCCCCCGATGAGATCTCTGACATCAACCATGACCTGCTGCGCTACAGCACGCTGCGCTGCGGCAACATACGCAAACGCCTCTGGCTCACCATGGAGAACCCCGGCTACTCCATCCCCAGCAAACTCTTCAGCTTCGTGTCCATCAGCGTGGTGCTGGTTTCCATAGCCACCATGTGCATTCACAGCATGCCCGAGTACCAAGAGATGGATGAGAATGGCAACGTGCTCGATGAACCTGTCCTGCACAAGCTGGAGTATTTCTGCATCTCATGGTTCACCTTCGAAGTGTCTTCCCGCCTCCTGCTCTCCCCCAACCCCAGGAAATTCTTCAAGCACCCGCTGAACCTGATTGACATTGTCTCGGTGTTGCCCTTCTACTTCACCCTCTTGGTGGACGTGACCATGGGCAGTGACTCGGAGCTGGGCAACCTGGGCAAGGTCGTGCAAGTGTTTCGGCTCATGAGGATATTCCGGGTGCTGAAGCTGGCTCGGCACTCCACCGGACTGAGGTCTCTGGGGGCCACCTTGAAGGTAAACTGTCTCTCTTTCTTCCCTTATCTACTCTTAGTTTCTGGGCAAGAAGGAAACCTCTGGTACAGCCGGGGAATGTGGCCGCTCCCATTCCCCATGAGCTACCAGGTCTGTGTGGTGTCTGGCAAGCTTGCTTGGGGTGGTGGGCTGGGTTGTTGGTTTGTGTGTCTGCTAAAGCAACCAAGCATGAGGAACACTGCCTGAATCCTCTGACCACACACTTGGAGCAAACAGCAATTCACCCCAGTGCTTGCAGACTTCGTTTCACCTGGAACTGGTGCTTCCAGGGACTCAGCCACCCTTCCCCACCATGGTGTGCAAGCCCCATTGCACGGTGTTGGAACGGACTCGGCCATGCATGGGTTCATGGTGATGTCCCACCAGGAGTGGGTCAGTGCCTCGCTGGGCTGCAAGCACCCTGCTGAGCAGGGACTGGGCCAGCCAGCAGCTGCTGGGTGTGCCAGCACCAGTGTGTGTGGCTCAGAGCTGCTCCTGTCCCCAGTCTGGGAGAAGTCTCCTAAGGGTATGATGCCAGCTGGCTGGAGTCCAGCGTCCAACCCTTGGTGTCTGCCCATCTAGGGAGCCATAGAGATTCCAGTCCAGCTGAGCTGACATTTGGATGCACCAGCGTATGATGAAGTTGGACTGGTACATGGTTAGCCATGGGTGGCACAGAGCAAAAATAGAAAAGCAAAGGCTTAGCTGCAGGGCCTGGCACAACCAGCCCAAGGCAGCATGCATGCCCCCAGCAGAGCCTGGGCTACCAGCAGCTGCCCCTCAGCATGCTGGAAAAGCTCAGGGGAAGCTGGCCCCAGGACCACATGGTCCTCAGGAGGAAGAGCTGCATGAGGAGAGCTAAGAGGTGCAGGTTTGGTGAGAGGAGGTCCTCATCCTCCATGGTGTGCCCCAAGGTTTCTCCAGACCCCCTCCACAGGACCCCCAGCCTCCTTAGGCAGACCAAGAGCAGCTGTGACGAGCCAAAGCATGGATCTATCATGAAATCCTCACCAGGCTGGTGCTACAGCCCAGACTTCCATTGCTGCAGCTCAGCTGTGCAGCACGGACCAGCCACAGTGCCCTTGTGTGGCTCTCTGCTCTCTCCCACTGTCCTTCCCTCCTCTGTCCCCCTCATGCTGAGGGTCATGTGTCCGAATCTGGGGAGGGTGAAACTGTTTCCTGACCTCCTGCACTTACACAGAAAATCCAGCTCACTGCAGAGGCCAGTTAAACTCAGCTTTTAATTGTCTCTGATTCTCAGAAACCACATCAAGAGAAATCTTAAAGCCAATCCTTAAGCCTGCCAAGACACAGAGTGACACACTCTCTCGATGCCGCGCCACATGCAGGGCTTGTGCTGGGCATGGGGAGGAGGCTATCAGGGCAAACATCTCCTCTTCTCGTGGGGCTGCTTCTGGTCCCCATGTTCATACCAGAAGACTCTTTTTTCAAGCAATATCCCTGTGCTTTTTTTGCCTTCAAACAAAGGGTGTGCCAAACAAATGGCCAAGGAGGGCAATCTTCATAAAAAAGCTTGACATTCAACCAAAGGGACGCTCTCCTCATACTCAGTGTCTGCAGGGGCCAGAGCCGCAGCCCCTGGTGCTGCTCCCACTGAAGGGCCATTGCAGGATGAAGCGGGCACAGCTGTGGCTGGGGACACGCCGTTTCTCGCTGCTGCAGCCATGGCAGGGCCGGCAGGGGATGTCCTGGCATCAGCAGGACTCGACTGCCAGGGTTGGACCTGTGGGTGAGTCATGGAAAAAAGCAACCCTCGAGTGTGGCTGGGGATGAGGGTGAGCAGCAGGAAAGGTCTTCTGACAACTTCTGCTGTGAAGCAGGACCAGCCCAGTCCAGCACTAATCCTGCAAAGCCCACAGAGCATCACAATATGTGTGGGGGAAAAATTCCTGGCATTCTGAAAACCTGCTGAATACAGAGTCCAGGGAGGACTGTTTGAAATGAAGATGCCTGAAGTCCTACCCGCATCATACTTCTGAACACTCACCTTGAAAGAGCAATTAGCAAGTGACAGACCCGTGTAACACTGCTTGCGGAATTTAAATAAAATTGTACGTGTGGGAAGGGCTCCTTGAACCCATTCTGTGCTCCATTTAAGCATGAACAACACGTTGCAGCAGAGAAGGGACTGATGGGCTCATCTGCGTGTTGTTAAGCAGCAGACGAGATGTGGGGAGCGGCAGCATCGGGGCTCCGGCCTCTGCCGAGCCGCTGATTCATTCACCCAGTGACGTGCTGAAAAATGCCGCTTCCCGGGGACTCCGGAGCCAGCTGTAAATGGGGATGAGCGAAGACACAAATCTGACGCAGCAGCTTGGCATCGTGATTTACTGGGCACATAAATTACAACGACTTGTTAATCATAATTCACTTCCTATTGCAAGAGCATAAAGCAGCAGCAGAGTAAAGGCTGTTAACAGCCAGGAAGCGGGAGAGATGGCTCTGGCAAGCCGAGTAATTGTTCCCCTGCCTCGGAAGTGCTAGCAGAGGGATTTCTGCCATTTGTGCATCATAAACTCTGAGCGGTCTTCAGATTGCTTGGGGCCTGATCCAGGGTCTATTTAATTTGAGGAGAGGCTTCCCACAGGTCTCCGCTGTGCATCCATTACCATTATTGCAGCTTCCCGGGTGGGGGGTTGGTGCCTGTCTCCTACTGGCAGTCAATAGGTGTTAGGGACTGAGTAATTTAGGCATCTGCAGGGATCTACAAGAGTTGCTGTCTGTCCCCTTAGGGGCCTAAATACACAAATAGGTTGGAAGAGCTGGAGCTGCACGTCCCCAGACAGCAGATGCATCACCCTGCTGTTGCTACCGTGGGCCATCTTTGTGCTCAGTCCCCGCACCGGTATCTCCGGCCAGGCTCAGAACAGGCTCTTCTATTTCATTTATCTGCTGTTGTACTGGAGGAAAGACAGGCATTCAGTTGGGAAAGGAGCCCATGGCTGTCCCAAGGACAGGCAGACCTCCTGCCAGGCCAGGAGCCCAAAGAGCCTGCTGTTGGGGTGGGTTTTGCTGGAGCCTTTTATAACCCAGCATTGCCTCCCCCAAGGCTGAGTGCTTGCTACGCCTGCATCCCACCCAAACCCTGGCTAAACTTGCATCCTACCCAAACCCCAGCTGCAGCTGCATATCCCTGGATTAATGAGTGATCCACATGTTTTGAGGATAAATGGCTGCAAATAGGTAGCACCCGGTGCCTGAGGATCAGCTGGGAGATCCTGGAGCCTCCTTTGTGCCACAAGCCCTGACCCTGCTTGTAAATTAAAGCAGTAGGAGCTATCGAGCTGCCTGACTTCCCCCTCGCCTTCACCCTCCAACACATCCCAGGGCCATAACTGATACTCTTTAAAAATGTATAAGGTTATTCGGCTCTGCTGCTCCCCAGCTGGGACATACAGACGTGCTGTTAAGCTCCAGCCAGGAGCAAGTCTTTCATGGCCAAGTGATACATCCTTGAAACTCAGTGGCTCTGAGCTGTTTGTCCTTCTCAAGGTGCTCCCTCGGAGCTGATATAGGGCATTTGCAGCCACCGACGATGTTGGAAGAGGAAGAGATTATTTCCCCTTAGTATTAATGGCATTAGCTGAGCAGCTTTTGCCAGCAGTCTAAGCAAAGTCTTTTCACTCCCTGCCATGAATCCACCTCCTTTATGTCCCATGTTGACCATAGAAGCTCCTTTCCCCTGTTTTCTGCTCAAGTATTTCGTTTAGTCATTATGTAGTTCAAATAAGGCATTCTCCGCCTGTTAGAAGACTGGGGAAAAAAAAACCAAACCCAAACAACTAAACCACAATCTGCTTTCCTTTCTTCAAAAGATGAAGAGCAAGCTGGCAGATCAGTGGGCAGAAACATCCAAGAAATTCACTTGTGACAATCAAAAGGCGAGTGGACTAGCCATGCTGTGAGGGTGGTGGTGGCTTGGGCACTGGTAGAAAATGGGCTCTGGGGTCCCCTCCTGGTCGGTGAGGTGTTACATGAGCAGACTGTGCTGGGGGTCCCCATCCCCACTGCCCGCAGGGCTCTTGGCTCACATCTTGCCAGCCAAGAGGCAGTGGCAGGAGCTGGGTGCTGGATTTGGCCCAGTGCTGGCCCATAGTGGTTTGCCTGGTTGGTTTGCTTGTCCTCCAGCAGTCTCCTTCCCGGCATCACTTGCTGCCTTGTCCCCCAAATACCCACTGCCTTTTTCCCCCCAGGCTTTTGGTACAGGTTTATACTTTGCTCAAAATTGAAGAATGTCCAAAGACAGATTTCAACACAAATGTTTTAATTTGAAACCAGAGAAATGATGGCTTCTTCAAGGAGCATTGCACACCTCTGCTGTCAGTCTGTCCCCCCAGGCCCTGCACACCTGCCTGGGAGGTTGATGTCCCATGGCCCTGTTCCCACCAGGGCTCCCAGATCCTTCAGTGTGGGGCTAATTGAGCTGGGGGGTGCAGCACCCTGTGGGGATGGGTGCTAAGACCAGCCCCCGCTGATGTTGGATGGATCCCCAGATGGACCTGATAACCAGGGCTGCTTGGATTCATGTCAGCTCTGAGGTTCATTTCAAGTCTTCCATAGAGTAGCAGCAAAACCTGAAATGTAATTATCTCAGAAACAGTAGTTTCTTCAAAACTCCCCCCTATCTGTGTAACAAAGGGTTAAATGGATGCTGGGACTGTAGATGGTGTTGGGGAATAGGAGGGATCAGGTCCCTGGGGCTCTGGCTGTGGGGTTCCCAGCAGCTGGGGAAGAGCTAGAGCTGAGCCTGCAGCAGAGGCACTCGTCCTCCCTGCGAGCACATCGCTGGCGTCAAGGGAAGATACAGATTCCTTCCCTTAGAGGCTGCCTGTTAGATGCTTTCTGGGGACCTGCCAAGATAAAAGGAAAATGTGTCTAAATATTGTTAGCCAAGATCGGGTTGGAGCGAGTGCTGGAGGCAGGGGAGTAGCCTGTCCCTGGGAGCCCTGGCTGGGAAGCACAGGTCCGTTCTCCCTCCCGGCACAGCCTCCTCCTCGCAGGCTGGTGGAGGGCAGGGGGGCGGCTGTGGCTGCCAGGGCTGATTTCCTGCTGCCCCACTGTGGGTCACCCACGTACCCCCTGACTCTTCTCAGCCTGGCCCTGCAGTGGGACACCCCACAGCAGAGATGGATAGAGGCACTGAAATCTCCAACGGAGGCGTGCAGGGAGTCTGTGTGCCGGGCTGTACTTGTGCTGTGGGGTCCCAGTGTCCTGGCCATGACGGGTATGGTGTCACCCACTGACCATCGCTCTGCTTTGCCTTCCAGCACAGCTACCGGGAGGTGGGGATCCTGCTGCTCTACCTGGCTGTGGGGGTCTCCGTCTTCTCTGGTGTGGCCTACACTGCTGAGAAGGAGGAAGACGTTGGCTTTGACACCATCCCGGCATGCTGGTGGTGGGGCACGGTCAGCATGACCACTGTGGGCTACGGTGACGTGGTGCCCGTCACAGTGGCGGGCAAGCTGGCAGCCTCGGGCTGCATCCTGGGGGGCATCCTGGTTGTGGCGCTGCCCATCACCATCATCTTCAACAAGTTCTCCCACTTCTACCGCAAACAGAAGGCGCTGGAAGCCGCTGTGAGGAACAGCGGAAAGAAAGACCCCGAGGATGTGGAGAGCACCTCCAGTCATGACCAAGACTCAGAGGCTCTGAGCGAGACCTCCCTGGGCAGAGGCAGCCCCGACCGCCGCGGTCTGACCCCTGGCACCCACCCTGCACCCTGACACCCCCTGTCAGCCGCAGCACCAGGGCGCGTGTGGGACCCGCTTGCTCACCATGAGCACGGCACAGCGGTCACACCGGGACACGGCGGAGGAGCCAGGCTCGCCCTGTCTCACACCGCGCCTGGCATCGTCCCTGCCCTGTGAAGGACAGGAGGGGCTGGGGGAGATGCCCAGTGGGTGCCGGCTGCTTCCAGCCCCCAGGACACCACAGCCAGGTCTGCCTGGACGTGTCTCAGCCTTCACCCAGCGATGGCCCTGCTCCGCTGTGGCTACAAATGGAGGCTGCGGTGCTGGACATGCCCCTGCCAGAAAGGGAGTGAGAAAAAAAGAAATACAGATGACTCCTGATCAGGCACTGCCCTGGCTGTGTGAAGGGGGATTTTGCTTTGCCCTGGGGTTTTGTATTGTCCAGGGTGAGGTTAAATAGCCTGAGGGTGAGGCAGCCCCCGACCAGGCTGGCTGCCCTTGCAGGTCCTGTGCCAGGTTGGTACCAGCTCCAGTCCCAACCTTGTCCTACCCCCAGCTGGAAACAGCCTCGAAAGGCTCAGCTGCCCCACCAGCCATGAGAGAAAGGGGGGTGGAAATGAGTCTGTATGGGAGGAGAGGTGATGTCCAGCTCAGGGTGGGCCCCACTGTCCCAGTCCCTGCAGTGGGATTGACTGGACCTCACCTTCCTTCCACTGCAATGGGGGTTTCACTGTTGTCCTTTGCTGCCACCATCGGGACCCCCCAGGAATCTGGGGCTGGGGCTGTGCTGGGAGCGTGGCACGGCCAGGAGCACCGTCCATGAAGGGGGGACACCAGTGGGGGATGACCAGGTGAAAGGGACACTGTCATCTGAGGCAGGAGCAGGAGGCAATCAAGCTGGGGGAACTCCCCCCCAAGCCCTTCGCTCCATGGGGCTCCCATGCCATGGGCCATTTGTTTCAGGGCAGAGAGGAGGCAGAGGCCTTGCAAAGGGCTGCCAGGGAGCAGACATAGGGGGACACTCCTGGGCATGGGGAAGCTGCCTCTGCCATTGCTGTATGCTTGAGATTTCCACTGTGGGAAGAGCTGCCAGGGAGCCCAGTGGCTGTGGCAGCCCGTGATGGGGTGAAGAAGATGACCGAAGCCAGCCGGGTTTGGCACATGGCCTGGTCCCCCCCGCCACGACCCCCAGCCTGGCTTCGTTCTGCTGCCTCATCCCTCCCTGCCTTGGGGCCGGGCAGGGGCAGGCGCGCTGTAAGGAGTGGGGGGGTCACACTGCCACAGGCATCCCCTGTCCTGACAGGAGCTCCCCGGGTGCCAAGGCAGTCACCTTCCCTCTGCAGGGAGGGAGCACCCCCATGTCCATGGGAGAGCTGGGGCAGGGGGGACCTTGTGCTGCTCCTTGTCACCACCGTCTCTGAGCACCTCACAGCCGGGCCCCCTTCCCACCCAGATCTCCCAGCCAGCTGAGCACATTCGGGGCTGCTCCCGGCACAGCATTAATTCCCTATGGAGTTTTTCCTTGACCCTTGGTTCTCTGTTTGGAAATCGTGCAGCTCCTTTGTGCACAGAGGAATACATGCAGCAATGCCTGTTCCCAGCAGGAGAAATGTGCGCCCTGTAATCACCTAAACAACTCAAAAATAGGTTGGTGGCTACAGGATGGACCCAGGCACCTGGATCCTGGTGGTTGCAGCCTGTTGTCCTGGCTGGCTTTTGGCACTGCCACCGTTGCTGGTGCTGGTTCTGCCTGTAGCAATCACTGATGGGCGAGAAAAGGCAAATCAATGCCAGTGCGGGTCCAGCCTTCCTGACCCCCATTGGGATTCGAGGAGGGGTCCCCAAGCAGCAGTGGTGTGGGATGGAAGGGTGCTCACACTCCTGGCATCATTGAGTCTTCCAGCATGGATGGTTTGTGGTCTGCTCTGCGCTCATTCTTACTGAGAGCTGGGACTGGTGAGCTCTGTCGTCTGCTCTGACCAGCTTCCACTGCACTGTTACTTGAATAAGGGAAGGAGTTTCCCCTTCTGTCCATAAATATTCCAGTAGCAAAATGTATTAAAATGTGAAGACTAAATTACATGTATTAATTAAAAAGCATTATGCAAATAAATAAAAGAGCATGTAAATTAATTTTCTATCTATGCATGGGATGCATACTGTATATTTTATTAAAGATCTCATTGACCCACTTTGGAGGCTGGTTTTCTGTTTCGGTGTGCCTGTGCATCGGTGGTGCTGAGGCCGGGTCAGTGCGTCAGTGCCAGCAGCCCCCGGGGAGCACGAGCAGCCAGGCTGCTCCCCAGTGACTGCAGGTCCCCGTGAGCCAGCTCCAGCACCGCCTCGGAGCACAGCGGCGCTCCCACCTGACAGCCCCTGCCTCATCCCTGCCCCAGCTGGTGGGTGCCAACTAGTCCTTGTGCCTGGACCACTGGCGTCATCGAGCTAGAGCATTTTGGATAACCCATCTCCCTGGAGGCCCAAGGAACGGGGCATCCCCAGGGTGTGAGGGAATGGCTTGGAGCTGGCGGGCTCTGGGAAGAGCTGCACAGAGAGCCAGGCATGCAGCTGGGAGGGAGGGAAGCGCTGAGCAGCTTTCAGAGGGAGATGAGAGGATCAAAATTAACATTAGAAATGCACGATGATTCCCAATGCAAAGCACTTGTCCAATCCAAGCATGGGTCCTTCCCCCATCCCATTCATTACACACCCATGAAATCTGGGAAGCAGGCGGGAAGGTGCAGAAATCCCCCAACACCAAGGGACATGAGGGCTGAGCTGCCGGCGTGAGCAAACCCAGCGCTGGGAGCTGATTCCCCCTAACTGCCACTCTTAAGAAACTAATGTTAACCCCAGGCTTGTGGGTCACATTTTGGACTAAAATAGAAAAGGCTCCATTTTAAAAGAAAATACAGTTCAAGTAGCAAGTGTTTGTTGCTTAACTTGGTTCAACAACGTTTTAGGTGCACCTTTGCCAGCAGAAGGCTGCAGGACCTGTGTGCACGTTCCCTGCTGGCTTCCCTGCTGCTTCACCTCGGCTGTGGCTGTTGGCAAGGGCAGGGGACCCGTGCCTGAGATGCAGATAGAGCCCCCTGCAGCTCCGGAGACCCAAGAGGAGCTGACAGCTGCGTTCATTCCCTGTTCATCCCTGCTGCTTTCATTAGCTCCAAGTATCAAAGCCAGGGGAGCTGAAACCCACCAAGACAAATTCAGGCCAGCTTGTGCAGGCCAGCAGCTGCCTGAGTACTGCAGCTGTGTTTAAAACCCATCTCCTGACATGGAGAACGTCCTCTCCACTAAACAGCTTTAGTGGCCCTAATCACATCCATCCTCTGCTGCTTTCCTTGCTGTAAAGGCAAAGCTCAGACTGGCTGCCAGCACCCAGCCAGCAGGGACTGCGGTCATCAGCAGATGAGAGCTATCACTAACTGAGCCAGTAGACTGCCAGAAGTTCAGTAGCCCCTTGGGAGGTTTAGAATTGCCCCAAGGACAGCACCACACAGCACCAGGCTGCCTAAGGAAACACCTTTGCCCCTGCAGAGGGTTTTAAGCCCCAAGGCAGAGGCTGAGCACCCAGGGAGCAGCATCCCCAGCCAAGCTGAGCAAGCCTAGTGCCAATTTTCTCTCCAGAGAAGACATGTCCCACCAGTGTGTCTGGCTACTTCAAGGGGGTGACTGCTCTTTCAGAGCTGGCTCTCCTGTCTCAGGGGATGGAGTTTGTGCTCTAATGTTGCTTGGGCTCTATCCTCCTTTTTCCTGAAGGCAGCATAAAGGCCAGGCTAGCTCCTGATGCTGTAAGTGGCCTCTGATGCTCTGAACTGAGGGGGTTGTCTGGGAGCTGATTGTCTGCAGGGGCTGGCTGGGGAGGGGAAGACTTACTGCTGCTCTCCCTGCGTCAAGTGCAATTCTCTGCTAGATGTGATAAGAGAGGAGGGTTAAAAATAGAGTTTAATCTTTATTCCTTTGAGAGTTTTTCTGTTTTAAAAAATAAAAATCTACATGCCACGGATCTTTCTAAGGCAAAAGACTCCCCTGACTTGGGGGTTAAAAGTAAGGCAGGACCTCCCATGAGCCCCTCTGCTGCGCTGCAAACAGCAGCTGCCCTCGGAGGGGGGCTGGTGTGTGAGAGCTCCAGGATTGGGTTTGGGAAAGCCACGAAAGATGCTTTCTTTTTTTAGCCGCCTGCTCTCTGTGAAGACATTAGGATTTGTATGGCTATGAGTAACTGCACTAGGAAAATCCTCCCACTGCTGTGCAGGCAGATCTCGCAGAGCTCGAGTCTGCAGAGCAGGGAAGAACCAGGTGCAGGAAGGTGCCCAGCACCCGAGGAGTGGGTGATCACAGCCCACATTCGCATTAGCAAGGCACTTCTGTGCAGTGATGCCATGTCTGGTCTGTCTTACTATTTCTAAGGCAAGTAGGAAATTTGTGTTCTTTTGCTAATCCCCAATCAGTTTTCCTGAGAGTGACTGCGTTTTCATTTGGTACAGCGGGTAAATCAATTAAACACTTTATCAGGTTATTTCTACAAAAGCTGCTCCCCACACTCAGAAAATGACTGATGAAAGAGTGACTCTTTTGCCTCCAGGGAATGGTGATTAAGGAGTGACCTTATTAAGCCATTTCATGCAGCTGAGAATTAGATAACTCTGCTTAAAGAGACAAAGTAAACTTCATTACTTCCGTATAAAACTTCTTTTCCTCTGTCAACTTTCAGACCTGTGACTACCCTAAGTGTGGTGCATGCACTTAACCTGGTTACGGGAAAACTGGGAGATTTTAAAGGGCTTCATTTGTAGGAAGGAAAGGCTCCTCGCTACTAGCATTTCTGGGATCTGTCCTGCTCGTAGGCTCCTACAGCCCTGCTGAGCTCAACAAATTTCAGGGAGTCAAAAATCAGAGCTGACTGCTGGAATACATGTGTTAAATCAGCATTACTTGTAATTCCTCTATTTGCTGCACTACGTATGGAAACCAGTAATGACAAACAGTGCTGTAAATTTATTTTCACAAAATTATGATAAAACACTTTTTACTGGTAGTAAGAAAGGTCCAAGGTCTGCATATACTCATGGGTTCACTTTATCCTTGATCCAAACTGCCACTCTTAAGAAGCTATTGGCTTAGTTGTAGGAGGCACAAGGCTTTCATTCTGTTTGAGATGCTAAATGAATAGCCTTAAAGGTGTGGAATTAAGTTAAACAAACATGCCTAGACAGGTCACAGAATTTCAGGAAACAAAAACCACAGGTCAGGCGTGCAAGGAAGCACAGCACCAGTGATCCACAGCCAGATGTTGAATGTGCAAGAGCAACTGAGGGGGGAAAACTGCCCTGCACCTCTGTTTCAATATCATCCCCTCTACAGTCAACAAGTGACAGTCCAGAGGTCGTGAGCCTCTTGGGGCTGAGGAAAGGCTGCCCTACAGCTCAGCCATCACTGACTGTGCAGAGGAGGGTCTGCAAGAGGCTGGTCTGCTGCCATGACCACTCTGGATGGGATTCAGGGACTCTGGGCTCCCTCCGCCTCCAGCGCTGTATTGGTATTAATAGTGACAACCAAGAGGGGAGCAGAACAGACTGTGCTGCGTAGATGGAACTGAATTGTTTAAAAAGTTTCAAACAAGTTAGGTGTCTTCCTGGACTCTTAAATTAAAGGGCAATTAAGTCACTTTCAGTCTGGAAAGATCTGATGGGCGTTTCCTGCTTTGACACTCTAAAATTTTGCCAGAGTGATTAATGCAATGAAAAATTGTCAACTCTCAAGTCAGGGCTCTCAGCCAACACCCAAAGCATTTATCTAAAGCACATGCTCAGGCTCTTTTGGCCTGTGCACAGGACAAAATGAGGGCGTAGACAAGAGTAACTGGGCATAAAGGACACTGGCACAGCAACACCTGTCCCTTAGTACTGATAATTAATGGGACGGGGAGAAAAACTGCTGGTGCTGCAGGCTTTGTGGAAAGTTGACTCCCCCCCACGGGGGAGAAAAACCTGGCTAAACATCAGCCCCAGCTCATGGCTACTTGTCAGTGTTGGCTTTGTTAGTTATAGGCAATTAATATCTGTGCAGCAGGTGCAGTGCCCCCAGCATGAATGGAGTGCCAGCGAACACTCCCCCGGAACGGCTGCAGCGCTGCTGCGCGCTGGGAGGGCAACCCTCCCGTCGTGCTGGGGCTCCACAACACCCTGGTAACGTTGCCGAGAATAGGCAAGAGCTCCAGGCTTTCCCAGTTACTAGAAATGCCCGCAGTCTCCCTCCCTTTGATTTCCACACTCCTTCCTAACATTTAAAAGCTCAGATCTATTTTGTTTCTTCCGGGATTGCTAACCAAAGCTGACTCCTGAATGAATTCTGTCTCTGCTTCAGTTAGTCATCCCTTCAGGACAGATTTAGTAACTGCTCAGGGAAACCACGTAGAAGCCAACAGTTCACCGTTGGAAGGCAGCACCCACTCACTGTCAACTTCATCTTTTTCCAAGCCAGAAAGCTGAAAGTGCAGCAAGTCAGACAGAATTAGGCAAGTAAGACTCCAGCCTCACCTGTTGTGTAGGAAGGGGGATAAATTGATACGTACCTAGTCCCAAACCTGACCACAGGCTCTGGAAAGTTGCTGCAGTGTTAAATAACGGAGCAGAGATGGCAAGTATCTACAGCAGAGCTCACCCTCCCCATCTGCCAGAGCACCCCTTGGGACAAACACACCTCCTGTGATCGCAGCTCCAGGCTGGCAACGCTCCTCGCTGCGGGAAACCGCCCGGACCTCCACCGCCCCCCACCCGAACTGCCACAGAGCTGGCAGCACGTGGACCTGCCCCTGAACTGAAACAAATCTCTCCTTGAGGTGAAGAATTAGTAACGTTTTAAGGCTAAGGAAGTGCCTGTTCAAAAGTGTCAGACATGTTTATTGCTTGTGTTTATTAAAGCTTGTATGCCCCTCCAGAATTTTGCATAACATAGGTTGACCAGAGGCACATCATGTTAAAACTTGTTCTGATAAGCAATAATACACCAGAGTATTTTAATGCATAAATGAATCACGACACATGCTTTCAGGTAAGGACAGTTTATTTGCCCCTTTGAACAAATAAGGCAAGATGTTTGAGAAAGATCAACAAAATCTCCTGTATCAAACTCAGAGGAATGCAATAAAAGTTACCATTTCATACATATACAAACTAATGACCCAACACTATTATATACAAACAGCCAGATCTTAGAAAATAGCATTTCAAGTCAGCACTTTATGCCAGTGTTGCTAATTTCTTTGTTACAAAAAAGTTAAAGCTACAAACTTCACATTTTTAAGTCTCACATGACTGACATCATCAGTATCTCTGGGTTTTAGAAGCAAAGATATTGGTTTGTCCAGAACACTTTCAGCAATGCAGAGGGACCTAAGGACCACAGAAACGCAGCTTCACAACTAGGCAAGCTTTTTGCTTAAGAACTTTGTCAGAACAGCTTTCCCTTAGAGCACAAGCCTTGGTCTTAGCCTGGAGGTCTCTGAGAAGTGAGGAGGTACTACGCTCCCAGACACTCTACAGAGGGACCAAAAAGGGAATTATTTTCTCTAACAGATTGAAAATCAGAGAAGGAGAAAAGAATTCCACTCCAAGTGCAAGAAACATTATCGAGTCTCAGCCACTGCAAGCATTTAAGAAAGGTTCAAAGACAGTTAAGCCATTGGACCAGTTTTACTTATTTTGGTTCATTTGCTGTATTTTAAGACAACCACATCAGCAGAGTATTTCAAGAGTGCTTACATTCAGTTACAGCAGTCACAGGTTGCATATTCCGTAAATAGACACCACCCTGTGGTGTTTCACCTAGACCTTGGGTTTTCTAATGCCCTCCGATCAGTAGAAAGTTACCTACACAGTGCAGAGGTAAAAATACTCCCAGTAGAATCTGCTTGATCCACACCACATGCCAGCAGAGCACAACTTACCATGTCACATATCCATGTCTACCACAGCAGAAGTGTCAGGCCAGATCCATCCAAGTGACTAATACTAGATCCAACACTTGACCAGATGCAAAGGACGCTCATGAATATTGCTCATAATAAACACGTTTAGGGCAGAACGTATTGCACAGATTTCAGATGAGCACAGTATGAGCCCTGGTGTTCACACAGCACTTCACTAGACCTTATTAGAGAGTCCAGACTAAAGGATTTTAGTCCGTTAACAACAATGTAGCTTTTAATTACCTGGCTTTCTCAATTCAGAACTTTCCCAATACATGAGGCTATCAAATAGCTATTATCCCAGGATGTACTCTTACTTCGGTGTCCTGGATGCACTGCCTACTGCCTTCCTTTAGAGACAAACCAATGCAACCAGATCAGCAGAGGGGCTAAAAATGGCTTGGTTCCTTTCACAGCAATGGAGTATAAAAAAAAAAAAAAAAAAAAAAAAAAGCCTATGAGGTGTGAAATGAACACTTCACCTCTCTAGCAGCATTTGATTCAGGAGACACTGCTATTTAGTTTAATTATCTAGGTGATGTACCAAGGCCGATTTCAGAAGAATGGCATAGAAACTGTTCCCTCTATTAGAGCAAAATAAAAATAAATCGGTAGAAATACTTACTCTGACCAATATTTCATCATATGCTAGATACATCTAAAACTACATACCTCTTCTGTTACATGGGGCAGAGGCATCACTTGGTCTCTGCCTTGCAACTAGACTCTTTGCTTCTGTTTTACTCTCCACTCTACTGGTGTGAGTTAATTGCACCATCCTCACAGTGATTGTACACACTGGGGCGTTTTCATTGAGTTATACTGGGCAGGAATTGCAGGGAAATTTAAAGAAAGCACACAAGAGCATGCAGAGGAACTGGAAGAGAAGAGACTGAATCTCCTCCAGTAGGACATCAGTAACTGTCTTCTCAACCAGATCAACCCCACCTTTGCTCCACCACCATAAACACACATCTTTGTTAATTCAACAAAGTCTTTACCTTCATTTCAATTTTTCTGATGTGCTAAACCTTGCAGAAATGTGAAGGATTGTTTTTATTCAAGCGTCTCTAAAGATGTAAATCTGAAATGAAACCTATAGAATATTTCACAAACTGTGGAGATTTTTAACTCCTCTCAGACACAGCAGAAGTACCTAATTCCTGAGAGAGGTTCACACAACTTCCGCCCAGTCAAATACTGTTTCCTTTTCCCAGCACTCCACCATCAGCAGGGTCTCCCTGAAGGACTTTTCCAAACAAACCGATGAAGGAGAATCAGATCAATTGGCTTTTGGTTTTAAGTCAGTGTGGATTTTAAATTACAGAATCTAATTTCTGATGGAGGCACAACATGCTTTATCTACTTGTATTAATTCATGAAGTACACAAAAAGAGGACAAAACTGAGGTCTTGAAGAAACCACACTTGCTTAAAGCACACAGTGTAAGGCATGGGGCTTATTACAGGCTTCTTAAAAAATGAGATTTAAGTTTCTTTCAAAAGGCTGGAACAAGTTTGTACATGTTCTCACCTGCTCTCTTCAGTGACCTAAAACTTATCAGTACCTTAACACAGTAGAAAGATACAGTTAAACAGCTTGAAATTGAGTCTGTGCATTCACAAACAAAACCAAAAACCACAAAAGATGAAGCCATTAAATACCACAATCCGTATTAACTTAAAATAAAATGGACTACTGAAAGTTCAGTTGAAAAAGAGAATGAGCCAACTTTCATTAGCCTATTTCTATCTGTTCCTTTGATTTAAAACCAACCCCCCCTAAAAACAGTAACAAAACTCCTTCAGAATAATGTTTTAAATATATGTCTAACATTAAAACATATCATCAGGACTTTCCACTTAATGGCATTCCTGAGTTCACAAAGGTGCTATGGAAAAATAAATGAGCAGAAGTATTGCCCTGTATTTTGCTAGCGTATTTCAATAGAAATCAATCTATTCAGTAGTCATAAAAGCAAGGAGCTGATTGTTTGAGGATGGAAGAATATTCTACCAGTGGCTCAGAAGTTCTGCTGCCGCCGCTTCTTGGCTTCAATGGCATCAAGGATCGGCTGCCGCTTCGACTGGTACTTCTGGCGGATTTCTTCAATCTCCTGCTCCATCATGGGGTCCAGGGCTGAGAGCCGCCTCTGCAGTTCATCAACACTCCAAGTCTTCAGCTAGCAGGGAAACAAAAGAAGAACAGACATTAGCATCAGTACAGCCACAATCCAGACACCTACAGCGATTTTGCTGCCCACCTGATGGTCACAATGCATCTTCCAGTAGGAGAAGGTGGAAGAGTTCTGCTCCAGACTGCTGCCCTCAACGAGACTGGCATGAGCCTCAGGATACTGGGCTGCTTTTGCTCATTTTACAGATACATTACATGCTCTGTTTAGTGACAGTGTGAGTGTATAAAACAACCAGTGAAACATATCCCCCATTGAGTTGTTTTTCTAATGCTTCATTTTGCAGGCTTAGAACAGAAATACTGAATTGAGATGGAACAGAAGTGAAGTTCTCTCCCCCTCCCCTTTCCTTGCAACTAAACTTCCTTATGCTAAGTGACGAAAGGAGACAGAAGGGAACAGGAAGAAAAAAAATCATTGACAAAAGTTGCATTTGGAGGAAAAAAAAAAAAAAAGAAGCATGTATGTACAATAAGGCTGAACCTCAAACATGATGAGGAATTCAGACTCTAAGCTAGAAATCCCAGAACACACACAACAGGTTACTTTGGGTCAGCCTCATACTGATATAATATGGAAATACAATTTGTATTTTACTGTACACGTGAAGATGTCAGGCTAGTCTGGACAAGCTTCCCTTCACCCAATTCCCTATCTGCCTGCCCTTTGTTTAATTGGCTCTCTTGTGTGTGCCAGTTTGCTGAGAACTGTCGCAGCTAAGTTTTATCTGTGATTAGAGATGCCAAGTGTGGCCTGGGACTGTCTAGATTGTCCATAGCTACATAATATTATAGTATTATAGCTTGTAGAATAGACAGGATTTCAGGATAATGTTAACAATATGGACACTTGAAGTGCTTCAAATGTTCACCTAAGCACCAGTCCTGTTCCCATCCAAGACCAAGTGACACCCAGAAACACACAGGAGATGCTGTTTTACAGCTGCCACAGAAGGATGGAGGATGGGAATGACTATTTGCACCACCTGCTTTCAATGACCATCTGCTGTGGATATTAAGAACATGCAAAATAATGTGGTTTTTTTGAGCAAAGAAGTGTCAGTTTTTAGACCTTCCAGAAATGTCATAATTGAGTGACTTATCTTCAGTTAAATGCAAATGATGCTACTGTCCTGGTTTAGCTGTTAATTCACCAGCTACTGCGGTTATTCCTCAAGCCATTTCTGAACCAAAACACACAGTGAAACGCTTGCTGCCTATTATAGGGCAACAACTGAATTACCGGTCATTTAATGGCAGTTTTGCACCAGTCCCTAAAAGGTATGTGTAAATATTAAAATACAAAAACATGGATCCTTCTTCCTGAAGTGGAAGAGATACCAGTCCCTAAGCCACAAAGTCATCTGCTAACTGATTTCTCCCACAATGTCTTTTGAAATTCTTTAGCATATTCTGCTAAGAAAGATATTTCCTAGTTGCAGTTACAGGATCACAAATCCACTTGAATAATCTAGGCACACATGAAGCAAAACCTTTCTTTCAAGGGTATACAGTCTTTCGGCCTCTCCAATCAGGCAACTGTTCATTAGAAAGATAAAGCACTTCCTCTGCAAAGATATACATTATTTATATACGTTAATGCAACTTTACCAGACAGCAGTTTAAAGTTGATGCATGGCACCAGTTGCCTTTTCACACTAATTTATTATGGAGCAGGTAATTATTCAACATGCCCCTTCCTCACAGTCTAGGGAACTGAACAGTCAAATAGAAATTCAAAAAATAAGAAAACATTAATTCAAGTACTGAACACATGTACTAAGCAGCTATATCACAGCAAATGGCTGTCAGCTCTCCTAGAGTACCCGGAGCTAGACTACTAAAAGAGAATTTTGGAACAGATCTAAAATACTTTGCTCACGACGTCAGAAATCACCCCAGGATTGCAGTCTTCCATGGATGCCCTTTGAGCCTTCTCCACCATCCTCCCAAAGTTCTGGGTGCTGCTTACAGCCAGAAACAAATTGTCAGAGTTGATGGCCCAGAGGGCAGAGCAGATTTACAGCAATGATCTCTCCAGACCCCAAGAACACAGCAGTAAGAAGAAAAAACCTCCCTTAAACATGATCTGGCATCACTGGACATTCTCTGTGGATACCGACACACAAAGTCTTTCTTCTAATTGTAAGCAACTGCTTGCCAAGGGATGAAATGGCTTTGACAATTCCTGGGGCTGTGTATTTGTCAGGACAGATGGCTAAGGTGCTCAGAGTACAGCTAAGTCTGGAGTGGGCAAAAGCCTACAGATGTGTATTAATAGGAACAGATCAGGAGGTGGGTTACCTGTGCAGACATGTGATGCAGAATGAAGTAGCTGCTTACAGAGACTGATCAGGGGTTAAACAGAACGGGGATGGTGGGAGAAGGAAGTGAGGCGAATCAATGCAGTGCAAAAATCTAAGAGCATAGACACATCCTGTGAGCAATGCTGCGTGTTGATGAAGATGAACTAATTACAGAGATTTCATCTGGAATAATGTCAGCCTGACTGTGAATGCCATGATACTCCTAAAAGAGACAGAGAAGCCAAAGGGCAACCTAGTAAAAGGTCCATAATGTGACTGTTCATCACAGATGAGCTGACGAGAGACTGACACGTGTCCAATTACTAATGAGAGCCAGGAGCCGATGCAGATGCAAAGGACATCTAGCCTGCTCCCACTGGGCTTCAGACCCGTGACAACATGAGCCTAGGACCTGGGCTGGGCTATTACTCAGCTTGCCCTTCCACTTGCACATGCATTTTTAAGAGACATGAAAAAAAAAAACCCAAACCTGCTTAAAACATGATGGCCTCCATTTAACTTTGCTGCACGGCATTTCACTGTAAGCCAATGACACAGACAGACTTCCAACCAGAAATGAAGTTTTTAAACTCTAGCATATCTGTCTCTGCAGTGATAGACTCCTGGGATACTGACATTATTCTCTTAGAGAAATGCCAGAAGCAAAATAAGAAAAGAAGGACAAGGACAGAGCATCTCATGACAGACGGTTACTCAGGGTAAAGCCTCAGTGCTGAACAGCTGCAATTAGAGCTGGTTTCAGCCATGGGCTCAGTCCCATTCCTCTCCTCACTTCTCGGCAATTCTGCCATTGTAAGAAGTCTGTCTTTGTAAAAGCTATCTATTTTTGTCTACACTGATCAAATATCTAAGACAAACTTTTAAAAGAAAGCATCTTATTTCAAAAGTAAAGACATATAAAATCTAAGGTTCTAAGGTTGGTCAAACACATCTGTCAACAGGGAGAGGTGGAAGCACAGTGAAACTGTTCAAGCAAGCTGATATGTGCAGAAAGCTAATTTTTAAAACATTTGATTAACAGCTGTATTGTTATTGAGAATGATCTTAACTCTGTAAAAATGACCAAGTGAAGACAAACTTCAGAGGTGCAAGCATTCACTGGAAAGCCTCTTGCCCACAGCCATGCATGTTGCTCATTGTTCTTCAGGCTGCAGACACCACTGACAGCAATACCTTGTTTTAATATGCTACTGATTTCTACTATATAATTCAGAAGGACATATATAATTACATCCTTCAGAAGGACATAACATATGGCCTTTCCATGCGTATGCAGTAATGATGGACAAATGAGGAACAGATCATTTGATACACAATTTCTTCCTCAAGGAGAAGATTTGTAAGCTATTCATGACATCCCTTCACCAGCATTTCAGATAGACTTGCAGATAACTACTCTGCTGAACAATGTTCACCTCAGCAAACTGCTTCTGAGTTGCCATCCTTTTAAATCAGGATTTTAAAAATAGGGGGAAAAAAATACCACTTGCATTTGTTACTGTCAGGTAAAGTGTCACTGCAACATGATATTCTGCTGAATGTAAATGAATCTAAGCAGCAAAAGGAGAATAAATAAAGGCTCTCTGCAGACATGTTAGACATAGCCACAGGTTCAATATTCAAGGGCACCATGGTCTGAAATTTATACCTATGCAGTTCTGTCTTGAGCAAGAGGCAGTCTAAAAGCCTGCCACAGTATTTTTTAAACAGACCATGCCAGATTTATGTTTCACACAAGATCTACTGTAAAACATAAAGCCTCGAGAATTAGCTCAGCCCCTTCCCCATTCCTAAGAAAATGAAACAAAAAACCCAAACAGTGAAAACTGTTTAAATTAGAAGCCAATAAAAATGATTTACCACAGTTCTCTTGGTATGCAGAGTCGTTACACTGAAGAGCACCTGTAACTGGTTTTCCTACAGCAGGGTCTGTAGCTTGACCAGTTTGGGACCTAACATCCTCCTCTGGTCCCTCATCAGCCCTTCAGCAGCACAAGGTCACCGATGACTCGGACCAGTCTGCACTACCGACATCGATAGCATGTTGTCCAGTAATCTCCGAGTCACCTCAGCTATTCTTATTTGTTCCTCTACCAAACACACTGCCAGGAAAATCCTCTTGTTGCATGAATTAGAAGCATCAAATAGAAACAAGCCGTTTCCCAGAAGCTTTCATACATTTCTGCCCCAACAAAGACTTTTGGCAGAGCACTAACTCACTGGCTGCATAGGAATCAAAAGAAATATCGTGGGCAAGTAAAAAACGTGTTCTTCCTGCAACTTTCTTTTTACTTGCTGACACTGATACTGATCCCTAGATTTAGTACAAAGCCTTTTCTTTGCATCTTTGCAACGTTTCATGCCTATCTGGGCATTGTTTTTAAATACTGTTTTGTAAATCCTGAAGCTTGTGCCAAGCATCCAGGAAGGGGATGCAGTTCTACCCTCATCTTTCAAATGCGCAGATGGACACTGACTTCTGGAACAAAACAGGAATATATATGACATTGGTAAGATGGGGTTATCTTCCTCATGGCAAAATTATTTGAATATTTTGCAGAAGGATGATATTTTCAAGTCTTGATACTACAGCAAATCCTACAACTAAAATTAGGAAGATGTTCTCTGCTTCCTAAGGCTTCTAGTCATACCCCTCTACCATAATTTCTGCGAGTTTGAACACTTGCCTTCCACATGCTCAGAGAGTCTTTCTGCCTTTCACCCAAATATTCCAGGTGGCATTTACTGTTCAACACAACTTGATGTCAAACTTTAAAGTTTTAAATAGCCTTTAGAAAAACTGGCTTTAGCAATTATCACTTCATAAGGGGCAGTGGGAGTTTGAAGACTAAAATACAGAAGTAATAAAATTCCAGCTTCCCACGCTACACAGGGAAACAAATTCTTAGTGGAAAAGATATGAGCTAGATGAGAACTAAAGAAAAAACAAATTAATTGTCTATTTAGCATAGCTTTTATTGTCCTATCTTCCTTTTCTGCCTAGTTTCACACTTCAATTTAACAGTTCTTGACTTCATGCCCAGTGATCAAAGCCCCCCAAAGAAACTCAAAGACATCCTGAATCCTATTAGCGGGGAGCAAAACTCTGCATTTACTTGTGTGTATTTAGACTGGCAAAATCCAAACATGGCTTGAGAAGGGTTGTTATCCAAACCGAGTTATTTAAGCCACGCTAAACATTAAACACCAAATAGGAATTTGCTGACAGAGATAATGAAAAAATATTACCACTGTAATATAGGAGCAATAGGCTACTTCACAGAAACCAACTCAACCAGACTGGGACTACAATTGCACAGAAGCACACCTGAGCTCTCACAGGAGGCTACCGACGATCACACGCGACACCGCAAGTGGCAACGTACCAGAGATAAGTATAAAATAATTCCTACAAATAGTCTATTAAGTGTGCAGATCTCCTTTGGGAAGGGAGGCTCTTCACGGAAGAGACTAATTAAACTTCTGCTTCACTTGACCTTGGCTATCAGCACTGCTATCAAGATGTTTCCCTCCTGATAAAACCAAGGGCACTCTCGCAATTCTTCTCCAGGATCCTGCAGATCAGTTTGATGCGTATCCACCTCAACTTTAGAACTTTCCTTCTATCACCTCCTCAAGCAGGGGTTTATTTTTGGGAGGCGATCATCCATTGGATGCCACTTGCTGTGACTATTTGTAGCAACCACCTCGGAGTGTAATTCAGCCTGCAGCATGAGAGAGTGCATGGGTGCTACAGAAGACCACGAGCTAGGGAGAGGTGTCAAATCTCAAGGATTCATGAATGTGAGCTCTGACAAGTGTAAGAACCGAGATTATTCTGGAATTAGCCTTCTGTAACTTGAAAGACTGGTTAAACATGGTATCAATTAAATGCTCGTATCAAATATACTCTGAGGGAACAGATTACTGAATAGTAGTATGCACTTTTTTTAAACCAGCAAAAAAAGCATTCAATTTCTCTGGCCAAAATTAAATGTAGAGGGCGATTTCTCATGCTAAGCAGTGCTCCAGACTTTAGGTCTTGAAAGTGGTGATATAAATTGGTGTTGGAATAGCATGCCATTTTTTTCCTTAGCATTTTTCCTGAAATGCTGGCTCAATACCATTTGGCATAATTTCAATCACTGATCTAAAAATTAAGTGCCTTGTTCTCATTTATGTTTCTAGCATAAGGAGGTCTCAATGTAATGTATGAGCAGGCATTAACTATTTATTCGCTGTAAGCTGTCCACTGCAAGGGGCATGAAAATCTAAGCACCTACAGGCACTTACCACCCACTTTTCATCATGACTGTCAGGTCCCTACAACTTCACAAATCTGTCAAGCAGCCACGCTACAGAGGGGCTACACTAAATCAGACCAAACTCCAGTGCCTACACAAACATTAATTATCTTGATTTTTTCCCCCCTTTTAGCATTAGCATGTCAATGAAGTTTCGCACTGTTATGAAAGCAGTGAATGAAATGCACTCACTGTGGGATTTCATGCAAGATTAAAAATACAGATATTAATCTTTCAAAGGATTTGAAAAATAAGTCTCAGCAGCACAAGCTTCTGCTTTTAATGCATCTTAATTATTTAGGCAATGTGCTAGCAAAACACATCATGAGCTGCAGTATCAAGCACAAGTCAAAACAGCACTGCAGCTAGAACTTTGCAATGAAAATGAACAGGATCTGTGATCAGTGCACATCTGGAGACAGTTGTTCCAGGCCACCACATCCAGACAGCAGATGACTTCAACGAAGAAGTAACACTCAACTTTCAACTAGATCAGCATATGCTATAGAGGCCAAGTCAACTTAAGTCAGCACAAGTCAAGCAGCTCTAACAGTTAAATGAGTATAATCAGAACATGGGTTTTTGTGAAGACAAGACAGACACTAACACAACACACTCAGCAACTGATCTCCAGGCAAACTGGAAAAAAGTATTTTAATAAAGAGTTGTATCAGAGGAGCCCCAGGCCTTCTCAGATGACACGTTTAGGCTAACTTTACCTTACTTTTACAAATGTGGAGTTTTATGGCTACTGAAAGTGAAACATCTTACTGCTAATAAAGATCCTAGTTATTTTAAATCACAGAACCATCTAGGTTGGAAAAGACCTTGAAGGTCATCTAGTCCAACCATTAACCTAACACCAACTGTTCTCAACTACACAATATCCCTGAGCACTACGCAGCTCTGCCTTTTTAATTAAAATCAAGGTGTATGATGCCAAGCCATTACATCTGTATTGTTCCTACAGAATTAGCAGAAGGTGATGGGTGCCATCCTCCTTCCTGCCCTGCTCACTGCAGACCACATTGTGAAGACCACGTCCAAACTGGAAACTTCTCTTTGTCTTGCATCTGCAGTAGGAACTACAAGACCGCTCTTTTCAGCTTAGCAAGGCTTCTCTTAAACTGCCACACGCTGGGAAGCTGCCTCTCCACTCAAGGCACCTGCTGCTCACAGCATCAGTACCACTTCGCTGATGCAGCAGCAGGAGCTGAGACCACTGCTCTTCTCTAGCAAGAACTGCCATAGTTTTATTACTCAACTGTTTCTTATTTCAGGCTATATTTACATTCCAAAAGTTTGATTCTGTTGGTTTAGCAAAGACTGTCCTCAAGCATGCTTTCAGTAGCTAATTCCTGTGACTGCTATGGAAGACACACACGTGTTAGACACACAACTGCTCCTTCACCAGCTAAGAGTCATCTTTGCTTTGGTTTCTCACCCTCCCCACAGTTTGCAAGTTTTCCCCCATTTCTCAAAAGTCTGTAAGAGCCAGGGGGAAGAGCTTTGCTGTTGGCAAGATGTCAGAAAATTCCCAATACAGAAACTAATTTCAGAGGATTCTAGCAAACATCCAGTTCTCCCCGGCTACTCAGACATAACTACGCAGCGATTAAGCAGAGCGGTTACCCACAGAGCAGAGAAGATTGCACAACTGTGGGAACACCATAGCCTGAATCAATAATGCTGGCATCCCTAAGTTGTTCTTAGCCAAGAATTGCACTTTATTCATCCTTACTGTAATCCTTAAAAGGCTCAAGAAAGTTTTGGTGTTACAGCCAGAACAAGCATACCGTTGTTACCCTCAGCATTATACAGAATTTATATTAAGGAAGAAAACCCATCCAAAGCTCCACTCATTGATGTAAGTGGTCATAAAAAAAAATTTTTTTTGAAGAGAGCAATGCATTTTAATCTTCTGAGCCTCGAGATTAAATTTCCTTTTTTAGCCTTAGTATCATTTATGAGTATGAATAATATTAACTTTCAAAATCATCCCAAGTACAGTACACAATCCAAACAAAGGAAATGACAAACTGTGTCAGCGGTGTTGTGCGGCACTGAACTTCAAGAAGTCCAAACCTTAAAATCCTTTAGGGACTTAGAAAGTGGCTGACTAATCCTGTAATCACAAAAACAAGTAATCTCACCGGTTTTTGTTTTGTTTGGTGTTTTTTTTTTCAGTAACTGAATTAGAAATCAAGCCAAAAGGTCAGCCTTTCTGGACAAGAAAAAAAAAAAAAACCACCAAGCAAATAAATAGAGCATCACTTGCTTATAAAAAACACTTGCTTGCCAGAGATTTGATTAAGGAAGAAAACAGCAGAGGGGTTTTTTTTCCTTCTCTAAGTGATTACGGTTTAATTTTCTTAAGTAAGAGTACCAAAATACCCCTGGACATGCTAAAATAAATCATGTCATTGGGCTTTGAAGATCTGACTAGCTGAACAACTCAGCTGTAAAGCACATAGCTGACTGACATGGGGGTTATTGGTTTGGGGGGTTTTGTTGTTGTTGTTGTTGTTGTTTTTTGTTTGTTTGAAGAAAAGCAATCTGTCAGAAAATGGTGATTCCTTTAAACCAAATAAAATTCTCTACAAATCTGAGAGGTTTAACTAAGTTCTGCTAGGAAGGGTATGTGGGTCTGTAATGGAGCTGGGGTAAGTAGGCATTATCGATAGTTTTAAACAACTTTGGCCTATCTTAACAATAAAGAGTATTAACCTTTAGTCAACAAATGTTTTTAACTTGAATTTTCATCTCCCAGTTTATTTCTGACTCCAGGAGAGCTGCTGAAGGGGATTTGTTTCCAGGAAGACCACACCAGTTCCTTACGTCGTGTACCTTAAAGTGAGGCTTGTCATGAAATCCCAGTCTGACACTTCTCTGCCTTCCCTCCCTCACTAAGGGAAAGGAAGCAACAGCCACAAAGAAGACGATGAGAGAGAGAGTAAAAAACTTTCTGAGGAAAGACTGACCTACAGAGACTTCCAGGACATTTTGAAAAATTAATAGCTTCACAACCATGGGAGAGACTGTTGTCTTTAAAACCAGGGGCATATGTTTAATATCTCAGAGACAAATATTTTTTTGGAACAGCCCCCTGATGAACCATCTCCATAAAATCCATGTCACATGAACCTGCACGCCTCACCATACAAGGTTTTCCCAGGTGTTCACTATTACTTGGGCATCTATTTATAATGATCCTGCATGATGGCAAGTCACAAAACAAGAAGGAATTAAGCACTCCATTTCTGAGTAACATTCCTTTCAGACTATCAGTCACTATGTATTAAGTTAATCTGTCTCCCTCTTTCTTGAAAGTCAAAGCTTGGGTTCTGAAGCTATCTGGTCACTGAGGTTACTGAAATAAGAGCTAAAGCAAACCTCCCAGGATACCCTGGATGTTGGAAGCAGTCACAGCCAACTGCAAAGTGTTACCTTCTCTACATTAGCAAGACCTCAAACATGCCTCACACATGATGAAACTTCCCCCAAGAAGTCTCCTGGTGAGCTAAGCAGGGAGACACCCAGCAATTACATACACCAAGTAACACTGACAATAAGCAACATCTAGATTTGTTCTGGGGTTTTACAGTAATACAAGAAGAGAGTGCACAAAGGCAAATGCACCAGGTCTAGAAGTCAGAGCTGAGAATCCACAGTACATCATTTCAGACACTTGTCTAGATGAGACCCTGTCCATTAGAAAATTTTCACAGAGGCTTGATAGAGCCTATCCCCAAGCTTGTCCCCTATGGTCCAGAGACTCCATCCTCCAAGAGGCAATCCAGAGCAGCTCCTGATGCAGAGTCCCCAAAAGGAGCCCTTTTTGCTACAGATTAGAAAAACCTAGATAAGCTTGTCTTTTTAAGCTACATTACCCTTAACAAACATTTGTCCTGACAGATGAGTAGCAAGAAGATTTTAGAAGCATTTCAAATAGATCTCATCTGAGCAGCAGTGTTCGTTCTACAAGGGAGATGCTGTGCCAAGAACACACCCAGCCTTGAAAATAGATCCTAACGCATAACATGGCTCAGACAGGTTTTCTAAAAAATTCAGTATACTCAAGAGAATTTTCCAACATCACACTTTTAATTATTAATTCCTCTTCCCTTTCTCCCAAAGCATGTCACAGCCTAACCTTAAACATACTGCAGTAGTGGGATAAATCCCATGATCAAAGACACTGGATGAAGTTCTGTGAGTCCATCCACAAAACTTCTAGTCAATGTCTCAGCTGATTAAATGCTACAGTAGGAAAAAGCAGCCTCCAAGATAGTCCCAGGATGTTGAATTTACAAGTCTGAATACTCTCATATAAAGTTGATTTCAGGTTACATTATTTCAGTCTCCATTAAGGGCTATGACCTAAGCAATTCAACACAAACAGCAGCAACTCATTTTACTTCCCACTCACCGCAAGTTTCATTTAAAAGCCTTATGTCACAGAAGGCCTGCTATATACAAAAATATAGCAAAAATGAAATTTTGACAGCAAGTTGTGGCAGTAAGTGCTTTGCAATCAATGTCAGTATGCACCAAAGTGAAAGCAGGTGGTGAACAATGACCCTGTTACCAAATGGAAGACAGCAGAAATCTTCCAAAGGAGATCTAAGAGTCAAGCCACTAAACAACCTTTTCCAATTTCAAATATTGCTAACAAATTTTAAAACCAAAAGTGGTATCTTCTGGGTAGGGTTTTTTTGTTGTTGCTGTTACAAAGGGAATTTAGACAGGTTTATAAAATCTATGTACATCGAGCTTGCCGTAATCACACTGGTGGATTGAAGCAGCCATGATGAGGTTTGCAATAACGTTCAGAGTGTCTTCCTCATGCAAATGTTACAGAATATTCAAGATCACTTAACAAACAATAAAAGAAACAAACAAGCTGTTCCTGGGCTTATTTTCAAAGTGACTGTATGTTTGATTACACAGTGACTAAATGAACCAGTTTTCCTTAATAAAGATCTCACGTTAAAAGTATTTGCTGGGAAGAACATACTAAATATGCTGAAAGGTAATGCTTAAAAGAAACACAAACAATTAGCAGAGCTTGAAAAATTCGTGGCAGATGGCTGAAAGAAAAAAAAAAGAAATCCATTTAAGAGACATCAATGTTATAAATCAAGGCAGGTGACATTTAAAACCAATGAATAAAACATCACAAAAACCTGTCTTGTTTTATAAATCATACTTCACAGTGGAAATTACATCTAGGTACTGCACTTCAAGACCTCCCTCAATTAGCAGGAGATACCACTGAGGTACTATTTCAGTTTTGTAAATTAATAGTTGTCTACTTTGGACTGCATCTGTTTGCAGAAAAAAATATTCTCTTTATTCAAGTCTGGTTTTTTTCCCCCCCTAAAAATACAGTCTTAATGCTCTCCCACTGAAAGAAACCTTTTTTTAGATTCAGCACAGCACAGCACAAACAACTCTTTCAAGTTTACCTGTTTCCCAATGAGGAATCAACCCTAGTTCTATAGGACCTGGACAGAGATATCTATCAGCCATCCCAGATCTGGCTTTCTCTCTCAAACTGATGAATGCCCTAGCAAATAAGTTCACTTTACAATCAAAGAAAGACTACTGGAAGAAATCAGTGCCTGAGAAGTAATTTTTATTCCAGTCACCACTGGGAAAAAGGGGAGTTCATGATAGATGAAGGGAAGAAACCTTTGGACAGGGAAATCCCTGAAGATTCTCTCAATGTGTTTGGTTTAGTCTTGGAAAAGTGTTATTGAAAAAAGCTCTATTTTAACCAAACTTTTTTCTTCTACACAAAACTATATATTCAAACAAATTTTTTGGTCAGTCTTCATTCATCACACCAGGGTGAGAGTAATTTGTTCTCTTAGAAAAGAAAGAATGTATTGCAAGTTTCACGGTAATTCAATACGAGTCTCAAGATTATTTGATTCTCAAATAATCCCATTTAAATAACCTGCAAATGCACACTAATAAAGCTGGTTTTGCTCCTGTCCAAGCAGATAGACTTCCTGGAGTCTTAGTAAACAGCTGGGATTATTCACTTGAGTAATTTGGATGGAAGAAAGGAAGAACAGAAAGATTAGTGTAGAGGCCTGCATCTGACACCTTTACCAAGCTCCTTAAGAGACAGAAATAAAAAGAAGATAAAGCTCAGGGGATCACAGTAGAGTCAGCAAACATTATAAAGTCATAAACTATAGAGTCACACAACAGCAGCTTATACATATAATGCAAATACTTTTCTTCTAGCATCAACCGTATCGATGTATCCTCAGCATCCCTTCTTCCTACTGCTAGAAAAGACCCAAAGACCAGTTCCAACAAAATAAGAACAAATTATCTAGCCTGCCATCATTTTCAAAGCCTGCAACTGCACGGAAAATACTCCCCAAGTTTTTAATCGACTTTAGAAGGACAAAAGGTAGCAAAGCTATAAAGCATCAATATTAGATTGCTAATAAATGCTATCCAAATGAATGTTTGGAGAAACCAAAGACATTGAATGTTCCAGGTACTGGTAGACAACAAGCTGTTCACAAGACAAATGACACCTTCACAGACAGAATACAGTAAATTAGAGACTCTGGTCATTGTAAAGCAGAATGCGTTTACTGTTATTGATAAGCAATAAATCACCTGCCCTCTAACAGTTCCTCCCTATAAATCACTTCCAATGAAAGAAACAGATGGTTCCAGTATGCAGCCATTCCTTACCACAGTCCTGAGTTGGGAGAAGAAATATACTGTGCTGAGTGATACCCATTTTTAACTGTAGTCATTCTGTAGTGGTGCAGGAGAAGCAGCAGGGCAATGCAAGAGATAATCTTGTGCACTGTGAGACCCCAGCTGCAAGGTTTGCAGATTCACACCAGGGCTGAGCAGATGCAGAGCTGCAGCACGCATCAGGCACCGCACATCAGGCACCGCACCTCCCCAGGCTGGGCTCCAGCGAGTGGCTTTCCTACCACCTGGAGCACACCCGAGAGGCATAACCAGGCTCGGATCTGCAGGCAGCGTCAGGCAGGTGTCTATCATCAGACTCCAAAATACAGTATGATCCTCATGCAATTTGACTTGCTTTGAAAGAATCAAGCTTTTATAAACTTCTCAGTAAAAACTCTAATATCTTGCTATCATACCAATAACCTAATTTGTCTCACTAGACGGAAAAGGATTCGCATTAATGATTTCACTGCAAACCAGAAGATATTTGTCCAACTGAACAAGCTGAAGACACCATCAGACTAACACACTTTCCTTCTCTTCTGGTAAAGATACCAGAAGGTTTTGCTTTTTTATTTTAAAAATCTTTGTTTCCAGTGTAATGTTTCAAACTACTAAGTAAAAGCACAAAAATGAGGATCTTAATAAAAACCAGTGTATCCCAGATGAGAGCAGCATAATGAAACATCGTCTCATTAAACAGAAAATTGTATTTTTTCTTTACTACTTCAAGAAAAAGAATTATACCTCCATTCAGGTAAGAGGAAGGCTCTTTCATTTATGTTATACTTATAAAAAAGAAAGATCTAAGCAGTAGCTGTTAAAAGCTCTGGCTAGAAGCTGCACACAGACACAGATAAAAAGTATTATGGTTTCCTATTAAGTAAGTATAAATGGACATAGAGTTATTCAAAGTTATTTAAAGGATGGTGCAGATAATTCAAGATAATCTTGCCGTGCAGATAAGTCAAGAATTCCAGAAGATGGGAATATACATTTAGAAACTGGACTTTATTAAAGTTTAAGTGTTTTCTTGATGCTTTTGTTTACAGCTTGTCAGGCTATTGCTTTGTCTCTTACCTGAACAAACTGCAATCACAAGTGTGCAATGTGTGTCGATTGCTCATTCTATCTCACTGGATTGATGAACCACCCAACTCCTACAGATTCCTGCTCCACAGAGCCCCTGGCAGGACTTGTGTAAGGAAGAAGAGCACTGTCTGCAGAAAGAGCTTCTAAATAAAACCACAGTAATGTGTCTACAGACACTTTTGAGCCAAAGATGTCTCACTTCAAAATTAGTGAATTTTAAGGAGCACAATCCATCGAGAAGTCAGGTATCAACAGCAAGCTGTGGCCCAAGCACTCTGGAGCAACAGGCTAATGACTGGTTACTGGAAAGAGATCTGCAGTGGTGGGATCAAACCCAGCCCTTCCTCCAACTCCTGTAACTCAGCAAGGCCGCTTCTCTGCCCATCTCTGCCTAGCAGGTGGTGAGGTGGAGACACAAACCGTTGCTTGTACATGAGGGCTGTGACTTGCAGCCCTGACAAAAGTGGCAGCTGATCAGCACCTGCATTCTTCCCCTCAATTAAAGGCAATTAACACCTCCTGCTGATCCTTCCTCCTTTTGCCCTGCAAAAATTTCAGAAGCAGTTCTACTGCTTGCAGACTAGTCTTCCCCAGTAGTAGAGAAACAGATGACACTGTGCACTGAAAGTGATAAAAGTCTGTTTTGGAACTGCGGGAAATCACACCAATCTTTCCTGCCCAAAGAATTTCCCATCGGCAGCCAACAAGACACTTCTCAAAGTGAGCTAAAGACAAGCTAGTACAGAGAACAGCACTCACAGCATGGAAATGCAAGACCTGAAACCTGAAGCATGGCGAACCTGTGAACAAAGGCTATGACAAGAGCCATCTTCTGCAGTCCTTCCACGGGAAGCTGCTATCTGTATTCCTTCTACTTCTGCAAACTTTGACACTCCCAAGGATATACGTTAATTTTATTTCTGTAAGGAAAAAAGTTCTGCTCCAAAGTTTGTCTGCTTCAATGAGAAAACATGTGAAGGCAGACCCTCTTCAGTAAGCCAAGGAGTGAGAAGACCCAAACTACTGGCTGTTAACTGTAGGAAGATGAAAGGTCTGATCGACCAAGGCTTAGCAGATGCAAAGAAGTCAAAGTCTTCCCAAAGGCAGCTGCATACTACTGAGGAGAGACATAAACGTCGTTTCTGAATGCCAACTTCCTTCCCAGAGCTGTGGTAGCAGGACAGAGACTGCCAGTGGAGAAAACAACTGCTGATGGTTGCAGTTCTCCACTGAGGTCCTGGAGGTGAATGGCAATGCTTTCCCTCAAAAGTGGCGTTCTTCCAGTGAACCACAGATCCTAACGGCAGTTAAACACAACATAAAAGTGTCTGTATCAATTAAGCTCTTGACAGGCTACCTTACACTGGCAGAAATGGTCAGCAAATACACAGATGCTGGAATCAAAAAAAGCCTTGGTGTGAAAGGCTGCAACTCCTTGCGTAAAGCCTGCTGAATGACTTGATGTCCTGCAGTACTCTTGCTCTAGTGTCTGTTCAAAGCTCAGGTCCTATCTGACTCCACATCCAAAACAATACACTAGGATACTTAATTAGCACAGACTCAGTGTTTAAAGAAAAAAAATATGAATTCAACTTACAGCAAAACCTAAATTCAACACTACAGGTATTAAAAAAGAAACAGTAGCTGCATCATGATGGCAAAATTCAAGATTGACAGGGGCTCTACTGCCACTTAATTTCACCAGTGAAACCACACCCCTGAAATAAAACTTAAAATGTTTCTGTATTGTCATAGCTACCATAACCTATGAATGGCTGGAACCTGCTGATTTGCTGACAAAATAGGCTTTCATTAAAATGACTGGTGATATTGTTACTGATTTTATTATCAACTGAAATTAAATTGTGTTTGATTTTAATATAAGTATAGAATTAAGGGATATTTTAGTAAAAATCATTTTACATTTATTGCATTTTGAATCTAGCAACCGACTGCTACTCTAAAATCCCCTGTACAGCCCCGTACCAAGGCCGAAGGGATTGGTCATAACTGTTTAGTAGGAACGGTTAGAACCTAGGTAACAAAACATGAGGTGATTTGTAAACTGATTTATAATACATGTATAGGACTAGAAGAATGCAAGTAGTTGTCAAGGTCCAGGATTAATGGGAACTGAGGGAAATAACCCTAACAGCTTGCAGGTACCTGCCAAGAAAACTGTGTCCTTAAGCAAAAGGTAATTCCGGCAGGGGGAGATCGTGACCCCCGACTCATGGACCACCTACTCACATTACACCCCAGACCCATTTCTAGACATTTCTAACCTCTACTGCACAGAATTGGAAATAGGAGGAGAATATGTTAATGATTTATTGGAAGTTGTATGCTTATGTATGAAGACTTAATGAATATGTATGAGTAAGTTCTATATAAGGTGTATGATTCTGGTGCCTGGCACGTGTTGTTGGTGAGAGCACTCCCCTACACGTCCAGCCGTCAATAAAGAAGTGTCTGCTTATCTGCATCAAATTGGAGTCGATAAGTTATTTTATCCTGGATTTCGGTGACAATATAATACACAACACCCGTGACGGGATGATCCACAAATATGTGCTACCATAGGTTTGGCAAAACTGAATGCCTTTCAAGCAGGACCAGAATAAATTAAAAAAAAAAAAAATCCCACTTTACTCATAAGTGATATTGGAACAGTGACCTACTCAGAGCAGTTAAAAGGCTTTTTAAAAGGGAATATGCAAAGGGTTTGTTGTGTCTAAGGGCAGGAAACACTGCACAATTAATTTTGCCGTATGTTACAGTACTATTGAAAGATAAAAGTGAAAAATGTATGACAAATCTTCTGGCATTATTAATTTAAGTCTGTGCAACATGACTGAATGTTAGAATGTTAGAATGACTAACATTCATTGGCAAAATTAAATTCAACTACAAAAATTTTGAGATCTGATTACGGCAATCAGGAATTCTACTTACATTGCAGCCTGCCCATTAACAATCTAACCCTGCAGCATTTTTGTTATATTCTTCCTAAAAGCAAGAATTTTTGCCCATAATTAGTATTTTTCTCCCCCATGTTAAATACATCATAATGTTCTTGAAAACTTTTTCTGTAATCAAGCAGGGCTTAAATCTTCCGAGATCCTTGTTCAAACATGAGCGGGGATGAACATTAACACCACTGGGCATTGACTAATCTGTTAATAGTAACTTCTACCTCAGAAATCCAAGGCTGGAAATACACTGCTGGAAATACACTGGGTTTATGCCATCTCTGCCCACAACCAGGACATAGCCAGGGCATCACGTTTGCTGAGGAGGAATGGAGTTCATCACCTTTGAGAACAGGATCTCTGGGTTTTCAGCTCTCTAGTGGATGGGGCTGACTCAATCTAACCCTCATCTAACATGACATTGCCATTGTGATATAAATAGGGTCTTATTTGCCTGCTTCAGAGGAACAATGTTAGTTGAGAAAAGGTCAAATGGGTTTGCCACAGGGGAAAAGAGCAAAAATCTTTTGTAATTTAATATTCTCCCCCTTTTGTTTTTTCCTGGAAGACAGGAGACTCCAGGTGCTAGTCACATAGGAGGGAGAGGAATACAGAAGAGGCATATTTATCTAGTCTACAGTAGCACAAAGCAGTAATATTTCAATCATTTCTTAAGGCCCAGGAGGCACTAATATTCACCCAGCATCTCACTGACCTCATCTCTACTTGGAATCCTGCAAACTCTCTAGACAAAGTCTCCTCAAACCTGTCTACTCTGACAATGCAGAAGTTATAGCTGCAGGCAGGTCTAGGACAGATGTATTTGATACATCTAACAAACACATTTTATTTTCCTTATTCTACAGTGTTTATTGCACTGATGCTTTCAATTAACACAGCATTAATAAACATGAGTTTTACCCATAGTTAGACATCAAATTGATCAATTTTAAGCCAAATGGGAAAAATACCCAGTTTTAAGTTTTTAAATACATTACACAATGTGAGGTTACTGCTACCAACCCTCAGATAAGGGCTATACAAATATCAGCATATATTTATTAAGGTTGTTTTCAAGCATTTTTCTTATCCTACAGAAAAGAAAGTAGCTCTGTTACAAAATCTGCATGCAAGACAGGCTGGTATATTCATACACAGTTGAACTAGAGAAATACATACAGCTGGGAAGCAAAATTTCTACAAATTACTACATGACGGTGACCCAAAGCCCGATTTATTGCTAGCTTTTATTGCTTGCTTTTATTGCTTCCAGCGCACTAGTAATCTGTGCACATGGCAATACTTCAGTACTAATGGAAATCAGTAAACAAGGTCACATGCATGTCAAAGAGTTGCGTTACACATTCTAAAAATACTTGTAGGTCCTGTTTGCTAGAATGACACCGACCTTTCCTTGTGTCATTCGTGCTGCCTGTGCCACTCACTGGATGTAGCCTGCACCTTCAGCTCACTGGATGCAGGGTGGAATACATCCTACTCAGTGGAAATAAGGGTAATTGCTAAACTTGTTATCAACCAAATTAGAAAGTGAAATAATTACAGCAAATTTTCCCTTGGGCCTTCTTCTGCAGACTATAAAAGACTTCTAAGATATTCCAAACCAGCCCATCTTTCCTGGGAAGTACCACACATTGAAAACTAATTGTTTATCATTAAATTAAGTTAGAGCCTGTAAGGTAAATGAGATATACAAAGCATCTGACTTGGCTGGAACCCTGTGCTTGGCCCAGACCCTGTGATACACAGGCTGCTTGCAGGTTGTTTATACAGCGACTTTAAGCCTTCAGGCTAAACATAACATAGTGCATAGGGCTACAAGAGAGAGAATGAGCAGGTCCCCTCACCTAACCATCCTTTTCAGTCTAAATAAGAAAATTTGAGATGCAGCAGCAAAGACAACAAAATAAGTGTAAGAGCAGTAGTCTATATCTGTACAAAGGGAACAACAGGCTCCACCTATTACTCCAGCCTTAAAGTAAAGCATATCCTCGAGTCGTGATGAGCAGAGGATATGCTTTCCATACTGCTTGGTGAGATTCACTCCACATTCACCAACTACTGAACGCAGCATGACAACCTGAACCACGGGCAACACAGACATCATAAGGGTGCACAATGCACTTAAAGCAAAAAGTGCTTGCAGTGAAGCATCACTGAAAGAAAATGCAGCAGAGGGAACAGTGTCTGGCAGAGCATGTAGCTTCTTCTGACATTCTGAACTCAAACCAGTAGTATTCCATCCTCACCAAAAAAAAAATAAATTAAATCAGATTTATGAATAATAGATCTTTCTTTGGACTTCTGAAAAGTTCCTGAAAATTCTGAGCACATGAACCTCAGTGAGGAAGACCGAAATTGAGGATTTGAAAAAGACAACAAGCTCATTGTTTATATAATAAAATCCTGTGCCAAAACTTGAGAAAAACAAGGAAATTCAATGGTTTTAACACTGTTCTTTGACAAACACTATACATTGAGGATCTGCATTTCCCAACTGCCATCTGGAATCCTGTTTTTTTATTTTAACTACATAATGGGGAAGTAAAGCAAGATAGCTTGTACCTTCATGTCCTCAGGCTTTTTTTGTTCATTCGTTTGCTTTTAAACAAAGAAAGCATACAGATAATGACTGGTTATGATTACCGAGAAATACCTAAAGAAAATGAGTTTTTCAAAATGCCCCATCCAAATGCATTAGCAATCAGAATCTCCTCAAGTTTCCATTAGTCCATCAAAACAAGAAATAATCTTATAGCAGCTCTGACTAAAACTCTTAAAGATTGTCACATTGATTGAAATTCAAAAGTATAGACTTACAAATTCGTAGTCTCCATCCTGTGGTACTTTCCAATCAGATGCATTTTTTGTCTGGCCAGACACATTCTTCCCAAAGCTATTGATTTGATTCTCCTTCTCCTTCTGCTCAAAATATTCAAGGAATGATGGCTTGGCTGGCTGCATTGTTTCATCTCTCCCTGGAAATATTAAAAACAAAAAACCCCAGTTGTTTTCAAAAATATATTTTCAGTTACACTGCCTTACTTCATGCCCAAAAGTGATTTTATTTTTTTAGCACACACTAAATCACACAGTACTGCTAAAGTACTATTTTTTCAGTAGCTCTTCAAGCATAAAACTGACTGTATAGTGAGAAAACTGGAGAAGGGAAGCTTAAAGCTCCCTACACAAGTGATTGCAATGCTGGAGGCCTTGGCCTCGAGACCCGAAATCCATCCATCAAAGCACGCTACCAGGTAGACGAGCCTCATGCACTGAATGCTGGAACTAAACTGCTACCAACGAGAGAGGCTGGGCTTTTTTCATCCCAGCCAGGTTGCACTCACTGTAAAATAGGCGAAGTTCCAAACCTAAACAGCGTTGTTTTACAAGCAGAAACTCATCTTTATGAATAGAACAGCAAAAAAGGAAGGCTTTCAAAGACCACATCTACCACACAAAATATCACATAACTTGCCTTGGGTAGAAGTGATCAAGTTCTACATTTCTTGGGTAGAAGGATTAATTAGTTTGCAAAGCATTTTCATTTCTTTTTATAAACAGTAAGTTTTCAAGTTTACTGCCCTAGTTTTATTTTTATAAGTTTTGTAGTTTCTCTAAACACACTTTCTTGTTGGATTACTTGAATAAACCAGACATACAGATTAACTATTCAATTCTAGACTGCATTTAAGAAACCTGGGGCAATAAAAAATGGGCAAGGGCACAAAGAGAGACATAGGACTCAAAATAACCCCTACATATTAATACTTTGATTTTTAAAAGCAACTCTCATAATCCTCCCAAGCACCATTCTCAATAGAGTTCACTCATACTGATGGAAGAAGAAAGGATATAGCCAAGAACACAAAGCTTTAGCACAACTAGATATATATTATTCTCATTTGTCTAAATTATTCTTTAGAACAAGCAGAAGTTAAAAGAAGAGGGAGAATGCTGCTGACCCATTAAGAGCAACAAGCTAGTAAAACTACATTCATAGGGTGCCCACATACATTGGATAGTTGGTGGGATCAGAGGCACGAGCGTTCATGTACCCCTTCTGCCTTTAGCCATCACACCACCCAAATCCCTCCTCATGGGATTTAAGTACCATTACATACAAATAAATCCATTCAGCAAAGAGGTTTCTGTCACTGAAGGAAGAAATGCACAGTCACAAATTCCCAGATTAAGGAAGATCCCCAGTGCTGTTTGGAGAGAGAGGAGGTGGGCTCCAGGAACAGAAGGCAGCTTCAGCTGCAGGGTGGTGACAACAGCACAATAGGGAAGGAAGTGATGAAAAAGTGAGAGCGTGAAAATAATGATTCCTAGCGCAGGCAACATAAAAGTCAACACAGGAAGAAAACACAATTTAACTTCACAGCAAGTCAAGATGGAAAGACTTTCAGTATCTCCAAAGGAAGATTTCTTTTGTAGTGCAACTGGTACAGTATCAGACGCTGCCCAGACTACTCATACTTAAAACTGGCCTGTCCTGTGAGTTACAGTGCCCCTAATATCTTGTAAAGACTCTAAACAAAGTGGCAGGCTTGCACAGCAAACATGCTTTAACACAAGACCATGACAGCTGCAAACTCAGCTAAAGACTACTCGCAGCTTAATGCCGTTGTGCTGCTCTTTATGATAAAATGCTTTGCAAAAACCTGTGAGCATAATGGAAGTAAGCCCTGTACCAATACCCAGTAAAATGTTTTTGTTCTGATAAAACACCATTCTCTAGGCACTGGAGTAGGTTACTCACACTTGCAACATGTATTAGGTGATGCAGAAACCATAGCTTTCAGAAAGCAGAATTAGGGCTAGAGTTAACAGAAAATGGCATCAGAATAGCCTAATTCTGGACTGTGGAAATAAGTTCACTGTCAAATGACATACATTTGAAATAAATATAATCTGTCAGCCAGGCAGTCAACCAAAAATTTAGAGCTTCAGCCAAGCACACAGGGGATGGAGCCGTCCTTGATGAGTTTGTGGGGTCTGCATGATGCAGAGACTCTCCTACAAGAGTCTGGACAGAAGGCAGGCTATCACAAGACAGTTCTCTCACTAAGGACATACAGCAATGCTTTTCTCTTAAAAAAAATATTAGCTACTCTGAAAACCCATTAAGATTTAATCACTGAATATTATTCTTGCACATAAAATTGCCATCCACTGATCCAGAACTTCCCCGGCAGACTCTGATCCTCAGACAATTGTATGAATTCCTCAGTCAGCTATGAGATACTTTAGGAAGTTATTTGTCTACAGACCTGTTAAATAAAGAGCAAATTTCCACAAAGTATGGGAAATCTTGGCAGGATATTTGAGTTGTGATACTGAGAGAAGTGTGGTTCTACACAGCCTGAAATGCCATGATGCATTTTGAAAAAGCACTGCATCATGCTGCCTCTCCAGGGTCAGCTAAAAGCTTAGGCATGAACTGAAGTGCTTATACTTTTGCACCATGACAACTGGAGCAAAGACAAATTATTCTACCCCTGGCAGTAGTTCCCCTTTTTTAAAAAACAAAACCAAAAAATTCATCATACAGAATTAGATCAAGAAAGACACCTCCAGACAGGCTGCGTGAAGGTCAGTCAGGGAACACGTCTGAGAAGTGAACAGATTTGCTGTTGGGAATAATTACTGAAATACAATAGCAATCCAATTACTGCTAAGTGATAAAACATTTATTTAGAACAAAATAAATACACCCCTTGTATTCTGCTGCAGTCCAGCCTGTTTGAAGCAGGAGGTAAGTTATTATGGGCAATTGTGGCAATATTTAACACCAACAAATTTTGTAGAAATAGAGAAATTTGTAACTGCCTAGGCTAATCTATACACTGCTTACTGACAGCTAGCCTAGGTCTCAGTAATTCAGGCCTCCTAGGGAAAAAAATAAAATTGAAGTCAAGCTTGTACTCTATGTTTTGAAACCAATTGTTTGCAGCACAGGAGACTTTGAAAGCAAGTGTTTCAGTTCTTTTCCATTTTTTTTTAATTAAAAAAAGACTGTTGACTCATACCAGACCTTAATTCAGAGTGTCACTTAAAATAATCATGCTCATTTCCCCATATCTTGTATTTTACCAAGAACTGCAATATTTGTAAATGACTAGTTATATTAACTGAACAACCACCTATTGTAGCATCACTGAATTATTGAAAGGCATATCCAAACCCAAGCTTTATTTAATAAAACTTCTGTTTCCATGCAGAAATGAAACAAAGAAGGAAGCACATGAAGTGGTGTTGGCAGTTTATAATACTGAAGAGTCCAACTGGATTTTCAGCTCCACCAGTACAAGTGACCAAAAAGCTGGAGGGCTGCAGCAGAAGGCTGCCGGGACACCAGGGGTCTCTGTCATGCTGAGAGGGTGGGAGGGAAGGGGAGGTTCAGCCGGGGGGGGCAGGAGAGACTCCAGCTGTGGTCTCCCACCCCAGCAGGACATCAGAGCCCTGCTCTTCCCAGTGAAAGGATGAGAGGAATGGTCTGAACACCAGCAAGGACAACTCAGCTGAACATAAGGAAGAAAGTTTTCACAACAGGTGTGGTTGTGCAACGGAGCAGGGCTGGAGCAACTGCGCAAGGCCCTGAGCAACCGGATCTAACACTGCCAGAGCTGTGTGAACACTGACGTGGTCCCAGCCATCACACAGGGAACGGGGCCCATGACCTCCAGCGGCTGCTGCCAAGCCAAGCTCTTCGACTCACACTCTTCACACCCGCTGTCAGACACCTCTAACCTTGCAGTCACCTTAGGCCTTTCAAATGCGTGCAACATTTAGGCATCATTTTAGTACATTTCTACACATCAACATGTCACACTGCATCTTTATTTAGTGTTGGTTTAGTTTTTAAGCTGACTAAAATAGAGATTGCTAGCTGACAAAAAAAATGGAGAAAAGATAAAATAAACTAAAAAAAAAGCTGGAATACAGATCTAAGATGTCTGAAATTTTAGGCGCTGCTATGATCTCAGTAGGGGTATGCAGCAAGACAGACAGAAATGCTCCCAGAGACAGACATTACACTAAATCAGTTATCATCCCAGAGCGACTGGATTTCTTTTTGTCAATCTTGGCACTTAACAGCAGTGTCATCTTTCCAAAGATGATGTGCTATTAATTCAACACAAGAATCACACTGCTATATCTTTAAGATTTTGATAACAGGCAGCTGAAGACAAAAATCGATCACTGCTATTTGGAGAAGTAGATGCTGCTGAAAGATGACACCGCACTAAACGTGTCTGTGCCAAAAAGCATTTAACTTCCTAGTTTTATAGGGTTAGACTAAAATATGAACCATTTGACAGAAAGTGAGATCACAACTGTGGCAGAGAAGAGCCTTTTATGAGAAGGTCACCCCGTGGTGACAAGAAAGGCTTCACCATGCATTTATTTCAGAACCTAAAGAGTTGCTTATAAGGATGAGCCACGAGAGCTCCCTGGAGCCATTAACGGTCTGCCATTTCAATATGCAGTCATCTTTTAGGAGCTGTATTAATTACACAAATGGAACACCACAGCTCTGATGGAGCCAGGCCAGCTGACTGCAGAACTGCAGATTTGGGGTAGCTGTACAGGGCCACAGGCACTGGGAAGACCACTTGTCACACAGCCTGCACGTGGTGGAGAAAAGCCCTCTGCAGAAAACTCACAAGCACTGACCGGTATAAAGTCATGTTTAGAAAAGTACAAGAACACCAGTTGTGTGTGAGAACAGAAAGGGAAAATTGGTGCGTGCAAAGGTAAAGAATGCTTTAAATTATGAACAAATATCCCCCTAGATTTTGATTTTTAGAGAAGCACCATGCTAAGCTTACTACTGCTTTCAGTAATAGTGTTACCCTTTCAGTACTGAAAAGCAAAGTCCAGCTGTGTGTGGTACTGTGCAAACTGGGACAATCCTCACCCAAAGCACAAACAGCCCAGACAAGCCAGAATACACCTGACAAACACAGGCAGGGTACTGCAAGAAGCCAGCAAGGCAACATCAGCAAGAGCCAGTGGCCTCAGCATACTGAATCCTCTCCTCTGTTGGGCTACAGCAAGGTTCAGTTTCAAGGAAAAACTTAAACAACAAAAATATGTCCCAAAAAATATCTGAACACTTGAGGGAATTGAAAGGTCAGTCAGTGGCTGACTGCAGTATACAGACCTTCTTACATCAAGCAAACGATAATAAAGAAGGTGTGGAGAGCCTTCAAGCCATTTCTATTTCCTTATGATGCTGCAGAGAAAGTAGAATGATAAAGAAGAAACAGCACAGTCAATTAAATCAGCAAGAGATTTACTTTCCTTTTTCCGGCAGTAAAGAATATCCATGAAACCAGATCATTCAGTATCATCTAGTCCCAGAAATCAAAGCGCTTATTTTGTTGATTTTGTCAAATTAGCTCTCACAATTGAAAACTGTCAGAAGCTCATGAGCTTCAAAGGATGCCTTCAAAAGAAAAGTGGATTTACAAAGTTCTTCTAGCTGTCTGAACAAGCTTGCTGAGTAATGAAACTAGAATTGCTGCTTTTCTCTAAAACTATTATTCTCTACTCAAACTTGGCAGTAGAAGAATCCTTGTTTTATTATTCTTTCCTCTTGAAAGAGATTACTACTATCTACCTAGGGTGAATATTCTAGAGTCACAAAGCTTGTCATGAGAGAGTAAGATAACCGCAGGAACACATTTTGTGTGCTCTTTACTCAAGTCAGTTTATACAGTTAATACTTAAAATACCTATTCTCGAAGGCATGGTGAGAGATTTCCTCCCTTATATCACAAAAATTGGAGCTAGAGTTGTGGCTGGGAACAGTCAGAAGATCATGCTACAGATTAATCTACAAAGAACGGAATGTAAATCAACAACAATGAAGCGATCAACTACTACATTAGCAATATCAAACTGAAATGTGATACTTGGTACACATATATGTATTTGTCAAGATTTTAGGAGTCTCCAATCTTTAGAAAGGCACCTGGCCTCAGCTCTGGAGAACACTTGTGTTTACAAGAATGATGTGTCAAGGAGCAACAAAACAAAAAAATTTTAAGTTGACTCATGCTAGGAAGTGTCACAAACCGCCTGCACAAGCTCAGGAAGTTCCACCCCTGTGAGCAGGAGGCTGCAGAGATGCAGTGAAGGGCACTCATATAACTATAAAGGAAGCTGAGCTATCACTGCCTTTAGTCAGATTTAATGCCAGAAAGGATCCCCTGGGACAGGCAGCACAGTCTTTTGCTATCATATACAAGCTTATATAGTCCCTTTCACATAGGGATCAAGATCTATTGTAAAGCAATTGGTTTGCTTTGTCCTTGCTGTTCTCCTGGAGTTACAAACCTCATTTCCAGTCTGAAGTTTATGGGCAGCCAGTGTATATGCACTTGTTCTTGAGCAAGTCTCAGCTCTTCAGCATTCAAACCATTATCCTCTACAGCATTCACCTTCCCTCCTTGCCCTTTTAAATTTTTTTTTAAGGAGTTCTCATATCCAATGTCATCTTTCATTTTAGTGGTCTAAATAAGCATGGATCTTTCACTGACTTCTCACATAACAGGCTTAGTCCCCAGCAGTCTCAGTAAGCTTCTGTCTGCTTTAGACTGAATTATGTAACTTTTAAGACTGAAAATGCACATGTATTTAAAATGCAGAAAACAGTGCCTGATGATTATGTGCAAGCAACACTTCATTAATATTAAATTTCAAATGGAATTGCAGTTTTATTTGCTTCAGGCCATTTCTTAGAGATCACAGATGAACTTTAGCAGCTGGACAACATAATTTGTACAGTATGAACAGGACTGAGTCATTTTATGCAGCAGAGCAGAGAAATGCCAATTTATTCAACCAGAGCAAAAAGTGCTCCATCACTAATGAATTCACCCCATGGCAACACAAGCTGAGATTTCCTGACATTAAGAGAAGACACATAACACTTCCTATCTATTGATACTTCCCATAATTATGGCTTATCTAAAACTAAATCAAAGCAGAACATACCTGACAGGTCCTGCTATTAAGAAGGAGCTCCTAAATGGCTGTCAAAAATCAATGGTAGGTATCCTAACTAATCTCTTTTAATGAATGACATTGAAGTCATCTAAGGAGAAAAGTACCACCACCCATCCAAAGCTGTGGTGTATTTAATTGAGAACTCTCTGAAAGAGGAGGTCCTCCCATTAGTGAATGCTGTTTAAGACCAGGTTAGCTCCTTTTGGATCTCTTTTACATAAAAACTCAGAAAAGTTTATAACTGTATAGCAGCTTTCTTTCTCCATCACATATTTTCAGTGGACACCTACATCTTTCACCTCATTAGTAGGAATTGCTAATTTAGTCCAGCAACTATAGTAAGTGACACAGGCAGCAAGATGTGAAGGTGCATCTGGAAAGAAGTGAACATTTCACATACTGCATCATCTGGCTCAGGTTCTGATGAACCTTAATGAGAAACAACCCCATGGACAGGGATGCAGTCTTCAGGTCCAGCACACTATGGGCAACAGCTCCAGCTCCCCAAATGGTGAAGAACCAAGTAAGCATTTGCCAACACCCTTTCTACTCATAACCTGGAAACTCATTTGCTTATCTAGAGAGAACAGAAAACAAAGTGGCAATGAACTTTTTTTTTTTTTTCCCTGAAGCTTGAAAATCTGCTGGTAAAAATTAATTTGGTTTTAAACTTCTGCAATTACAAATTTAAGCGTTTATAGTTTTCCTCATTCCTGCTCAGGAGGAAAGCTTTCTCCAGGGTTTACTTTGATCCGGTAGGAAGTAAGTTTCCTCTTAGAAGAGATAGGTAGGTTACAGTTTGCCTGTACATGCAAATGCACACATATGGGACAGAGATATAGTTATCAAGTGATTTACTGCTACTCTGTCTCTTGGTTGAGTCTCCCGAAGCATACTGCCTCCTGTATGCTATTCAGGACTCCATTAGTCATACCTCCCATCTTCCTCAAGACAATGCTTCTGTCCAGAAAAAAACCTCAACCCTACTTTCTATCCCCCACCATCACAAATGCAGGAGTGCTTAACAGTGAAGTGTTAGGAACAGCAAAAATACCTGTGTTAAACACATACACCTCTTTCTCCAATTTCAGTGGCTCTGAGAATATAAATATTAACAGATCATTAACTTGGCCTTAGCATTAAAGCTTTGTCAAATATTCAGGACAATCAAAAGTGGAGAAGCATTCATCTTAGATCCTGGACTTTTCTTCATACTTCAGTCTGCAGAGAACCACTATTTCAGTTGCTAGCATGCTGCACAGAGGTCCTGTTGCCTACCACTATTCAAACAGGAAAATCAAAACCCACAGCAAAAAACCTACAACAAAGTGACAACACATACAGTTCCTCCCATTGCTCAAAAATACTGTCTGCATGTTTGCACAACTTGAGGTTCTTAGACAAACTGTGCTGGACACTGTTTATGTCAAGTTTGCCAGCAAGGCTGCTATTAAAAGTCAGAAAGTTACACAGCTGGAAGAGTTATCTGTGAAGATTTGTATTCTCCACACCTTAAAAGTGGCAGTACAATGCTTCTTACAGTTCAAGAAGAATTTAATCAATGTAGGTGTTTCTATAAACAGTGTGTTATTTAAATGCATAATGCTAGGAGTGTTTTATAGTCCAATTTATTTTAAACACAGAACTGTACCACTGGACATTAATAACACTAAGTAGTGGGAAGCTGCTATGAAGAGCTATTGTCTACAGAGAAAACCAGAAGCAAAACACAGTCAATATCTCTGATATACACAGGATGGAAATCCTGACAAGATGTGGAGCAGCACCTGCATCAGCTGTTTGGATAACATGCATCGGCACTTTTTGGACAACTACTGATATTACACCACCTATAGCTACCTCAGCTACATACCAGAAATATTTTATTAAATTACAGTATTAATGCAATGACATAAACCTTCTGCCATCAACATTCATTCTGCTGTTCACATTACAGCTTTTATAGTCATTGCTTTAAATGAAAAAATCACAGGTTAATTAATGGGGAAAAAAGTTTTCCCAATCTTGGCAGTAACACTTGTCCGGTTTAGGTTTAAGTGTCACCCACTGGATGTCTCACAAAGCCACCAAGACTAACAAGCTTACTCGGAATCATTTTTCTAACAGGAAATTGCCAAGTTTGCATCTTAGCTCATTTAATTGGCTAATGAAACCCAATCTCCCCTCAAAAGGGGAAATATTTTTTTAAAAGGGCACAACCATATTTAGCAGCATGGGCATGGTAAAAGCATAACAAAACTCAAAGCATTCTTAACTGTTGTAAGAATGAAGCCTGGAATTTTTTTATTTTCAACATTCACAAACTTATTGAGATTTTTTTTTACCTGCATATTACATTATCAAGGTAGAGGCAACAGCATTACTAGAGCTTCTGGTCTACCACTGCACCAGATGCTCTACTGAATGCGTTCTGCATTAACAAAAACCCCACACCCACAATTCTTCCACTGTCTCCAGTTCCCTCCTTCATCTCGACCCAAAAACCAAACAGCCCAACTCACACCACTGCTGGCAGTTCTACATGCTCCAGTGGCATTTTATTTGGTGCTTAAACAACAAAGAGGCACATTAACATAGAAAATAGGACAGACCATAGTACTAGACGAACTAGATCCTATTTCACTTGGATCTGATTGTATTGCAGTGTCCAAGGAAGGCAGTATTTTTATCTGCTTTATTATAAAATTACATTCCAGTCTAAGTCAAAGAGACAAACTCATGCCAAGTTTCCACTATCTCTAAAGACCTACAGCAAATAAAGCAGAAAAAGCAAAAAAGAGTAAAAAATGCCACACTGTTTACTAACACTCTATGTTCTCTCATAGAAAAATTTAAAAAATTTTTTTTCAGACATGTTAACAGTTCAAAAGTTATTCCAGCTCTCAAGAACAACGGAAACGTCTGTTATTGCAAATCATTGTTCATCCATAGTTCTTCAGCTACTTCCAAAGTTTTCCTGGAATAGTTTAACTGCAATCCATAAGTAATCTGATAGCAATCGATTTATAAGTAAAACGTGTCGCAGCGCAATTTAGTATCTGCGGTTTCAGGCAATCACTTGAGTGCTTTCAAAATGCATAACAGAATGTCATAGTGACACTTTTAATGTTTCCTGAGTATTTATATTGAGTGCCCAGAAAAAAAGCCAAGCAAATTAAAGAATTTAAGCAAACAGAATTACAGCTCAATTGACTACAAATCAAAACTTCCCCTACAGTGTAAAATACTGGAAGAGTGTTTTTCCTCTGAGCTTGAAAAGTCATTAATTGATTTATGCAAGAATCATTTTCAAGGCTATTGGAAGTTGTTTGCTAGAGATTTCTAAGACAATCTTATCTAAAGCATCACATTTCAGTGTCCTATAAACACTTTTTACATTAAAAAAACACAACCCAAAAACTGGTGCAGACTCAGATTTTTTTTTTTCAAATTACGAGGAAGGGCTAGAACACAAGCTCAGAAGCCTGCAGTTAAAAAGCCTAAGACATCTAGGGAAGTTAAATGCTCCTACTAATGCCATGCAAGAAAAATCAGAACTTTTTTATCGACTTAAAACAGGTTTTATTGTGAGTCATAACACCAAGCTGCCAAATGAAGTATAGACGTCTTTAAAAATATGAATCAATGCAGCTTCTTCAAACTCAGTGGTTTCCAAACAGCATTATTACATTTATATTTAAGATTACAAAAAGAACTTGCTCCAGAGTGTTCTGCAGCAGGCTGATGAACTTTACAGTTAAATCAATTTAACTGAATGTTATGAGAACATGAATATGGAAATTGCAAGGTGGAAAATGGATCTGTAGGCAATTCTCATGAAGGACAAGCTGCTCAAAGACACTGCCTTACAGTGAGTCCAAGAAACAAACACAGAACTGTTCTGTGCAGCAGCCAGAATTTCAGAATTATGTTATTGGGGAAGGAAGAGAAAAAGGTGTTAAGGATAAGTTAAGTTTTAGTCTGATACAATCATTTGCATTAACATCAGATTCCTGAGAATCAAGGTACAAGTCAGTAAAACGCAGCACAGCCTGCAGCAGAGCGCTGTGTGCGTCTGGGTTTCAGTAGGTACTGCTGTGTGAAAGCCATCAGCACGAAAGGGATACCAGTATCCACCATCACTTGCACCCAGGGTCTCAGAATGCTTCCTCCAGAAGGCAGAGCTGCTCCAGCACTTCTGCTGCATGCTCGGCTTTGAATACTGTTACACAGCAGCAGCTGAAGAACAGAGTGCTTTTAAGAAATCTGAAGTCTAAGGGGGGGTTTAAAAATAAAACCTTGACTTTCTAGTCACAGTGATCTAGAGCTTGTTCTGGAGCTCCCTCTTCAGGTTAAATACTACACTATATTAAAGACTGCTATATCCTCATAACTGATTCTACTCAAAATGAGATTATATCCTTGCAAAAAAGGTATTATCAAAGGCATCTCCTCAAACCTCTGTACACTACTTTGTAGAGAGCATTAGATGTTTGAGTTGCAAGCGCTGCAATCTTAAAAAGATGATGAGAAGACAAGGACATGTTAAACCCAGGAAAATAAACTGAAGAGTCACTTTACTTACACACCTTTGGTAGCCAGTGCAAGAGCACCACTGACAGTAAAACCTCTGTTACTGTGAATCACGAGATGGAACAATACACACTGATGATGAGAAACTAACAGTGTTGTCTATTTATAATCAAATTGCAACTTCGCTAGGTTTAAGGCTGTTAACATGTCCCACTCTTTGGGTGATCTTTCAGCTACTCTAAGCATCCATCTGCCTCCTTGCTAAGAGCTACTTTGTTCCACAAAACCTGATGCCTTTACTCCATCGTTTTTGGTTCCACAAGCTGCTACATGGTCTGACACCTCTGCTTTTTAATGTATGGAATCAAGTGTTTGCAAAAAGTTTGGAAAAGTCTTTAAACGGGTTCTCCTGAAATGTCACTATCTTTCCACAAGTTCTAGATGGCCCCCACATGGAAGGAGTTTTCAACACAAATTCCTGAGAAAAGGATTTTTCCAAACTCCTGTTAAGAATTTTTTCCTCTCCCACAATAGCTAAAGGTTCAAAATCAGACAGCCAAGGAAGTCTTTGGAAACAGTGCAAGAGCCAAAAGATCAAGCCTTGCCTATGATGGTCATATTTTACTACTGCTGAGCCCCCACTCAGCACTTCCCTCAGTCTTTAAGCAAACATCCACGATGGCCAGCTGAGTCATCTACGACTACCTCCGCCTCAATACTGATGAGCCTGCCCAATCAGTGGGAACAGATTTCTAGAAGAATCCATAATTGAGAAAAGATTCTTCTAGTCATACTTTTCCAGAGAGTCTCTCCCTGTCATTTCTTTAATCAAAGAAACATTGTTAAACCCTCTCCTAGCTCAAGCTGTGAGACCTTCCACAGACTATCAGGGAACAAAGTCACAGCATTTGAAAATCTTACGTCCTATGACCAGGCTTATAGGTTTAGTATAAACTTTTCTATTTTAGGGTGGAATGGATTTCAACTTGAATGTCTGAGAACAGCAACACACAGTTTGTTCAGTTCTTAGTGATTAAAGTAACAACTAAACAAACACACGAGCTAGCTCCTCCCACTGCATGCCTTGCTGTGCCCGAAACGTGTAGGGTACTTATCATTTCATAAATGTGGCCCTTAATTTGATGCATCAGTTCTGAAACAGACTTGCTGTTTTCAGATGCCAGGTTACAGCCTTCTAAAGCAACACAAATTTATTAACCCTATGCTAGTCTCCTTCCTTTACATTCTGTGAAAAAGACAAACAAACAAAAAACCCAACCAAAAAAACCTTACTAGCTAGAATCAGATCTTATTCAATCAGCTCAGAAGCTTGTGGAAATTGTGCACAACTCATCAGCTATACAAGTGCAAGACTAAAAAGAACAGCCTGAACCTAGAAAGGGTGTCTCCTCTCTACTGCCAGAGGGCATTGACAAGTTTTAACTCCCTACAACCAGAAGACATCACAATAAACTACCAAAAATATCAAAGTAGGTTGGGAATACATATCATAGCCCACATCAAGTCCTAAGTCATATTCTACAAGTTAAAGATGCTTTCTTACTTTTCATGGTGCCCTCCTCCTCTTCCTCTTCTGTGTTTATGACCATTGTGCCCAGCTGGGATTCCAAGGTGCCGTCGTGTTCAATCATTGTGTTGGCTCCATCACTCATTGTGTTGACAGCTCTTATGGTACCAGTTTCATCTCCACTTGCCCTCACCATGGTACCTGAATCTGTTTCATCTTCTTCCTGTACAAGGATGCCATAAATACATTTTTACTGGTCCCATGAAGAATGCCTGTATTCAAGGATACTGACAATGCTTACTAATTCAGATTTTTTACAAATACACATAGAAGCAACATTTTGGTTTATGCACTTAGTTCTCTCCCTGTCATCTCCAAACAGGTAATGAAAAGTCTTTATACTTTTCTGCCAGCATGATAAATAAGAGAACAGATGAATAATTCGGAGAAGGTTCTCAATGCAAGTTGTAACTCATTTCTGACCTGGTGACCTATCCGTAAGAGTAGATTACAAATACTCATTCAGTCATTAGTGTTTCTGCTTATTTTGCAAGCTTTAACAGTTGAACTAAAACCCCTATCTCAAGTGGTACAGTTCACTGAAGAGTCATTACTTATTAGACAGCAACAGGTCTAAGTCTGGAGTGCATGTGGCACATTGAAGAAGAACAATTCCCCTATTTTTTAGGAACCTGTCTTTAACATTTAGGTAGTTTTACTTGCTAGAAACTTCAAAAGCACTGAATAAAAATAAACTGCATTTGCAAATCTTTAAAAAGGAATTAAATAAATTTTCAAAGTCTAGCCATTTTTTTCAGATGAAAATTATTTCTTATCTTTCCATTTGCTAACAGGCACCAAATATTATATTTTTGAATTAATGCTGTCAAGGCTCAAGAGACTGACTCTGTAGGAAAAAACACAAGATCCTGAAATAAATTCTGGTAGGACACTTCGTGGCAGTTAGTTGCGTTGGCCAGAAGTTATGTGTGCTTCACTAGGTATATACCATGACTATGAAGAACAAGGTCAAAATTTCCACAATCTATTTAGTTTCTTGGAAATGTGGACCAGCTATCCAACTACAAGACCAGAAGTCACTTTCTAGGTTTACAGTAGAGTTTCTGGGCACCTCACCTTGGATGAGATGCTTGTGTTTTGTTAAAAGGATGAAGTTCACAGTTCTTTGTGTGTGATCATGTGCTTAAGAGGGAAAACACAGGTCTCGCATCAAGCTGTAATACTTCATCTCAATGTCACTAAAAGAAGAAAGTACACCCCTCCACATTCTGCTGTTCCATGCATTTTATCTGTTCTGTCAAGAATGTCTACACAATTTACTTTCCAACCTTAAAACCAATAGCAAGAGGAGGAGAAAACTACACAAGATGTTAAATGGAGGAAAAGTCATTTTATGTGGAGATGAATGGGTGAGAGGAAGTAATAAATTTGTTAGCTACACATCATTTAACAAAGGACTACAGCAGAAATTTCCACAGCACTTGGGAACACTTTTCTGCTAGCAGACATGGAGTAGAGAAGCTTCAGGAAAAAACAGACACTGACGGAGACCACTCAACTCCACTACATAGACATCATCTCTCAGCAATGTGACTCCAGATCAGTCAGAAATGAAGAAGAGAGGGTAAGGACAATACTCTCAAGAGTCAACATGACCAGTAAAGTTACTTCCACACTGAATAAATAGGCGGTCCTAAACTGAAAAATTAGACAAACAATGTCTTCAACAAAGATACTGTTGACCATGCTATTCAAGTCTAACCTCTGAAAGGGACTGGCATACAATGCCTTTTGTCGTGCCCATTTCATTTATTCAGGTTGAAGCAGGCAGAGGCTCAAAAAACAGCTTTCAACATGCTTTCCATATTCACATGCTGTAACCACTGAAGCAAGGAGTCCAAACTTAAATTCACAGCAAACCCCTGAACACTTGTCATGCCCTCACCTCAGGTTTCTGTCGGTTGCTCTTGTGCAGTAGAAAGTTTCTATAAGGGGGGTTCTAAAGCACAACAATAGTAAAACAACACAACATACTTATAGCGCATCACAGATAAGGTTATTATTTTATACTAGGAGAGGAGTTTAAGACCTGAACATACGATCAAAAATTCTCATTACTGCATAAATAATATAACCAACTGGGAAAATATATCAAGTCTTTTGCTGCTTTGTAATCTTATTCAATCACAGGTCTCCTGCTATGCTACAAGCTAAACAGTAAGCCATAGGTGCTCTCTGTCCTGGTTTCAGCTGGGACAGTTATTTTTCTTCCCAGTAGCTGCCATAGTGCTGTGTTTTGGATTCAGGGTGAGAATAAGGTTGATAACACACTGATATCGTAGTTGTTGCTCAGCAGTGTTTACACCAAGCTGAGGACTTTGCAGCTTCTCACCCCACCAGCATGTAGGCTGGGGGGCACAAGAAGCTGGGAGGGGACACAGCCAGGCAAGCTGACCCCAACTGGCCAAAGGGCCATTCCATACCATATGACATCATGGTCAGTATATAATCTAGGGGGAAAGCTAGCTGGGCATCAGTAGGTTGGTGGTGAGCAATTGCACTGTGCATTCCTTGTTTTGTATATTCTAATTCTTTTGTCATTATTATTTTCCATTCCTTTTCTGTCCTATTAAACTGTCTTTATCTCAACCTATGCATTTTTCTTTTTTTTGCCAATTCTCTCCCCCATCCCACTAAGGGGGAGTCAGGAAGTGAGCAAGCAGCTGTGTGGTGTTTAGCTGCCTGCCAGGTTAAACCACAGCACTATCCCACTCAAATACAAAGATTGAGCAGGGACCAAGCATCGGGTTAAGCAGTCATAAAGTAGAAAACCTGAGAACTAAGTAAAATCCACAGGCAACTGGAGAAAATATTGAAGAACAAAACCCAAAACAACTAAGTCTTATGAAAGGAGCAAGAGTTTAGACTTTGTACATTGTTACTATTAAATACTCACTGAATTTTCTTCATCATCTTGATCTACTTCACGTTGTTGTGCCTCTTGACGTTTCAGCTTGATATCCATTGCTTCATTAATCAAGTCTCGCAGAATTGACACTCCTTTGGCACTTTTAACAAACGGATGCTAAGAAGTATTTAAAAGCAAATGAGTACTTCATCAGTAAACCACTGTTACTATGACCTACTTTCAATCAAAATTAAGGTTTAACTCAATACACTACTAAAATATAAGTCCAATAATTCTGTTTGGCACAGGAGGGAGACGTCCCACCCTCCAAACAAGATCATGTTGCAAAGGCACTACTGCTGTGAGACCTTGGGCTCATTCCCCTCCTACAACTCTACTTCTTTCCTTAGCAGCTTAGCTGTCAAGAACCAGTTACACAGATCATCACCATGCCCACACCATTCTGAGCAGTCACTTGCATTTAGCCTCCCCTTTTTAATGTTTTAAGAGGAAGTTTTTTTCTTGGAAGTGCTGGTGAGAATTTGAAAGTAAAAACAAACCAAAACACTCTTCCAAAAGCCAAACAAACAACCCAGAGAAGACAAAGAAAGGGAGCTGAAGTTAGACTGGTTCTTAGAGAAGAACAGAAAAGTTGGAGTGTAAAATTCTTTAAATGAGCTATTAAAATCTGTAGTGAGCAGAAGCAGCTAAAATGAAACCAACAGACACGCAGCACTGTCTAACCTAGCAAGCCTTCTCTAGAGCTTACATTCCTGTAAGAAAAGGCAGACCTGCAGAAGCTGAGTTGCAGTGGCACGCTGCTCCGGGCTCTTAACAAGACACTGTTTTACAAAGTCCGTAAAATTGTCAGACCAGAGCTCGGGTTTCCGGAATGTTGGAGGTGGATTGGTAGGAATCATGAAAATTGCCTGAAAGCAGAAGAATATTCCAGATTTCCAAACAAAGTTTAAAGCTTTCCAACATTACAACACAAATTCACACAGACATACATTGGTACTAAAGAACAATAGACATTTCAAGTTTGCTGCTTCTAAAGAGTTTGTGCCAATATTATACATAAATTTGCTCAGAGGAGCAGTTATGTGTCCCAAAAGGTGTGAATCTGCTGGTTTTGAGTCTTAAAAATTCGTGCTTGCATAAAAAAAAAAAATCCCTTTGGATAATATAGCTGAAAATATGTTTCTTCACACCTGACACAGGGAGCTTCAGCTATGCCTTAAGAGAATCATGATTTTTCTTCCCACACAGATTCTCTCTCAAAGATCTATTTTTCATTTAATCAACAGTACAAAGAACTGACAGAAAACAAATAATTTACTCTAAATTAAAAGCAAGATAGCACGTTGATATGTTATTCAGACAGCTATAATAGCAAATCCTTCCCACAGAGCAATACATTCTAAAAGCCCAGTCCTTACCCTCATAGGATGAATATCTGCATAAGGTGGTTTGCCTTCAGCCATTTCTATTGCAGTGATTCCCAGAGACCAGATGTCTGCAACACAATTATACCCAATTTCTTGAATCACTTCTGGAGCCATCCAGAATGGGGTCCCTATAACTGTGTTCCGCTTTGCCATGGTGTCCTGAGAAGAAAAGCAGAATAAAAATCCAAACAACAGCAATTGTATTAGCCACAAACACTCATTAATGAATTATCACCCAAATTATCTTCCACTTGCGTGCACATTATTAGATTCAGCAAAACTGGGATATGAGGGCTGTAAAGAGGAATTGAAATGTGCTTACAGAAGTTACAAATATCCTGAAGAAAACAGCAAACGCTATTGCAAACCATTACTTAGGTACAGCAGCTTCCACAGAGGAAGCTCTGCTCTAATGCACTGCTGGTTTAGTGTCTCATTATGCTGATGCAAAGTGCTAAAAATCAGTGTAGAACAATTTTTCAAAGTCTCCACAAGCACGTCACACTCGCAGGCAGGTAAACTGAAGCATATACAACCATCTCGCTTTTACTTACCGTAAGTTGTCCTGCTACTCCAAAATCTGCAAGTTTAGCATGTCCCTCTGTATTCAGCAATATATTTCCAGCTTTGATGTCCCTGTGTATTTTCCTCATAAAATGCAGGTACTCTAGTCCTTTCAGTGTTGATTGCACTATTGTAGCAATTTCCTCTTCAGTGAGCTGAAGAAGAGAAGAGTTACTGTCAACCCATCAGTTGCTAAGATGTAACACTATTGAGTTTCAGTCCATTTTCCTGAGGTTCTCTAATTGCCATTTAATTGCCTTCACTAAAAATTACAGTACTAATGGGAAATTAATTAGCAACTTACAGCACTAAGTAGTAGAATTAGATTACAACCACCATACATATACACACGTACCATATTTTGCATACCAAAATTCTTTTTCAACTAGTAATTCTTATCTTGCAATAACCAAAGAAAGGCAAAGTAGAGTCTGTTATTCACAATCAGTCTGGGTTTTCAGAAAAGCCAACAAAACAAGATCTGCTCCACTGATTACATTATCCAGAGCTGATTACATTGATTGAGTTTTGGTTTTCTGATTTTCAGAGGAACAAAGGAGCTGCATCTCAGGTTATGGCCAATGGTTGTGTCAGGCATTGAACACCATGAGAATTATGCTCAAACTACTCAGCTTGAGTAGCTGGATACCCATATTTCCCATTCACACATTCAAAGGCTGACAGACGTACAGTTTTATTTCGTAATCGAATAATATCAGACACCGATCCAGCGCCGCAGTATTCCATGACTATCCACAGGTCTGTGTTCTTAAAATAGCTGCCGTAATATTTCACCACATGAGGACTACGAAATATGAAAAAAGGAGAAGAAAATAAAGGGTCAAATACCAGTAACCAGCACAACTGAATAAGCAAAATACACTGCAGGGTCCCTAAATAAGTTTTAGAAATTCAGCGTTGAAGTGTCACTGAAAAAGCCCTGATGAAAAGCATTCCAAAACCAGTCTAAACCTGCACGGGGCTACTGCTGTCCTGCCAAGCCACTTTCCCACAGCCGTGCTCATCTGACCGGCCAGTAAGTCAGCTCAGGGAACTAAACCATCTGAAAATAAATCCTACAGAAATAAGGAGTGCTTAGCCTTCAATCTGGTTTAGCTCCCTGAACCAGATTACAACAAGGTCAGTGCTGTGGCAAGCAAGAAGGCAGGACAAGGGAATGAGAAACAGACCATGGCAGTCCCTGGTAAAGCTGCCACAGAGCATTTGCACCCAAATGGAAACTTTAAAAAAGGTCCAAAGTTTGCTGGAAAATAGCTATCATTCAGAGGAATGTTCCCTTACTACCACATGCACCTACTTGTTTCTATAATTTAGTCCAGGATGTATTGTAGGAATCCAGTATAGCCTAAGACCGTCTCTCTGGCTGCTCAGAAAGCCAACAACCTAGGAAAGTGTATTGGTCAGAACCACCATCTGTCCTCTGGAAAAGGTAAAGCAGAACACTAACAGAAAGACTGTTTCTGATTCTGTGGGAACAGAGCTAAGGATCAAAAATGCACTTGGTCTGCTCTCTGCTGAGTACTTTGTAATGAAAAACCGTAAAACTACCAAGTCAGTCAAAATGTGCCGTGTCCCTTAACGCCTGCACAGAAAATGTGATGCTCCAGTGATTCACTCCCTCTGCTGTTCATAACTGTAAGATCTCATTTTAGGCCTTACAGTGTTAATATTTAATTTTAAGAAAGAGACACCTAGCAATGCTTTCCAAGCTACAGAGTAAGATTTTTTCAGGAACAAATTATTTTCAAGTTACATTTTGTTATCTGCCATCAGTCACCTTCATTTAAAGATAGTGAGTAAAGTACAATAGAGCAAGTGACTGGGACCACAGTTACATACTGCTAATGTAATTTATTTTAAATGGTTTTCCACACCTGAAGTCCATCAAAGCAGTATTTCTTAAGGCTAAGTTCATAATACCAGAAGAAATTAGTGTATTTTAAACTTTCAGCCCAGGACACACTTGGAGAGGTCTTCCGTGCCCATGAGCTCTTCATTACCGAAATTATTACACCACCTTTTCCCATCAGAAACATGCAAAGACAACCCCGAGAGCAAACCATGAGCCCGCAGAGCTGCCAGCAGGGGGCAGCTTCTGGGGATATTCAGCATATTCTGGGGATGCTCAGATCAGCAGACACCTTGTACCGCACTAGAACTTGCACAGGCAGAAAGGGGCAGGGAAGGACAGTTCTGCCACCCAAGCAGATGACAGCACGTAGGTTACGCACATGCAAGAGCAGTCATGCATTAGTGCTCTCATCCATGCGTGCCCTTTAAAAACAAACAAAACCCCTCTTCTAGCTGTTTTCTATGTCCATACCAAAATTTGCTTAGAAGTCATTACCCCTTTGGGGATGGGAACTGCTGTTCTAGCACACAATCAAGTGGCCACTGTTCTACAAGTGATGGCACATGGGGAGAACCGCAGTAACTGCTCACACGCTCGGCTCTCTGCTGGCAGCCAGTGCACGGTTATTCAACTTAGCTTAATGCTCTCTTGTTGCAAGCTAAATTTTTGTTGTCTTACCTTTGCTTGGATTAACACTACCCAAATGGTCACTTAACATGACTCAGTTGATACGAGGTAACTTGATCGTACAAGTCCAGCCTTTTAAAAAACATTTAAGGCAACATCATGGCTTTTATTTGATTAAATGCCAGATTATAGACATTATCGGTACGTAAAGAAAAGTAATGGGGTTTGCAGTGTACATTTACCTGTCACATTGCTGCATTATGGATATTTCCTTTATAATCTCTTGCAGGTCAGATTCCACAGGAACTTGTTTAATTGCAACAACTTGACCCGTTTCTTTATGAATGGCTTTGAACACACTGCCATAGGAGCTATGAAACACAATATTAAATACACACTGAATAAAATACCTTTTTAAAAATGCAAGTGTCATGTTTTTGATTTCTGCAAGTGCAGCCATCAGGTAAAAAATAAACTATCCTCCTGCTAAAAATATTTTGCATTTTAATGTAAACAATCAGTCCACTAGTTTCTAAACACTGTAATAATACTAGTAAGTCACAACACACTGAGGAGGTCAGAAGTGAGCCAACCATCATTACACTGCCCATAGCTTTGGAATGGCCTTTTACACAAATACAATTCTCTCTTTTCTTGCAGCATACAGTACCAGCATCAGTAAGAACTATAGCTCTGGTCAGAGAGGTTTTCTTGTTTTTGTCAGACATTATCTGTCTTATATCCAGCTTCTTTACTTACAGCAGCCAGGCAGATTTCCAACGCAGTTTCTTCAAATTAACTGCTTAAGAAGGCAAGCATGTCACTCACAGAGTTCCCATGCTGCTCTGCCTTGCCAAGTGGCACAATGCAACAGAAGCTCATTTCCACCACACAACTCTTCTGCAAGAAGTACCAGGGATGAACTACAAAAACCTCTTGAGTTCCCACAAAGCCCTATCAAATCCAGATTGGGATTTTTCAGTAATGTTTTAACTCCCTCCTGCCATGTCACATGCTACTGTTTGGATTAAGATATGGTACTCTTGGGAAACAAATTCTTTTTTGTTACTAACAAAACACTGGCACTTTGCAGTAATAGGGCAAAAGTGAAAAAAATCAGAGACCACTGAACACGCACCCATTACATAGATTTGTCCTTAGAGAAATGTACACTGGGCACACTGGAATAGAACACATACCCTTCTCCAAGCTTCTCCAATACATCAAATACTTCTTCAGGTTGTTTGGTTAAACTGTCTTCATCTAACTTCTTCAGCTGCCTGTATATGTAAGAATAGAGAAACTATTACAGTTAACTTCATGGCAGTTTGGGCTTTGTTGAAACAGAAGAATAAATAGCACCACTTAAACGTATGCAAGGCTTAGAATGAAGTAAACTGGTTACAAAGTAACTTTATTTCACCTTACCAGGAAACCAAATATTATTAGAATCCAACAGCAAAAGAGGACAGAAAAAAATAACAGAATTGGATCAGGCACACAAACCTACAGTTCATCTTGGTGGAAACACATCTCAGAATCTATACGCCGACGGTCAATCCCAACACAGCACTGCAGAGTCTTGCAGCTATTGAACATATCTGCTGAAGTTCAACACCTTGTGCAGTAGGATATATACTAAGGCCACGTAAAAAGGAATATCATCTTCCCTGACACCTTATAGTATATGTGGAATACATTTGTTAGGAGGAAGGAGGCAATACTGATCTCACTTGTACATTTTTAACATCAGAAGTTCAGATCTTGACTTTGCAGGCCTGGACATATACTACAAAAATTCGGGGGGGGGCAGGGGGAGAAAGGAAACTGGTATCTGACTCTTTTAAGAGTCCATTCCTCTTAAATGCATTGCTAATAACAGTCAGCTGAAATATTTCCTAGGAAAAAAAATAAAATGCTATGCACTATGGTCCTTAACTTTGTCCCCCTCGCCCCTAGTACAACTTTCAGGAAGATGCTGCACACAATGCAACAAGGTCAACTGTGTTTCTTTCAGTCTACCTTTACCATAGCAGTTTACCAAGAAACCTCCTGAAATAGCAAAGTACTACATAAAAAAAACAGTTCTGAAAAAGTATTTTACTGTTGAGCAAACAATATCTAATAGCCCACAAACAAGTGCTCTTTCATTTTCACATGAAGTAAAAAAAATCTGAAACAACAAAACCCACAAAAACCACCCCAACAAAAAAACCTCCAAACTCCCCAAACCAGCTCATACAAGTTTTTGAAACACAGAAACTTATTAGTCTTGGAGTTTTCAGAACTTACTGGTCTCACAGCGAGCAGGGTTTAAAATGAAACAAGCGTGGTCACCTGCAGCTGCAAATTACTACTCAAAGTTCTCACTGCTATTGTTAAAGATCATGACTCCAGCCACTGGCATGCTAATTTTGATACTAAATATGTAATTTTTTCCCCAGTTTCATTAGAAACAGAGTGAGAAACCACTCTCTGATCCCTGGCTATTATGTTTATGCACAAAGGCCATAGAGGAGGAGCAGCTCATGCATGGAGCACATACAATGGCTTCCTGAAGCAAAGGAAACATTATAAAAAAGCAGACTCAGGAAGTGGTGAAATACTGAAAGTAGTCACTAGCTTCCCTGCAAAGATAAGCATTAACCAACAGAGTGATACTTGTCCTTGTAAAAATGAGGAGCGAGGAGAGTGTGGGAAGAGCAGAAAAGAGGAAAACAAAAAAATGTATATGTATCAGTGACCACACAAGCCACCACTCCAAGGAGCCTAAGAAGTGGCAATGCAAGAGGCAGACCCTTCTTGTTGAAGTTGAGGCCTAAACTTTATTTCAAAAAAAAGACTTTTCACACACCCAAACATAACAACCAGACAACTACTGTGCTTACATCAAACTACCACATTTCTGCTGTAATCCAAGAGTACACAATTAGTTTGCACTGTCCCGTCTGTCCAGCGCACTCGCTGCTGCCGAAGGTGCATTTTCACTGCGTGTTTGCACAACACGGATATAACAGCAACACAAAAATAATCTCACGACAGTTGTTATTCAGATCTAACCTCAATCACCTTCCAGTTAAATACTGGCACAAGCAATTAGATTATAAAAATAGACTTTTTTAATAGGAGATGCATTGCTGGTTTATTTAACAAAAAAAGACGATGCCCCTGAAGACCAGAGCCGGCAGCTTCCTTTGTTCGCTGCCGAAGGCGCTCTCTGGGAACCGCCTGCCCGCCGCCGGTAACAACCTGACAGGCCGCCGCGGGTCTCCCAGCGCCTCCCCGCAGGCTGCCCGGCCGCAG
>NW_020799125.1:9598880-9617817 GCF_003259725.1 Athene cunicularia | reverse complement strand
GAGAGGGCTCCAGCCGCCCCTCTGCTCTCCCCGCGAAGCGCCCCGGGCTCACGCCGCCGCGGGCGGTTCTCTCTCTCCCCCTCTGTCGCAGCGCCCTCGACCTGGTCCCGTTCGGGATCAAACCCCTCCTCAGGCGGGCCGCAGCCTACGAGGCCCTGGAGCGGTACCCGCTGGCCTACGTGGACTACAAGACCGCGCTGCAGGTGGACTGCTCCGTGCAGGCAGCACACGACGGCGTCAACAGGTAACGCTGCCCGCGGGGAGCACCCAAAGGCTTGGCGCTAGAGCAGCGCGGGCAGCGGCCTCGGCAAGCTTTGCGTTGTTCCTGCAGCCGTGGCGGGAGCAAGCCGGGTCCCTCGCACACAAATGAAGTAGCCGAGGCCTCTGATGTTTCGTGCAAGGCCTGGCCACGCTGCCTTTGTCTGCTAGCGCCCTTAGCTCCTTTCAAGATGTTGGTTGAGGGCTGGGAGTTAACTCCCTGGGACTGGTTCTGCTTTGCTCAATGCCTGGTTTAAAAGGAAATAATAAATTACGAGTTCCAGTGCCCTATCCTTTAAGCCTCCCTATGCTGACTGGGTTTACAGGCTCTCTTCCTCGAGCTACCCACTTCATTGTTTGCCAGACTGAGGAGCAACACGCATATCTCTTGCTCACCTGAGCACTGACAGTCCCAGCCTTTGCCCTGTGATATTTTTAGCACTGATGACTTAAAGTCCTTTCTCTAATGTCCTGTCTCTAGAAGCAACTTAGTTTAGATGCACGTTAAGGCGTTAGTGGAGAGGTGCTGTCCTCAATACGTAATCCAGGTTAAAAAGTGACTCTACTGGCTACTGCGTGGCCCATCAGCCACCTGCTGGGGTGACTGGCAGCCATCTCTTCCAGGATGACTAAAGCTCTGCTGGAGAAGGATGGTGTGAACTGGCGCCAGAAGCTCCCACCTATCCCCACAGTCCCCATCTCTGCTCAGACAAGATGGAGCATTCCTTCTGCCGCAGTCCCTGGAGCAAACACTCCTCCTGCAACTGCACTGCAGGGACAATCAGGTGAGAGCATGCCCTGGGCTGGGCACAGAGCCCTGCAGCTCAGAAGGGTGATGAACAAGACAGCTGCCATGCCTGCTTGGCATGTCCGCAGCTGGGGCTGAGACGTGGAGAAACCTGGGCTTGGTTCTGCTGCAGCCTTTTTGGTTGATTCTGGATACTTTGATGTCCCTGTGTCTCACTTCTGCTATGGGGATATTTGCTTTCTGAGAGGCTGTGCTGATCTTGACAATTTATAGTGTTCTGTATTCTTTCATGCTGTTTCCAGACCAGACTACTGCTGGCATGGAGAGAGCTCGAACTCTGAAGGAAGAAGGAAATGAACTTGTAAAGAAAGGAAACCATAAAAAAGCAGTTGAGAAATACAGTGAGAGTTTAAAGCTTAACCAGGAATGTGCGACTTACACCAACAGGTACTACTCAGCTCTTTGCCCAGGTACTTCTTGACCCTGTATAAAAGCCACTGTGGTACTTCAGATAGAGCTGTCTGGTGTTTGCTCCCAAACAAACAAATGAAACAAAAACACCCTCACATGTTCACCCCAAGTGTAGTCTTCCATGTAGCTTGTATAACATGTTTTGATCAGGTACTGCAAAAACCCTTGGAGACACTCAGCTTAGGGCTGCTAAGGGATTTCTCCCTTTAATGCTTGTCTGCCAGGACTGTCTTATTTTGAGTACTGTCTGCTGCCCCAGGAACCACAAATTGCAGACTGCTGTACTAAAAGACTTCTAAGTACTTCTAAAAGAAGTAGAAGTACTAAGTTTAGTACTTCTAAGGCACTTGAGCAAGCAGAGCATGTTCTGGAATGGTATATGTAGGAACCTGCATCTTTGAAGTGCTGATTCTTAGCTTGAGAGCAGATAAATCCTTTTTTTTTTTTTTTTCAAACTGAAAAACTGTTTCCTTTCTTCCCTCTTTATAAGTAAACCAAACTTGAGCTCAAGAAGATGAAAATGTATGGGGATAAGGACTGGTTCCAGCTTTGTGTTGCACTGGATTTAGCTGAGATCTTACTACATATGTTGCAGCAGTAGATGCTGCCTTTAGCCAGAGGTCTCTAACCAGGTGTCTGTATTGCAGAGCTCTCTGTTACCTGGCTCTGAAGCAATACAAGGAAGCAGTACAGGACTGCTCGGAAGCTCTGAGGTTAGATCCTAAAAATGTTAAGGCACTCTACAGACGTGCTCAAGCACTTAAAGAACTGAAGGTAAGTAAGGAGTTCTTGAACTGTTCATGCATGATCAGGGCCAGACATGCCCTTTAGAACTTGTTTCTGTGCTAGACAGCATCTGCCATCAGATAGCTGAGGCCTGTATGGACTTAGTGATGCAAAAAAAAAAATCCCCTATTTGCTGTTTGGATCTCATGAGTTTCTCAGCATCAGGTTGTGTTTCTAGAGATGGTGAAAGCAGCTACATGTTGTGTTGAGCTTTATTTTTTTATGTCTGTCAAGAGATTCTGTAGGTAGTACTAGATGACCTATTGCATTGGTTTTAGACTCAGAATCCACTTGAGTGATGAAATTGTCTTCTCAGCCCTAGTTTAAGCATGTTTTAGAACAGCTACATTGATGCCAGTGCTTAAGCAATTATAGAGGGAGTCACAGGCTTAGTTGTGTTGCCTTTGCCTCTGTTCTTTGGTAGTAATTCTACAGTCTTAGACTGAATTTTTAATGCACTTAAAAATGTTCTCCTTCTAGGATTACAAATCAAGTATCGCCGATATCAAGAGCTTGTTGAAAGCTGAACCAAAGAACACCGCTGCACTGAGATTACTGCAAGAACTGAACAGAACCTAGAGTAACCAAGCAACAAGGAAAGCTTTGTTTTCCACTGCAGAAGAAAGCTTTTTCCCTTCTGATATTGTTACAGGGACCAATCTTAATGCAGGATCGGTATTGAAATCTATCTTCTGCTGCTGAGATATAACAGGTTCTGTGCTAGCACAATGAATGTTAAGACACACAATCTGTATCAAACTCTTATTATCTGGCTCTAAGATCATTCAGAGTTTTAATACCCCTCCCCAAGAGGCATATAGGTTAACTTCCCTGGTTGAAGTCAACTTGCCTATAACTACTGGCCTCAGGGATGCTTTCCATGTTGGCTAAGATGCATGTGAAGTGGCTATTCTCTTTCTGAAGAGCTACAGAGGTTTTTTTGTCCTTATTCAGGTGACAGTTTTGCTGCGTTTGTGCTGCTATTACTTAAATAAGGTTGCTGCAGGAACTGCTGCAGTTGCCCTAGCACCACATACCATTCTTAGAACAGTTACTTGCACAGGGCCAAGCTTCTTCCCTCTCCCACTTGATGCCAGCTGGCCCTCAGCTGAGTTTCTGCTGCTTAGTGTGGCTGGGCAGATGTTTACAGTAGCAGCTTTATTTTTAATTATTCTGCACCTTTAAGAAAACAGCAGCAAATTAAGCCAGCCTTGTTACACTGTGCACTACTTCTTTCAGATTCTGGGTGCTTGGGAATTTTACAGTTGTGTTGGGTTTTTTGTTTGTTTTTTAAAAACCACTTTAGCTCTTCTGTGCCTTTTGGAGCAGTTGCTACAGGGTGTTACAGGGAGGACGACAGGCTAGTAACACCCCAGCTGAAGTCTGGCTTACTTCAATGCATGTTTATACTTTGTGATCTTCTTATCTGGTATTGATGGCACTGACTTAAAATGGAGTTGTTCTATGAACTGTTAAAACCAGTTCTCATTAAAGCCATGTTTATTTTCACTTTAGGGCTGTGTTTTTAATGTGATGAAGGGTATAAAGGAACTAAAACACTTTAACCACTTCATACTGTCCCCCCGCTTTTTGTCAGAGGCCTCCAAGTGCTGCTGTGCAGTGCCTTGCTCTGTCATACACTGACAGTACATGGGGTTTCTAACCCTTGCTTGGCCTTGCACTCTACCTATCCATAGGTAGAGTGCTTCAACTAGTAAGTCAAGATGCTAAGGAACACTAGACCTGAGCCAACCTGCAGTACAGACCAGGAGGCAGCAGCTAGCCCTTAAGTCAGGGTTCGAATATCTTTGCTTCCCACCTTGCTTCTCCCAGCAGTCTGTTTCAGGCAGGTGCCCCACTGAACTGAATTTAAGCAAGCAGACCCTCTAATGGCATTAAAGACAAAGACTTCTTACACCTTAGCCTGACATTAATTAGCTTTCTGTAGGTCCCAGAGCTGTACTCAGTCAGCCGTAATGGGCCAGGGCTTGAAGCAGCTCCACCCCAAGGGACCCAAATTGCTCCATTGCTCCGCTCCTACTTCTGAGCTCCATTGATCCTGCAACCAGCACTTGCCCAGGCTCTTAGCAAGTAATTGTGATGGATTTCAGGGTGGGGAAGCACAGGCTAGCAGTACACAGATAAGCAGAGGAAGGTCACAGAATGCAGAAGGAAGACTGGCTTCACTAAGTTAAGAGCTATCCCTTTAAACAGCCGTGCTGTTATCTGGAGTGGCAGATACCTGCCCTGTTCAGCTACAACTCATTACAACACCTCTAAGGAGCAGCATTCACCATCTCTTTTCCCTCTCAGCAACAGCAATGTGCTTTTGTACCTTATCTCCAAGACTTTCCCCAGCAATACCACCAAGTAGACAGATCAAGCACAGCAACAAGACACATTACTTCAAGCTCAGGACTGCTCCTGTCTCCTGTTCCAGCAGCAGTGCTGCTGTCCACGCAGACACGCAAAAGGAGTGCTGTCCACAGGGGCAGCCAGAGACTGTTTGTCTCAGAGACACACCTTCACCCACCCCTTTCAAAAACCACAGCAACTATTCCAGACTGAAGACTCCAGATTTGCATTGCTGCTCCTGCCTCAACTCCCTAAAGCCTCAGACTCCCCCAAGGAGTTCAGCCAGGGAATTACTCAGAAAACTTTCCAGTATCCTACAAGATAACATGGGGATCTAAGCTCCAACTTCACCTTTTTGAAAAAGGCCTTGGTGCTTGTCCGCATCCTTTTTTAGGCTATTCTGATGTCCCTGTGTTCCTGGGCCCCACCCCACATACCCTCTAGCTTTACAGCCAGCTTCTCCAGCCAAGCCATCTGGCATTGTAGGTGGTGTCCCAGGCACATCCAAACTGCCCTGTTACATCTGAAAAAAGGTTACAGACAAGCTAGCCAACAGCAGAATGAAGTTTACTGCTACAGTTCCAGTCCATCTCTTTATATGCATTACACTCATGCAAACACACGTTTTTCTTGTAGAGACAAAGCATAAAAGCTTCCAGCCAGTTACACTTTGGAAGAAGTGACAACTTAAATGAAGGTCCTGTATATTAAGTGGATTAAAGTCCTTTATAAGCATGTCACCAAGAAGGAGATATCTAAATGATGCACAATTCAAGCTGAAGCATCCACCATGAAGAAAATAAATATTTAAGGAGGTCAGAGAAAGAACTGGCAAAGTAAAGGCAAAAAAAAAAGGAATGAGGGAAAGCCCCAGGGAAGAGTCCCAGCTGAGCAGAGCAGACACCATGCAGGAGCAAATGTGTAAGCAATTCTATTAAAATGCTGGAAGGAAAACAAGAGGTAGGAGGGATGACTCAGCAGTGAGCCGAAGTGAGAGTATGATACAGCACAGAAGGAAGATTGAGACAGCAACACCAGCACAAGTTGGACAGAAAGAAGGTAGGTGGTGCTGACAGAGGCATGCTCCTGTCAGCGCAAGGAAGCAGTCAAGTAAGGTCAATACATCGCTGGTCTCAAGTACCAAGCAGCCTCTAAGGGACTGAAATTCCTTTCCTAACTAGGAAGAGCAGAGCATTAAAGCCAAGATGACAACAGCAACACACTCTAGGAGAGGCCCAGAGCAGGACACAGTAATAATACGTCCCAGCTATTGCAAGCAGGGAGTGTCCCAGTGGGATATGATGTGGTCATGAATGGTTTCAGGCTCATCAGTGACTCCTTGAAACCACTGGTCATGACCACACATCGGAGAAGCAGCTTTTGATTTACAACTGCTCCACAATACTTAAAAAGCTGGGTCTTGTGCATCAGACATACACATGGGGTGTGGTGACCAGCAGAAGACACTCGGTGTCAATACTCCTGCCAGTGTACAAGGTCCATTACAGAGGAGAAACACAGGAAGATGATGCCATTCAAAAGGAAATTAAGACCTGCTACCTAGAAAGGATAAAATCCAGGTAGATCATATGAAATTTGCTTCAAGCCATCCTCCTAGAGAGTCAGAAAGGTTGAGGAGAGCCTGTTGTTTGGCAGTTTATTTAATCCTATATGCCTCTTCCTGTCAGCTCTCAGGACTGCCACCCCACCAGCATCACAAGCCTCAAACACTGATTACAGCAGCCTGAGCCATGTCCATCCCTCCACCAACAGAGAAAAAATGTTTGCAACCTTTCTGCAAAGGGAATTAACCCATGCTCTTGGGATGGAAGCATCAGTTCTTTATTAGTGTCAGCTACAGGAACAACTACAGAACCCAGTAAACTCACTAAAAATGATGATTCATCAGCACTTGTCATTTCCTGGGCAACTGAACTAGGCTGGGTTCCACGCTACATTTCACAGGACGCTTTCAGTAGCAAGAAGAGAATTAACACGGGGATTTTTTTTACGGGTGCAGGAGGAAAAAATTCTGCAAGGTTTACAATACACACAGAAAAATAGGATGGGGCATTGAAGACAGGCCAGGGTCACTGTATGGGCACAATTCCAAAAGCACAGTGGGATTGCTGCTGCTGTTCTTCAATTACAATGTTCTCAGGGCTTGCTCCCAGGCCTGAAGTCTACAAAAAACACCCCGAAACCCCACAAATTAAATTTTTGATGGCTGAAGGAACAATTTCATCCAGACAAGAATTCACCTGAACTTGCATTAAAACAATTTCCTTGCAATTGCAAGTCAAGAAAATACTATCTTCAAAGGGGTATGTGAGTCTGAATTGCTTGTTAATGGGTCTGTCCCACCCACAGCAGCAGAGCCAGCTATCCTGACCATGCCCACACAGGACTACACACATTTTATGGGTATCTACTATCACTGTTCTGCAAAAAACACTGGGAGATCCCAGAAGAGGTTGTGCCAGTCCCCACTAGACCTACAGAAAGGCAAGTTCTGTCTGATCTTCCTTTCTGTTTGTACAGTCATTGCCCTCATGAACATAGGAAAACAAATCACAAAGAATCACATCTCTGCAGTACAATCAAGTCTGGAAAATAAAGGATGCAATTTAAAAAGTGGAATATTGCAGTTAAAGGTACTTACATTGCTCATCAAGCCATACTTGGTCTGGACAAGAAACCCAGTCCCCAGTTTCAGAGTCAGAAACCAGAGACCCTGAGCACAACATGCACACGCCAACACCTGCAGCAGCTCCTGCACCTACCGGGGGTCACTGCAGGAACGCTGTAGCGCTGCTCTTGTGCGAGGTCTCGGTAGCCTGGTGTGCTTGGAGAACAGCGACTGCCTCCTCGATCTTACAACAGAGAGCACAAGAAGGGGCAGAAGGTGAGTTGCTCCAATATAGGAGCACACTGCACAAGAAATGCAATATTCCAGGTCCCAAACTGGACTCTGCACAGACACGCTTCCAGGAGGTAAAGGACTTTAATAATAATAAAATCCAAGTCTGCTGCTCCTGCAGGAGACTGATTAGCCTAAAGACCTCTTCTGTCTCTTCCCTAGGGAAATGCTGGGGCATCCCTCCTTTTCTATAGGAGTCAGAACTTGCCATCGAGAAATCAAACTTTTCTGTAGGTAAAGCTGCCTGACACCACTCTGCAGAGCCCAGCATCGTTTAAAAAACATCAATGAAAAGATGAAAGTGAATCCGAGAGGCAACAAGGAGATGCAGTCGATTTACTGCAACTGTTTTGATGGGAACCAAAGCTAAATATTCACCAGGATTAAGGAGGAAAATGAAGAAATATTGCAGAGAAGTAGTGTTTATCTAGTTTCTACTGTCAGGAAAGAGCATCTCCCCATCTTATTCCAGGGAGAAACACCCACCCTGCTTTTCCCCTCTCACTTCCCAGCCACCTCCACACCACCCTCAGAGCTTGGCCCATGTTTTCAGGGAGCTGTTCTGAGCCTCTCCTTTTGCTGAAGGCAGGCAGATGTTCAGGCCTGGGGTGTGGTGCTGTCAACCTGAAGTCCTTTCTGCTCATTTTTCATTTAAAAAAAAAAAAAAAAGCAGCTACCTGCATTTCCCATGGCTATCAGTGTCCTTAGCCCAACTTCTGGGCCACATCCACCTCTCCTTGCAGCAGCAGGTAGTTAGTGCTTTGGAATGCGAGTTCTTTGGGCACCAAGTGTCCCTACCTTGGAGTGCAAGGAGTCAGGGGACTCCAAGAGCAGCAGCAGCTCAGAGTTGTCTATCTCCAGCAGCATCCCAGTGATCTTGCCAGCCAGCGAGGGATTCATCGCATGGATCAGAGGGTAGAGGCGTTCACCTGTTCCAAACACCAGGGAGCACATCAGCACTATGCAAAACCTGCAGGATTTTTAAACCCAGTGCAAGCACTCTTGCCCTTCCAGCTCTGTCCTTTCAAGTGGTGGAAGGGCAACCTTTCAAAGGTGGTGATGGTGGTGGAAAAAAAACCCAAAACAATCACTGCTCACAAGCAAACCTACTCCAGCATAACACAACAGTGTTTGCAGGCAGGGAGGCTGCCAGGTGAAGCCAGACAGCAGCAGGACCTGCCACAGGAGCAGGGCAGGGGAATGGCAAGCGCTGCCCACATCTGCCCACCAGCGTGCTGGTGAAGGGGCCCGCTTGTGCCGGAGCAGTTTCCTTCTGGGGAGGAAAGAGCCAGTCCGTGATCTGCTGTACTTTTGCTGGGCTGAGCCCATGAGGCAGGCAGAGCGGGACAAGTGATGCCCTCCCACACCACAGGCACCGGCCACTCCGCCAGTGGGACACCAGACGGCACCCAAAGCCCATGGGCTGTGCGGCAGAGCTGACCCTGACCCCCACGGCCACCAAGCTGTCCATCAGCACCAGAGAGTGGCAATGCAGGATGGCTGAGTTCAGGGGAATCACATGTCCTGGGGCAGCCTAGCAGCACAGGCAGGATGGAGCTCTGCCTCTCCTGCAGAGCTTCACCAGACGCTGTCTCGCTGCCAGGCAGCTAGTACAGACAGGGAGTGGTTTTGCTGCTTCCGTACCCTTCCAGCACAGCCTGAATTTATTTATTGTTTTAAAAGCAGCATAATGTCAGAGCAATCCCACAAAAGCTTACAGCTTCTTCTAGCAGCTAAGTTCTCCCTGGTGCACAGAAGCCCACATGCCCTCACAGCCAGACCTACTCCTGCAGAGCAGCTGTGACACCCACCTATCATTTGCTTCTGCTCCTGAGGAGGGGCTGCTGCAAGCATGGATGCTGTCAGTGGCTCCTGCCCCTGGACATGCACAGCAGGTTCTCCCACCTGAAGAATAACCAGAGAAAAGCAGCATTCAGAGCCTGGCAGTGATGTGTGAGCTACCTGGCTTGCAGGAAGGGTGCTGGTCCCTGAACGCAGCAGGGCATTTCACCTGAGTTGCTGATGCCAACTCTGACACTGCCTATCTGTAGCCAAACACCAGCTTCCAGTAAAGCTGGAGCCAGGCACCACAGCTGCATGGCTACTGGATCTGTAGCCCCAATCATCCCATCAGCCCCCAGGAAAGGTCCCCATAGCGCCAGTCCTAAACAGAGCCACGGGACTGCCTGGGGTCAGCAGCTGCGTTAACCCAGAGCAGGACCGGGACTGATGCACGTTGCAGCAGCCGTGCCAAAGCTGGGAGCCGGCAGAGCTGTTACCTGCGGGGCTGCCATGGGTGGCACGTGCCCCATCGGCTGGACGTTCCTGACGGCTGAGGAGTACTTGTACTGTGGGGAACTCCGCGGCGGGGTGGGCAAGGAAGACACCCGGGCACTGACTGTCTGTGTCCCGATGTTGGCTGCAGTAGAGACAGGAATATTTGTAGAGGCACCCATTAAATGCACACCTGTGCCAAGGAGGCTGAAGCCACAAGGGCAGCATGCTCAGAGGGCCTAAAAAATTCCCCCATGGACTCAAAACAGCCCCAAGGACAAAGGCAGCTTCTCCAAGACAGGCAGGGCACTGCTATCCTGTCAGCTAGGCTAGTCTGGTTTTGTGCAGAGAGCAGGAGAGCTGGCAGAGGCACTGGTGCCTCATCTCTCCTCCAGAAATGCCCATCTGCATTAGCAGCCAGAGGACAGGGACAGCACTGAGGAGGGTGGGCTGCAAGAGCAAGTGCCCCTGTCCCCCAGCTCATCCCGACTCCCCTTCTGCAGGGAAGCGAGGGCAGAGAAACAAGGGGACAAGGACAAAAGGAGAGCAGACAAACCAAAAACAACCCTCCTGGTCCCCTCTGCTCACTTCAACAATAAGACACAGTGCCAAAGATGACCATGGGCTACATCACACAAAGCTGGGAGGGCTGTAGGCAGACACTGCCTCACCAGATGGCCCTATGTTTTGTGGGAACATCAGACCTTCACCCACCCACCAGCTGGGCAGCTTCCCCCCTGCACTACTTAAGCCTCTCCTCAAAGCCTGTCCACAGAGGGGGCCACACTATGAGCCCCAGGAGCATCCTCCTCTGCCTCACACAGAAGGCACAGGGAGGACCAGACAGATGGGGGTTGAAGCACTCCAGGGGTGAGGAGTGTTCTGGGCACCGTGTGCAGGACAGCAGCTCAGTCACCACCCTGCCAGCCCTGCACAGCCACGACACACCAGCAAGGTGGAGGGGACACCCCAGACACAGGGGCTGCCCCAGCAGACAAGCACTGGGGATGCCAGTGAGGTCTGGTTCTCAAGCCACAGCTCCAAACACCTCTAACATGAGTGCGTTTTACTGAAGGCTTGGCCTTGGCAGTGCTTCAGCCAGAGCCTGTAAGAACCAATGCTTCTGCCCAAGAAGCCCTTTCCCAACCTCCACCTCAGTGCAAGCACTAAGCCTGGGGTGCCACAGCTACATCATCATTGTCTTTAATGAACATATTCAAGGAGCACCAGCCAACAAGACCAATCTGCATATCAGAGACCTGTCCCATTACCTGAAAGACCTTCCCCAAAAGTTACACACTTATTCACTACAGACACTGCTCCAGACCCACCACATCCAAGGGCACCATCCAGACTCCTCCCTGAGCAACCCCAAACTGATCCATCTTCAGAGGAAGGCCTAAGCTCACAGCAAGCACCCTTGCCAACACGCAGCCCCTACAGTGATGTCCAAGCCAGGTCCTTCCCCCACTCACCCACTCTCTGGGCCTGGGGGGGCACGCGGGGCACCTGGGTGGAGGCCTGTCTCATGGTGCTGATGTTGGACATCAGGCGCCGGGGGGGCGCGGCAGCCCTCAGGATGGGGGTAGCTGCAGAGTATGCTGTTGTAGAGAAGAAGCATGATTAATAAAGCTTCTTGGTAGCAAAAGCATGGAAGGAGATGTGGGGTGGGGGTGATTGTGGCTAGGGAATGCTCAGGAGCACCTCACCTCTGGGGTCACCACAAATGTCTCATCCACTGGTGCCCATCACCATGACCCCTGCACCAAACCCCCGTGCACTTCTCCAGCCAGTAGCCCCCTGTGGCTAGACACTTTGTGCTGCTTTTAGAGACCCTCAGTCCCTAACTGAGCCCAGCTTGTGCCGAGAGCCCCCAGGGAGAGGCAAGCTGACTCACAGGGAGGCCGGGAAGGCTGCGCACTCCAGCGAGTGGCAGGACGGACTGGGACAACTGGGCTGGGGCTGTAGAAGGTAGCTCTGGTTTGTGGCTGAGAAAGGAGAACACATAACCCAAGGTGAGTTGGGAGCTGAGCCAGATCTAACCTGGAGCATGTCGGTGGCTGCTGCACACAGGCAGATGAGCCAAAAACATGCTCTGCAGCCTGCCAGAGCAGTTTAAAAACTGACCTCCAGCATGTCCTCCAGCAGCTCCACTTACCTCCTCCACACAAACGTTTGTACATCTGTAACCCTTCCCCCTCCCCTTGTTTCAACAGCAGACTTGTTCTCCATGCTCCCACCCTCCCACCAAACTCCTCCTTAACTCCATCCTCTGAGGAGAGGTCAGTAGCTACTAAATCACCAGTCCATTGCCTGGAGCAGCCACAGCCCACCAGTTTTGGCAAGCCCTGATGCTTACGTGGAAGCCTGGCACTGATCCCACCAGTCCCACTGATCCCACGCTGACGTGTGCCTGGGTCTGCACAGCCCAAGATATGCTCCTCAGCCTGACTGCCACCCCCTCCTCCAACCCAGGGCAAATACAGGTCCCCGTGCAACCGAGCAGCAGGGACTCACCTGGGGGATGGGGGGTAGGAAGTACCCCGGGGCAGGCTGGAAGGAGCCCAGGAGAGGGCCAGGCAGAGCCCGCATGGTGGCTAATCTCTGCATGTACTGGTTGGTGAGGATTGCTTTCCGCTCCTCTTTCCTTTGAGCAAGTGCAACGTAGAGGGGCTTAGTACTGACAATCCTCCCATTCATTTCTGTCACGGCCTTGGTAGCCTCTTCTGGGGAGGAAAAACATACAAACCCAAACCCTTTGCTGTGGCCACCCTCTGTCATCACCTAAAATTGGATTAGAACAAGACAGCTAAGTCCACAGATCACTGCAGCACCTGCAAAGCACAGCACAGGACTGGGGATGTGCAGGGGATCTGCCAGCTGCAGGGACCCCGTTGCAGCCCTGCATCCAGGGGGGGACAGATGGGGATACACCCGTGGGGCTCCACAGACATTTCTCCAGGGAAGGGGAGGATTTGCTCAGGCAAAACCAGTAGGTGTGCGAAATGAAGATGGCAGAGCGTGGGCTAGACTGAGATCTGCAGTCTGTGATCTTTCAAGGTCTGTGCCCCAGCCCCGCAGAACCAGCAATGTTCTGGTGCTTAATGCCCCAGCAGCCATCGAGGGCTGGGGATCAGTGGGACACCATGTCCTGCCCGAGGGCCAGGCAGCATCTGTCCCCAGCAGCTGGCAGGTTACAGGTATCTGACCTTAAAGCCATACCATCCCTCTGTACCCATACGCAGAGCCTTCAAGAGCAGTCTGACACCAGTTTTGGTGGCAAGACTGATGCTTTTATGGTTTTCCAAAAGGCAAAATGCCAGCCAGGGAAAACCTGCTCTCCCCAGACTGAGGTGGCCTGTGGTTATTTCCATTTGTATCAGTGTCACCTCATCCTCAAACCACAGAGCAGCTGTGCAGCATTCAGTGATGTGGCTTTAAGGTCCCATACCTCACCAGGGCTGCAGTAACTTGGCAAAGCTACAAAATATTAGCTGAATCAGTAACCTCCTCAGGACAGCATGGGGTACAAGTGGCATGTCCTTCATACTTGGCTTGAGATATAAGGCATCAGCAACAGGATGATAATTCCAATATGTTTCCCAGGGCCAAGTGCACCAGCCAGCTGACCCCAGGAGCCCCAACGACAGCCTCAGTCCCTCACCTTGGCACTGGTGATGGTGCCATAGGGAGAGAACTCCTTCCTCAGCCTCTCATCATCTATTCCATCATCCAGGTTCTTCACATACAGGTTGACCCCCTGCAAACAGGCAAAATAGAAGCTTGGTCCCCAGGCTCCAAAAAATTTACAGCAGCTTTTCAAGCTGGATGCATGTTTTACATGTGGGATCCCACAAACATGTCCTCTCCAGAGCTGCTCCATGACCGGTGGCGTAGAGGAACCAGGACCATGTCTGTGCTCCACTCGTAGGCAAGACACCCCAAGTGAAGAGGACACCCTGACCACCATTATGAAGCTGTTCCAAGACCTCAGGAAGCCATCTCATTTCCAGACTAGTATTTTAATATCTGGAAAAGACCCATTTGTTTAGATCTCTCTCCCCCCTGATTCTGCTTCCCAGGGCATTAGCAGGCAGCGACTGGACCTCTGTGCAAATCTTTAATTGCAGAAGTGACCCAGCACACTGATCTGCTCTAGAGAGCTCTGCGCTGTCTCCAAGCCAAGGATGTCCCTGGCACAGACCCTGTTCGCCCCTTACCTGGTACCTGCTCACTCGCTCCTGCTTGATCTGCTCAAACTTCCGCTTCAGCTCGCTCTGGCGCTCCAGCCGCTTCTGGGCTCGGCCCACATACACCAGCCGCCCATTGATCTCCTTCCCGTTCATGTCAGCCACCGCCTGCCAGCGGAGGGAAGGGCTCTGAGCACAGCGGGGAGCCAGCAGCCACCGCTCTACTCTTGACTCACCACCCTGGGCCAGCCCCACCGTGAGCAGATGCCTCCCTGGGCATGGGCAAGGAAGCAGCTCTGCTGCCCCTCGCCAGGTCCTGCCCACCCAGACACCCCTGCCAGCGCCAGTGCTCAGGCCAGCACGAAGCCAGTGAGATTCCCTCGCCCCGAGGAGAGGTGGGAACATCAGCAGGGGACAAGCTGAGATAGCAGATGGGCAGCGAGGAGCCTCTTGCCTTCTGTGCTTCTTCGTGCTTCTCAAAGTTGACAAATCCAAAGCCCTTTGAGCGGCCAGTGTTGTCCATCATGACTTTGACACTTAACGTCTTTCCTGCAAGAGGAAAGGACAGTATCTGCCTGAAGCAGGGTCCCCACTGAGGAGGTGCTGCCAGCACACAGTACCGTGCTCAGGAACCACCACAAGCTGGTCCAGCAAGGAGACCAGAGTGCCACAGCAGCGCAGAAAATCCAGACATCGGGACAGACAGCGAGAGCCCCACCACGAGGCAGGAACAGGAGGCTGCAGGAGGGCAATCCCTCCCACCCTGGATGCTAGTCTCATTGCTCTTGGCTTTGTGGTTTCTCCAGCCAGTGCACTGAGTTCCTTTGGCCAGAATTTCTCATTTCCTTTATATATGAACACATACATTGGGCTCGTATGAAGGGTTTACCCAAGATAACACTGGCCAAGCATGGACAGTGTGGTCCATGAGTTGGCACAACACTAAACCCTGTCACAAGAGGCATCTTCCATTAATGGACCACACTGAAAAGCCTTTTTTGCTTTAAATTCAGACTCAGCATCTCTTATTCACAGGGTTCCTACAGCCAGACAGTTGGCTGACTTCAAGACAATTTCAAAAACTAATGAAAAACACTCTTTGGGGTAATAAAAGTGGGAAGTACAAAGCCTTCTTTTTTTCAAGAGAGCACTTAATAGAAGTTATTCTATATCACTGCAGGAAAGTGCATGTAATGTCCTGATGATTTAAGTCACTACAGCCCTTTGGTGCGGTGGTGTTTAAGCAAGTCAGATCCCATCAAGAGAAGGGGCTTGGTATTTCAGTCAAGCACTCTCCCCAGGTTTCTTTGCAGTTGTTCCAACTCCAGTTTATCAGACACAAGGATATCTTACTTCAACAACTGTACTCACCAAACTTGGAGAATATTTCCCGCAGTCTGTCATCATCCATGTCATCCCCAAAGTTTTTGATGTAGACATTGGTGAACTCCAGTGCCCGAGCCCCAAATTCAGCCTCACGCTCTTTGCGGGATTTGAAATGGCCAACAAACCTGCAGGAAGCAAGGAAAAGGACCTGAAACCCTCTGTGTTCCCTACAGAGGGAAGATGGACACAGGCACATCTGTCTTGGTACAGGCCAAGAGAGAGCCCATCACCCATAAGCCCACCCTGTGTTTCACATCCAGTGTCCCACTCTGGTGTTCCCCTGCTCAGACCACACTTGGCACTGCTGAAACAGGGAGAGCAGTAACACAGGGCACAGCCCCATGCTGGGAATGTCACCCCAGGAGACCCCAAAAGGCCCCAAAGGATGTCATCAAGTGCCAGCTCTTCCTTTAAGGTATCCCCAAGCCCTCTGGGCAGCTGCTGGTCTCTGTGGAGACAGGAATGTAGAGAATAAGGCGATGTAATGTAAACAGAGAGCTGAAGAACAACAAAACCTCTTCCTGCCTAGATTATCTGATGACAGCTAAGACAGAGGACCAGCCTGCTTTGCGGGTGCTCTTTACACAACCTCAGCAATAAAACACAGCCCAGGGTTGGATTCCTTCCTCACTGTCAGGAACAGCTCCAAACCACTATCGCACTTCCACCAGCATCAACCACGAGTGACTCACTGCCCCGGAGGGCAGCAGAGCCGGGCCCGACAGGAAGAGGGGATATAACAGCGTGGCAGGAGGTGGCAGCCTGAGCAGGGCAGGCATTTGCTCCCGAGCATGCACCAAAACAAGGCAGGAGCAGAGTGAGAAGACACTCCTCTCTCCAGCACTTACACCTTCCGGTCGTTGAGCAACATCCCATTCATGGTCTCAATGGCCCGAGTTGCTGCCTCATGAGTCTCAAAGTGAACAAAGCCATAGCCACGGGATCCATTTTCATCACAAACCACCTACAAATGCAGGGACAGGGACGAGACATTTGGTTTTTGCCATGCACATAAGTAGCAGGAAAACCTACTCTCATTTTCCAGGGGCATTTACCCTCCCTGACATCCTGCTCCCGTGGTGGCTGAGCTGCATTGGGGTGCTGGCAGCAGGTCAGGGAGCCAGGCAAGAGCTCTGCCTCAGGGCCAGATGTCCTGCTGGGGCCAGAGTGGTTGCCCTCCGGCACCTGGTGCTTTATACAATGCCCAAAAACTCATGGTTCACCAAGACCCAAGTGCCACTGACACACTGAGCTCAGACAGCACCCAACACCACTGCAAAGGGATAAGGGAGAAGGGGGGGCTGGGGAAAAAGTCCCCATTCCCAGGAGAAACATGGCAGGGCCTTTTGGCTTCAAAGCAGGTGGGAATTTAGAGGAAACATCATGGGAAGTGAAACAAGAAAGTGAATTTCAGTTGGCTGGAGCATGCTGCTGAGAAGGCAGGGCAGATCTGCAGCCAGCCCTTTCCCGCTGGGCTCACGTCGTACCTTGCATGACAGGATGTTTCCAAAGGCAGAGAACGTGTCGTACAGAGCTTTGTTATCAATGGAGTCATCCAGGTTCTTGATGAAGACGTTTCCAACCCCTGACTTCCTGAGCCCGGGATCCCGCTGGGACCACATGATGCGGATGGGACGGCCTTTGATCACTTCGAAGTTCATGGTGTCCAGGGCTCGCTCAGCTGGCAAAGAACGAATACAGGGGGAAAGAAGAGGGTAACGGAGACAGATCCCCCTTCACATCCTACAGCAGCTGAGACAGGCACAGGAATCAGGGACACTGTTGGACAGAGGCTCGTTAATCTAAATGAGACAGGCAGCTCTGCCTCCCAGGGTGCAGGGCCAGGCAGCGGCTGCTCTCCTCCCCTCCAGCCACACCACTCCTTACTCTTTTTTTTTTCCTCTCCAAAGCATGTCTAACTCCTATGGGATCAACCATTTCACTGCAAGCTCCAGTTTGGCAGGTGCCCAACTCATTTACCCAGTAAAGATTTTGGTCTCCAGGGCAACTAACCCACCACCTTCCCATCACCTCTGCCTTGCTCCAGCATGAAACACCTTTTGGTTACAGCACTGTATCACTGCGAGGCCTGCCAGGAGAGACGCCTCGCTTCCCACCGCAGGCAGCTGGCTGCCCTAGGGAAGGGCAAAAGGGTTTTGGTGTCCTTCTCCATCGGCTCATAGAGGGAAGTGACTCTTGCAAGTCACCTTCCTCCCCCCACAAGCCCAAAGTCCAGCTGCCACATCCTCCCCCAGTCCCTAAGAAGAGATGGCAGTGGGATGGGTCACCAGCCGAGAGCAGATTGGGATTGGTTACAAGCAAAATTTAACATCAGCAGAATATTGCCCAAGCCCCAACAGCTGATACAGCTACTCAGACAAGTGCTCTGCCCTTTTCCACTGCCTGTCCTTCCACCCCTTGCACACCCCACAGCCCCACTCTCACAGCTCCTCGGGGCTGCAGTACAGGACCGTACCATCCACGGGCTGCTGGAAGTTTATGTAGGCATAGCCCAGCGACCGGCGTGTGGCAACGTCCCGACAGACTCGGATGGACATGATGGGCCCAGCAGGCGAGAACTTCTCATAGAGCATGGCTTCGGTCACATCAGGGTGGAGGTCTCCCACATAGAGAGAGGCTAACGGATAGCCAGGGCCGCTGGCGTTCATGGTCAGCCACAAAGCTCAGCTGCAGAGGAAGACAGACCCAGGCTGCAGGGCACAGGTTTTGATGCAGCAACTGCGGCTGACCCCACCGCAGCAGCGCTGGGACCAGGAGTGCCCCAAGGATGCTGCAGTTCTGCAAGTTTTCAGGGACATTTCAATGTTGGTGCTAAAGCTGAGCTGAGGCAATCAGCACGTCACAGGCCCCACACACACGGGGCGCAGCCAGAGGAACACACCACACCACACACACTGATTTGCTCCTTTCAACGCTCAAAGCCCAGGAGAAATAAAACGGAGTTTAACTCCTTGGGAGGTAAACAGCCCTTTTACACCAGACACTTCTCTTTTAATCCCTCCTTAACGGCTGCTCAGCCAGAGCCAACCGAGGAGCACAGCTCCAGCGCTGCCGTGCCAGGGGCAGCCCCGCGGCCGCACCACCACGGCCAGCGCTCCCAACAGCCCTCTCCGTGGCTCACAAGACAAACACAGGATTTTAGCCAACCCTTCCCAATTTCTCAGCTTGCTGATGAGGCCCCCAAAGCAGGAAGATTGATGCTCAGTCTCTCACTGGTTTTAGCTGGGTATAAAGTTGCGTGCGCAGATGCCAGCCACTGCTCGAGGCGCCCACGGTACCGCCGGGGAGCACAGCGATGCGGCTCCCGGCATAAAAGCTTACGAGCCCATCGCTTACCTTAAAGCTCAAAAGACCTGAGACGCTTGCTAAGGCGCCCTATGGAGGCCTAAAACGAACGCACACAGGTAGAAGAGGGGCATTAAGCACCCCCTCGGGCAAAGGCAACTCTCCACCGCGGGCAGCCCGCGGGCGGGCCGCGCATCGGCTCTGCCCCGCTCCTCGCACAACCGAGCCGCCGCGGGCCGGCGG
>NW_020799125.1:9582916-9598830 GCF_003259725.1 Athene cunicularia | reverse complement strand
CGGGGAGGTGCCCGCGCTCCTCGGGTCCTCCCCGCGGCGGGACGGCGCGGCCCTTCGCCCTGATCGCTGGCAGCACCTGCCCGCGCCGCAGGTCCCACCCGCCCACTCTTAGGAAATCACTTGCAGGTTCTGGTGGGTAATTCCCCGAAGTGAGGCAATCCAGGCAGGAGCCAGCGAGATGCACGCAGCCCGGCACAAACCCGCATCGTCCCGCACTCGGGTGAGCTCCGCAGCTCCAACAGCCGACAGAGCCCCGCGGGGTGCAGAGGCCGGCCTCTGCCCCCACCCCGTGTCTGGGTGACACACGAGTGTTGCACGGTCACCCTCATGCACAGAGATCACACCCCGGCTGTGCTGGACATGACGGCCCGTGTATGAAGGGTGACGATTTGGCATCGGACAACCTGCATGCAGCTGAAACGCTGGGTGAAGGAGCAGAGGAGCCCCGGGCCGGGGGCAGCGCAGCTCCAGCAGCAGCTTCCCCAGCAGGACTGTGCGTGCGGGGCTGGGCTGCGGTCACAGGGCTGCGGTCACAGGGCTGTGCTGGGCCCCCCTCACCAGCACCTCCACGTTTCAGCCAGACTCATTCCTCAGCCACACACCCTCTACTTCTGCACCTTCAAGCAGGGAAGTGTCTCATGATGACTTCAGCTGACCAGATCTGCTGCATTTCATGAAAAAAGGCAATTCCTCTGCAGCTGTGGAGGCCCCGAACGCTGCTCAGGGGCTGCAGCAGCCTGCTCCTGCCAGCACACACCATGCAGTGCCACGGGCCCACGCATTATGGCACAACTAATCCAAGCGTGGATGCTCAGCTCCACCCCACGTCGAGCTGCCGGAAGGGTCAGCTGCAGTGCAGATCACAGACCTCACCATCACAGACCTCACCTTCCCAGAAGCCAGCTGGTGGCTTCCCGCACTGAACTGCCGCACCCAGAGGTCACACAGCACCAGTGCCAGGAATGAGAAGCCGCAGCAGCACCAATTAGATGAGTTAAAGATGTAAAGTACACCTGGATTCTTACTGTGGCTGAGCCAGCTGGAGTGCCCTTTCCAAAAATGATGTAATTACTAGAAAAACAAAGATAATTCCCTTAACTCATTATTGCTGCAGACCAGTCTGCTAGGCTTATCATTTCCCCCAAAAGAAAAAGCAAGGATGGGAGATGTCATCTGGAAGAACTGAGGCAGGACAAGTGCTCTACAAACAGGAGCAGCTAGCAGGACTCACACTTTTCTTCTTGGAGCTGACATCTGCATGAGTCAGACTGGGATTTAGTGTACACTGTAAAATCACTTAAGAACAGGTATGTCCATAAAGGCTGAAGAAAATGACAAAGTAGCAATAATTACAGATATGGAAAGGGACCACCATGGCACAGGACAGGTCAGTGCTGGATCAGCAGCTAGTTAGATTTTGGCCTAACGCCTTTGTAGCAGTCAATCAAAAGAAGCTGAGTGACATTATCCACAGAGCACACTTGTGTATCATCTCCTAAGGGCAGGAAGGATGCCCACCAACCTCCTCAGTACTTTTTAGGCTGGTGGGTATCGACTAGCCTGACTGCTGCCACCCATCTCTTCAAGCACTCCATTTGCAGGCAGACACCTCTGCTTGCACTTAGATGTGCATTTTCACCCGCAACAGTGGTTCTGCACCCCACCAGCCGGGAAGCGTCGTTACCCGGAGCACACGCAGGGTGTAGTTCACTAGTGCAACGGGGCCTGCTGCAGAGTAGCCCTGTGCTCACAAGTGTGTGCTTAAAGGGCTCCCTGAGAGCTTTAAATGTAACCAACAGACTTCTGTGATAGGCGGTGTGGTGTGTTCAACCATACAACATGCACTGACTCATGGCAAGTTAAATACATATTTATAGTTGCATTTCTTTTAAGTCCTGCAATGACAATATATTATGACCTCAACAAAAATGAAGAGAACCAGTGTTTTCTACAAATCTGAGAGGGTGCGTGGGGAAGTCTCTCTGCAAAGGAATGAGTAACTGAGTATTTGGAAACCATGAATCAACTCACACAATCCAAGATCTGAGCATTTAATAGAAGTGTTGATTCCACTACCACATGATTTTTGCCACTAGTATGGCAAAGATAACAGACACAAACAACTGATAAAATTTTTTTTTATTATTCACTTTTGAATTCTTTTACACTTTCCTGATTATTTTGTGTAAGGTGAAACTAGAACTGTTTAAAAGACATACACAAATCTAGTACATCAATAACCAGGTATTTCTTTTTGCTATACTATTCTCACAACCACGTGTGTGCTAGGCAATATAACCGTCACAGAAGCAAACTTTAGGCAGAATACTGGTCAGTAAAAACAAAGCGAAAAGAGCTACCAGATATACAGACAGGCTCGGTTCCACATTCACTACTGCATTTATCAAGCGCCAAGTATTAACTGCACAATTTGTTCAGCTAGTAGAGGGGAGTTTTAAAATCAGTGCATGAAATTCTCTTCAGCAGACAGATGGACAGACAAACAGATGGATCCTATACCTAAGTGGAATGTTGAAGGTATGGGGATGATACCGCGAGACTGATAGGTGACTATTCCTAATCTTTTCCACTGCATTATTCACGCAACTCTTACTAGGTTTTATTTAATGGGACATGTTTGAAACATAACTAGGTGAGGACGTTTGGAGCTCAAATATTACAAGTTACAAGCGTTACAAATGTGTAGGTCTGCATTCCAGTACAATAAATGGGAAATCCTGAATATTTGAGCCAGATCCCAGTACTACCAAAAAATGGCAGACAGGAGCTGAAGACTGCAACAGCACTGGCAGCTCTCAAACATCCAAGAAAGAAACCTGTCCTTGAGCAGGCTCAGGCCTCACCCACCATCCTGACATCACCCACAATCAAAGAAAGGATGACGCATATGTGGGAGTCCAAAATTGCTTTAATGGAGTTCAAACAGCTGAGAGGGTCAAGGATGAACAGAGTCCAATGGGAGAAAAATTTCTATAAAGTGAACTTAAAGATGGCTCAGTGGATTACTTAAGAAGTTTTCAGGATAAATTCAAAACGGGAATACCATGGAGATTTCAATTCACCTAAGAGCAAAGTAATGCAAAAGTGGCAGATCACTTCATGCTATCATCCAAACTAATAAGGCCATTCAAAAAATTGAATCTTCTCCTATTGCAAGTCCATGGTAGTGAACCAAGAATTCTCACTACTGAAGAATATCTAAAAGTATAATTAGGTAAGTTATTGCTGTGGGAGGGGCTTTAGTCATGCATGTCATATGAGCATGAAAGCACTTTTAGAAGTCAAATCCCAGTCATCTGCCAGTGTAAAGAGTTTGGAAATCAAGCTGCTAACTCCCCCGTTACCCTCCTCCCCAAAACAAACCCCATCCCCAGAAAGACAGGATTGACAAAGTGAGCTTTTGACTGAAAGCGGTGCCTCAGACTTGGTTACAAATGTCTACAGAGTGTGCCTGTTAAACTAATTCGTAGCAGTGTTACTAACTGGAATGCCATACATTGGATTATTTTCCTTCCATGCCCCAGTGTCACAATAGAATCTCTATAACTTTCTGTACAACTTTACAACAGAATTGTACTTCGACTATTTTGGTGCCAAATTAAGCTTGCCAGAGTCACATAATTGATGTCTACTTTTCTACCAATAAGAGTTTTGCAAAGTCAATTGCAATCACAAAACCCATAATCACAGTGTTCAGTTAAAAATATAAACACGGTAATCATAACTGTAAATGGTCATAATAGGAAAGTTCGGAATGCCATTATAATAACCGACCTCCGCTTTAAGTACACAAAACACCAACCAACCGTTTTTAGCCCACAGACAGTTTTTGCTACGTTGAGGTTGTGAAAGTCGATGTACTATTCTTTTTGCTTGTCGCACAAAGGGATATATGTGTAGGATACAGGGTGACATTGAACATATAGTGAAGCGTGACAGCCATTAGTTCTCTCCCTCCCCAGCATCCCCTTCATCTCCCTGGTTTTCCGACGTCCATAGCTGTAAGGAAATACAAACACATGTTTATGCTGAAAGCACGCAGTTAGTTACACTTGTCAGGAAAGGGAAGACTGCATAATAAGCAGTGGCTGTGCAATCTTCTCAGCTAAGAGCAATACAGAACTGATCTTAACAGTAAAGCTAAAGAATAATGAACTAGAAAATGAGAACAAGTAAAAAGCAGCATGAGTTTACAAGCTCAGCATAAAGCTGGCTGTTGAGAACAGACAAACCCCACTTTGTGTTACAAAAAAGCTGACTTTGTTACAGCTATTGTACAGTAATTTCTTGTTTAAAGAGGCAAGTCCGGTCTGGTTACAAAAAGCAGTGCAGTTAAGACATGCAGTTAATGTTCAGAAAAGGCTTTTAATGGCACAGAACTACATGCAAGTCTTCAGACACCGAGTGCCACAGCGGAATCCAGCAGCCTAAAGAGGTAACAGCACACAGTGCAGCTGTCTGCTCTGGGATACTTACAGTGAGGTTGTCCCTAAGCAGCTGCATGATCAGAGTGCTGTCTTTGTAAGACTCTTCATTCAGCGTGTCCAGCTCTGCTATCGCCTCATCAAATGCCTAAAACCATGCAAGACAAAGTACTTTCACACTCTGCTCTCTGAATTCACTTCTGCTTACACAGAGCTTACAGATTTGCCACATTACTATTCAAATTCTGTGATAAAAGCTTCCAGTATTTTATTTTCCAACAAGAGATGTAAACCAAAGTGGGCACCAGATCACTAGATAACCAGCAGGAAAACATAAGTCTTTAGAGGGGTTCAGATTAAAGCCCAGAAGAACTTTACTACCATGCCAATACCAAATACTGAAGAGTCAAGCGTACTCTCTATCATTCCACAGAATGATTCCACAGCCTGAAGCTGGATTTAAGAACAACACCTAAAAGCAGTAATTTCATTAAAAATGAAGGCCTTGCTGGTTTAAATTGGCATTAAGAGACAGTCACCATTAAGGTGAGATATAGATATAGATAGATATATATATATAGTACATAAGTAAGTAGGCAATAAAATGGAAGACAAGGGTTTTTTGATGGTGGGGTGGAAGGTCGTGGATGTCTTTTCAAAACAGCAAAGGAAAACTGGTATGTTCCTAGAGATTAATAAAGCCATTCTTCCCATTGATCTGTTACACATGAATACCCATGCTGCAAGTCTGATAGCCAAGAGCCGAATGAAGAAGTACTACTTCTTCATTCAGGTACTAAAAAAGCAGGAAGAGCAGCAGCATTTTACACAGCAAAACACCACTTCTTGTGTTACTGAAGTGTGCATTAAGAACACAAAGATTCATCTAATGCCATATTATTAAAGTTACTACCAGACAATTTTCACAGATGCAAAAAGCTCCATTTAGAAGGCTCTAATCCTGTTTCAGGGAGAAGACTGAGACAAAAATGGCTAGCTACTTGTTTGGCACAACCCATCACACAAGCTCAATTTGGCCTCTGGAGAAAGAGATACATGTGCAGGTATACAGGGATGTTCGGGGCTATGACTGTAGCCACAAGGACACACTTTATGTATTTGCTAAGTGTCCAAATTTAAATATTTCACTTTAGGAGTGCTAAATTAATCCAAGTGTTTTCAAAATTTGACACAAGCAAATTCTAAGGGATTTACATGGACATAAGAAGAGGCTCTTTGTCTCCCCTTTCATGGCATCAACTGCACTAAGAAACTAGCTTTTCTTAAAGCTGAGTGAGTCTAGCTAACCTACCTGAAAATATACTACAATGAAAATATTTAAAGATGACAGCATTTTTAAGGAATTTGCTATGAAAAAGCATAATCATCTACGAAGTGCTACTGCAACCATGTAATTATCTCCTTAGCCTCCACAAAAATTGGTAATATGAAGAGTCTGCTTACCGTCTTTGCCAGATTACAGGCTTTTTCAGGAGAATTTAGTATCTCATAGTAGAAGACAGAGAAATTTAGAGCCAAACCGAGTCGAATGGGGTGTGTTGGCTGCATCTCTTTCTTGCTAATTTCAAATGCCTCCTGGTAAGCTTGCTGAGAGTTTGCTACCGTTGCTGCAAAAAGTAATTATAATCATATTAACGCACAGTACATCACTGTACTTCCAAGGGGAAGCTATTATATCCTTGGTCTAGACTACTGCAGCATCAGAAATTCATAAAATTACATATGCACAGATGCTTCTTTCAATGTTTTTAGATGTAAAAGCCTACCACTGACTGATCTATTAAGGCAGATAAAGGCCTGTTCAGATAAAGCTTTGAGATACAGAAATTAAGCTCAACACTTTAACAGAGACTTAAAATGAAATTTAGTCAAAATAAATTCCAACCAATCTGAACACACACAAGCTCTACCGAAGTCAAAGTGTACTGGGATTAAACACTCACTTCCAGCCTAGCTGAAGAAGTAGCAGTTGTCAAAAATAAATCCAGACAAAATCATGTGGGGAAGAAGAGGTATCTAAACTACCTATTTAAACTGAAGGAAACATTAGCAGGTAGGTCATTAACTTCATATTTTAGTTTGGTGTTTCAGAGGAAAGACCAACAGCCCCTTCCTAGCTAACGGGTAAAATAAGCTCCAGAATGGCATCAAAATAAGTTTGCAAGACATGAACTACATCAGATACTCATCAAGAATTCAGGCACAGTTCAGCGTTGCTTTAACATTTCAGGATTAATTGGCTTAAGACCCAGTAACCAAATATCCCATATTTGCATGCAGAAAGCTTACAGTGAAGACTTGTGAGCTAAATCCATAGTTTAAACAGAAGATGATAGGAACAAAGCATTTTTCGTGAGAAAAAACACGTTCTCCAGCAAAATGATTTTACACTGCCAAATATGCTTGAGAATCAGTCACTGAGGTCAGAGGCTGCAAGTCAATCCATTTGTCAATCACTTCTATTAATTTCAGTGTCTTTCTCTAAAAGTGACTTGCACTACACCCATCTTCCATACTACAGAGCAGTAGCAAAAAGAAATAAATACTTCATGTTAGGGAAAAAGAGCACAAGTATCTCTTATACTTTATTCTGCTCAGCCCCCAGCAGAATGAGAGATTTCATCACTACTTACTTTGCTTATTGTCCCCAGATGCCACCTCTGAGAGGTATCTGTAGTAATCGCCTTTCATTTTCAAATAGAAGACCTTGCTTTCTGGCTGCGTGGCATTGACAATAAGGTATTTATCCAGGAGTTCCTGAGAAAGGAAACAACACTTTCTTTATCCAAGTCATAAAAACAATGTCTAAACCAGACCCTTCATTACAATGGTAAGCATGAACTGTTAAAACATTAACAATGACTTCTGTATACTCATGTGCTAACCACTTTGTCTACTGCTTTCTAAACTCAGGGAAAAAAAAAAAAAAGGATACTTGTATCCTAATCTCTGGAAAGCAGACAACTTGCTATGTTGAGGCTATCCACAATTCATTCCTGCAGAACCTAATGGCTACCTGGGTTTAAGACTGCAAAGATTTTCTTTGAAATACACTGATGCAAAGCTATGTCCATAACCAAGCCCATGAAAAGCAGCCGCTTGACATTAGCACAAATCTGGTCACTTTTGCTGCCACAAACTTGAATTCTACACAGAGCAGTGAAATTATCCACAACAAACTGATACTATCTGCAACTCCAGCCGAAAATCTGAATAGTGGCACAGTCAGCACATGTGCATTCAGAAAGAGATGCAAAGGCTGACAGTACTGACAGCAACCGCTCCTGACAGATCTTTAGCAAACTGAACAGCAGTAAAAAGAATCCCTCTTATCCAAGTGAAAGAAATAGCATAACCCGTTTAGGGGAAGTAGTACATACTTTCTCCATTCAAAAAAAGTACTAAACAAGACTCAGGACATAAGCATTCATTAATGAGAGAATTTAAATAGTAGGTATTTTAGCAGGACCCACGCCAGTGCCTGAGATTTCATTTGTTTTCATGGTGACCCCTAGTCAGAAGCCTAACGGTCTTCAACACTGCCTTGTTTGCTTTTTTCTATTAATAAAAATAAATGCTCCTTTGTAACAAATTCCCTAAGAAACAAACTAGATGACTTAGGAGCTAGAATTGGACCCAAGTATGTGGCTATGCAAAATTATTCTTCTGCTAAGGTGCTGCAGTGTCTACAGCACTACTAAGATTCCTTAAGCCTCTCTGAAGAACGCTGCAGTACTAACTACTGTTATTTTTGCTGTTGGATTATTACCAGAACATCATTGCAGATATCCTGCAATTCAGCCTCAATTTTCTCACGATATTCTCTTCCCATCTGCTGTTTCTTCTCATTCCTTTCTGTTTTCTGTTCAATGCTGGAAATTACACGCCAGGATGAGCGACGGGCACCAACCACATTCTTGTAGGCAACTGAGAGTAGATTCCTTTCTTCATTGGACAGTTCGTGTCCTTGCTCAGTGACAGCCTTCATAGCAGCAGCCATGTCATCGTAACGCTCAGCCTGTTCAGCCAGTTTGGCTTTCTGTACCAACTCACTTTTATCCATGGCTCTCCTGTAATTAGTGGGGAATAAAAATAGAGAAAAATGTCTCTTGATTGTCTGCACTGTGGAACTTAATGCTGAAGGGTGAAGCAGAACTCAGTCACTCTAAGTGGGAAATCTATCAACTCTAATAAAGTCACATGAAGTGTTTATTTTGAAAAATTTGACCTTTTGCCAAATGTATAATTTCTGTATGTATATGACTAACCACAATCCTCAAGATATATAAGCAGTATTCTTCAAAATGCAGCAAAATTCATACTGGCATTAAGCACAGCACATCAGGATGTTCCCCATGTAAATCTCTCCCCTTTCCTATACTAACCACAGCTCAGCCTGGGAGACACTGCATGTGCTAATTCAGAAACCACCAGTTTTGGTTCGTTTCTTGGGGGTTTTTTTGATTTGTTTTTTTCCCAGTATTACACAACTGCAACTACTTAGGAGCATTGAAGCACTGGACAGCTCCTCCTGACCCTGAAGAATTCTTGCACTACAGGAGATGTTTCTGTGGGTTTAAATAACCCATACCCAGCAAAGCCGTAGCACTTGGAAACCATGGAAAGTACATTTATATTGTTTTTCCAAAAAGCTATTTTTTTAAATACATGCATCAACATACATATAATGGAAAATTCTGTACAGTTAGGATGGCTCCAGTCTCAGGTTTTCAAAACCTTTTAAAAAACACTGACATTCACAAAACCCAAATGGGCCGTGGCCCACGTGATAGTAACTACTGCAAAACTAATTGCTTACATGGGAACAACTTGTTTATCATTTCTGATAATACAGTTTACCAACTGAAGCCAAGAAAAACACATCACATGACCATAAGGCCCCTGAAGAGCTTAAGCATTGAAAAATGAAGTTAGTAAGGAACATGTCAGTGAGGCAGCCTGAGTGTTGCTCACTTCTACAAGAAAATGCTAACATATACTTAACTCAGCCATTGGGCTGCCAACCTTATACTCAGCCACCTAGGGCCACATTCACAAGAGAAATTTAACAAGTTTCTTTGCCTTTACCAAAGTAAGTAGATCTCAATACCTCTCAAACTCTAAGCCACCTCAAATTAATTTGTAAAATTTCTCCAGGTGTATAGGTTCACTTCTGGACAGACCCAGAACCGTTACTGATGTCAGCACTGAGCAATAATGTTCCTCTCCTCCCTAAATCCCAATCAGGACCCCACTGTCCAGGTAAGTTTTCAGGCTGAAGCCTAACCCCCTAAAAACAACTTCTGAAAGAAAAAGCAAAAGATCAAGAGTACTGTAAGTGTCTTTTATAGGCTTCTGTGCATTAGACAAGAATCTACAGTCCTCTTAGAAAAAGCCAACAGGCTCAAAGTGATTGCTGGGGCCTCTTCCCTAGTGCTCTCCTTTGAAGATCCCAGTCTGACAGGCTCCTGATGGAGAACGTCTCGCACACATGGTTCAGATTGTATTTTAATCCAAGTATCACCTAGCACATCGTTACACAGAGAAACCAGGCGCCTATACTAAATTCTCAGCCAGGACAATGAGATGCAGACCTAAATTCCCACAGTGTGAATGAGCTGTTTCAGAGTTCCCTACTGCCCAGAACACAGTCCTAACCACAAAATTATTTTGGGATGAGCGTATTCAATCCCTTCAGCTGAAGGTACTCCACTTCATCAAAAGAAAATAATCACCCAGGATATCAAGTCAAAACATTGTTACTTCACATGAAAGCTCTTGAAGTAAACCCAGCAACCAAATGTCCTACCTTCTATGTATCTGCAAGTCACACTCATTCCTGCTGGTGTTTGATCCTTGGTAGATCTAGCTTAATGCACCCATGCATGTAAAGCACTCAGTAAGGATACGCAACGCTAAAACCAGCCTCCTGGAAAGAGACCTCTTGCAGACTTGTAAGTAAAGTTGGGCTGCAGTTCCGTTCCATCTCAAATACTGCATTTAAACTAGTGGATTTTGGCACCTATTAAAAGGTGACATGCAGACTTCAGATTGAAGCCCTCAACAAGACAGACTGACTGTGGGTAGCAGTGTGACAAGTTCTTCTAAGGCATGATTAATTTGGCTCTGTCTTTCCCCAGAGGCTTTTACCATGGCAATATGCTATGCCATCACTGGCTTCTGCAGACTTATCAAAAGAATAGCTCCTGAGGATGGAAAGGGGTAAGTGGAGTTTGGATGTCACTTTTTTCCCCCAACTCTGAAGTGTATTGTAGTACTGATACACAACAAGCATAAGGAAATCATCAGACCATCCACCACTGAGAGAACCCATCCCACTGTCAAACCTAGTAAACCATTCCCTTAACTCAGCAGTAAATTTACACTATGTGCTTAACGCAGGAAGCTATTTGAGAGTGGCACTTCTCTACCCACTCAGTAAAATTTGAACATGTACAAAGTACACCTGAAGAATGGTTTTTATGTTACAAGAACCAACTTTAAATAACAGGACTTTTACACAAAACAGTTTCAGAGCATTTCTAGCTTCCTCACAGTCTGCATAGCTTCTAGAAGCATTTCTATTGCAGCCATCTTATCTTTTCCTCTTCTTATGGAATGTGAATATTATGTAGAAAAAGCCTGCTTGTTGAAGTCCAGAGGCAAGCAGCTCCAACAGAGTTTACATTTTGCCACTGAAAGGTCAGTTTTATCTTTGAACTGCACTTTGCCAGTAGTGGTCTAATTTGTAGACAAGTCATCCATGCAGAATTCCATTTACAAATATATAGAGTTTAGTTTAGAGATGGCGCAGTTTGTTTTATCAAGCTCACTGACATATTTATCTTGAGATGCTTCACAGCAGTCGGTGGGTTCATATAAGGACACATGAAGGAAATCACAAAGGGAACTGCAAGGGCATAAGGATGTAGTGGATAAAAGATCCAGAAACAGTTTAACATATATACAGGCAAAATACCAGCACAAAGCACTAGAATGTTGTTTCTCAGACAACCTTCCTCAGTAATATGACTAATTTATGCACATCTTAAATGTAACTCCAACTGATTACTGAAGATGGAGTTCCTCAAAACTTCACTGCCTTAGTTTTGACATAAAAATTCAGTACACAGGGGCTTGAGTTGTTTACTTAATCTTAATATCTGTACTGTCAGTAGGTTTGTTATGAAACACAAAGCATTATTCAATAACATGGATTTAACAGAACTTAAATGTAGTTAGAAAATCATTGCCCACACTAAAATATCTGCAGTTGACAGTAAGCCTACCATTATTTTGTTCACAGGGTGCTGCATAAAGGAACACTTAAAATCCTTATTTGATTCTTCATTGCTTACCTTGTTAGAAGCCTGGGGAGAGCTTTGCAGAGCTATGTTGGCTTGAGCTCCAAAAGAGGGAAGTGTTTGCCAGAAGGAAAAAAGATACAAGGAAAGGAGTGATGTTTGAAAAGGCAAAGAAGCAACTATCAGTTATAACTGGTCCCTCCCATAGAGGAGATGAAAGCCACACTCTAACAATGGATCAGTGTGCCACAGTCTGAAACAAGCAAAGCCTACAGCTAAAAATACTCCTAGGCCACAAACAGAAGCCATCTAACAAAGGTTACCTGCAGCTAGGAGCAAAACACACAGAGGTGATGAACAGGAGGCTGACAGGAATGATCTATTCTAGCACTAATGAAGCCATGCCATGTCGGCAAGGGGGAAAGAGGGAAGATGGAAAAAGGAGCGGAGACGTGCAGATCACAGCCATGGAGGAGTCCTGACAGCTGCCCGTTCTAAGCAGAAGATTCTCATATTAGATGCGTTAATACATTTCAAATTCTTAAGACTCTGTCTTCTTAAGAATCTATCAAACCACAACTTAGTAGCCCTCCAAAAAGAAATAGCTGGGCACTATTTCCAATAAGGAATGCCAATCACTCGCCAGCAGTTGCACCTAATAGTAACAGAAGCCAGAAATTTTAATCACCTTAAATCCCACACTAAAAATATAATTTTTGAATTATTTTTTTCCTCTATCTCCCATACAGCTTAAGTTCTTTCAGTCTCTCCTACATATGCAGAATAGCATGTATACAGGTAGTAAAAATTGCAAGTGCCTACTTCCCACCCCCCAGAAAAGCTTTACACCTGTGCATACAAGACTCTGAAACATATTACAAAGCATCAGAGGCAGAGAATCAAAGGCCAGAACCTGTAAAACACATTAATCTAACTGCCTTGCTACTTCTAGTGGAAGATGTGGTAAGAAGGGGATGGTGAGACCATCCTGGGAATAGCACCTTTGGTCACTACACCCACAGATGTTTCAAGAGAAGATGGACACACAGAACTAGAGGTTTACAGCTCAGTACCAGCTGAGGAGTAAAACATACGGATTATGTTCTTCAGAAGACTGCAGGAGCTTGAGAACTACATCCTACTGCTCAGCAGTTACTACATCTGCTTCGTAGCCTTTATTGTTTCCCATCTCGATGAGCTGTTCAGGACAAAGCCAAAACAGATCAGAAGTAACTGTTTAAAGTCTGCAGAAATCAAATGAAAACTGACACTGAAAAAAATACGGCTTATATAACATATTGAACTGACAAGACAATACTAATAAGCCTACGTTGGCCTGAAGTCTGCTGCTCTCGATGACCTGTTCTTCTGATGCTAATTAAGTCATTGATTTTTGTGTACTGCTTTTCTCTTTATGGCAAGCATTAGAATCTATCATACAAACACTTCCACTTTGTAAAAAAATTGGTGAGAAAGCAGTGCAATTACTGGTTTGATATATCGGTCCCTCATGAGTCAGGTAGAGATGCAGGTTAACAGACCTGCTTGCTTCACTGTGAAAATGAATGTTAAACCAGATTTGCTGAAATGGGATGAAATCATACTTCTTGGACACCAACTCTGTAAGCCCATTCAAATTATAACAGGAAAAGCAGCAGACTGGTACAGAATTTGTAGTTCAATCTTCCAACAATACGTGAACATACCTTATTTGACTTCTGGGCGGGCAATTCATTCCAAAATTAAACATTCACATGAAGTAAGTGATATTTTAAATTACAGTTCTATAATTACAAAAAGTAAGAGCTTTGGAGATACTCTTTCTAAAACAAGTGAAAAAACCTTCTCCATAATTCAGGTGCACACATGCTGACACAAGTATCTGCACGATGTTGATGTCATTCACTGTCAAGTAGACATCGCTCTCAATAAATATTCTTTACAGGAAAGGAATCAATTCATCCAATGAAATGCAAGGAACCTTCCTTGTTTTATTGTAGTATCAGGCATTTGATTTTATTAGTTGGGTTTATTTTGGTTCCCTCAAAGGCTACCACGTATTATTAAATAACTGATTAGAAAATGAACATGTCTGGTAAGATCTGAGCAGTGAAATCTTCCACAACTGTCTAGAGCCTGGGTATAACAAGTTCAGTAAACAGACAACAAACATAATGAGGGAAAAAGGAAAATGACTTCATAGTTGTGATATTCTTGCTGACCTTGTGCAGCACATAACTTTAGCCTCCTCTGAATCTACTGATTAAGCGTACACCCTGGCCTTCAGCTCAAATCTTTATGCAAACGTTAAGATAAAATTAACATTCCATAAAGCCATGCCTAAACCTGCTCTGGCCATCTTCTGCCATCATTACTTATTGCTTCCTATAACTGACCAATATAATTTTTGAAGATTACGTTCGACTGTTTTCAATCTCCATAGATGATTATGACATTCTATGACAAGTACCAATAGTGTGTAGGAATACTGATATTGTATGGAAAACAAATTTAATGACAGTAGTCTTGTTCTTTTTAACGTCATTTAAACGGGGGACTGCAGGCTGAAAAGCTCTGTGCTGCTACATACCTATGGCACTTCACACAGGACAGCTGCAGGTGGAGACAAGCACACAGTTCCAAAGTACAATATACTTACATGGTAACACCTTTCTGTTCCAACTAGCAGAATTGTTTTTGGTTAGAGTCCAGGTGGAAATAGTGAGTTATCCCAAAAAATCTTCCCCCAGGCATAAAGTTCATGCCAAACTAATGTATTCATATCACAGGTAAATCACTTTTGTTAATAATAAACTGAGAGTATTTATATTACAGGGTGGGGCAAAAAAGTGTGGCCATATAGAACACACACTACTATAACGCCTAGTCTTCCTGAGATTTATTAGGATACCAAACGGATTAGAGTACTAACTTTTCACCTCATTATTCAAATCATTATTTACTTAACTCCTCCTCATCTGGGTTTATTCACATGCAGTACAAAAAGCTGCATACTGGCAAAGCCATGCTTAGGGAAAAAAAAAAAAAGACAACATCAAAATAGCGGAGATCAGAACATGCGGTACTGACATAATGAGGTTGAGAAAACTGCACTAGGCCCATCTGTGCAACGAGTCTACCACTTTATCGGTACCAATTTAATAAACAAAATATTATACAGGCTGTATTTTTGCAGTCCTTTAATATGAAGAGTGAAGAAGGCACCAGCATTCTTACTTGTTTTCTCTTCTAGGCCAGTTTATGCCTCATTATTATTTTAAAACAAAAGCAAGCTTTTATTTTCATAAAAAAGTACTAAAATTCCAGACTGAGGTGTCCTGCAGCAGTGAATGTGTAAAGACACAAATATTCCTGCAGTCAAACCTAGAAAACCTTACAAATGTTCTCAAACTCTCAGGTATTTTAATGTAAGAATTTAGCTTTTGTGGTGTTGCATGATGCAGTTTGTTTTCCGACCACCAGAAAAGATATTTTAATAATGAAGAATTTAGCTGAAAACAACCAATTTATATTGTGATCTCTGCATTAGATCTCTGTTAGCATTTTGCTCCCATATGCTAACACAGGGACTGTATGCCACTGACATTTGATCATCCCAATTAACATCTGATTATACATCCTCAAATAAAACCCAGCGTTGTTAGCTTTGGGTTACTGCCCAGCCTTTTAGGAGGCTGGGGCTGGCTTGCAGCAACCTTCTTTCCCTCTGGAGTCCTCCCTCAACGCATCTCTATTTTCTAATGGACACAAATGATCAAAATTGGGAAATAATAAAAAAAAAAACCCGCTTCCTTCTAAAGCGTTCACGACATTTCCGTGATCACCGTCGGTCCGACGTGAGCAGGCTCGTACCAGCCGACCCAGACTCGGCACCTCCCCGCTCACGTCGGAAAGGCCCCACGTTTCGGCTGGGCCTCGCGCTCCTGCTTTCATGAGGCTGCGGAGACACCCCAACCTCTCTCCCGGGTTGGGGTCGTGCACGCAGCAGTCTTCGGGAAGAGCAGGCAGGGCTGTGACCGATACCGACCCCGGCGCGGGGGGGGGGAGGGCTCGCCTGCCTCCCTCCCCCGGCCGCCGGGTAGGGCAGCGCTTCGCCGCCGGCCGCTCGGTACAGGTGTGCGCG
>NW_020799125.1:9549864-9582866 GCF_003259725.1 Athene cunicularia | reverse complement strand
CGGCGCTCCCGCCCCGAGGAGGGGCTGCGCGGGGAGGCCGAGGTGGCCGAGGGCCTGTCGGCCTCCGCCTGCTGGGTAAACCCGGCCAGAATCGGGCCTGCTCGCTCCCTCACGCCTCGGCACCCCTCAGGCTGAGCTCTTTGTCTCCTTGGAGCTCGCTCCCACACGTAGGGAATCCTTGGTCCGTGCGACCCGACCGCAGTGGGGCGGGCTGGGCATCCCTGGCAGAGCCGTTCCGCCTGGGAAGTGCAGCAACTTCAGCGTTTTGGGTTTTCTTGCCGTTTCTCACTTACGTTCGCTGGCTGAACCTCACACTAAGGGCCACAGGCAATGGGTGCTATTCTGTGCACCTTCCCATAAATGAAAGTTCACAAATGCTTTGAATTGCAAGGCCACCTTTAAACACTGTTTTAATGGTGTCTCCTCCCTACAATTTAAATTGCATGTTTTTGCTGAAAAAAGCAAGATCCTTATCGGCTAGGTAACTTATGCAATGCAAGTGTAATAAACGACATTAACTAGAGAAATGGCAGGAGAGCATTTCTGGGGCATGAGGAAAAGTCTAGCTTCATCTCCAAGACGGAATCCATGGAAAAAAGAGCTCAATTTTATAACACATGTAATCCTTTGGCTAAGAAATAACCAAATCCACAGCCCCGCGCCCCCAGCTCCCAAGACTCAAGTTTATAGCAGCACCACTTGTCAAAGCATTATTACTGGGGCTGAAAGGCACTCTCAAATTTTCTCTTACATTTTCAGATACAATCCTGGTCCTGTCAAAGTCACTGTCAGATTCATTTTCGGTGATGGAAGGACTTCATTAGTTTCCTGCTTAGTCTTGGTCCAAAGGTTAATTACTTTGGAAAGTCAGGAGGAAAATTACTTGGCACCCGTGAGTAATCTTAAGCTGCAAACACTGATTCAGCTAGATCAGTTGTTGTCATCTCTCCCTCTTGTTTTTTTCATTTTATAGGTAAAACTTGATTTTTCCCCTGATCTTCCTAGCCCCTCTTTTCCCAGTTTCCATCTGGACCATTCCCAGTGTTCTTGCTGTGCCCTTGGGAGTGCTGATTCATGGCAGAGTTACTTGTATTCAGTACTCCTTTCATGTATATCCACATATAATACTTGGTTTTTAGAAGTGTGCTGTTGACACCTCTCGTTTATTTGCCTGCTGTACCTCCTTTAACCTTCTCATCTTGCTGCCTACTCTGGCTCGTCCTGCCCACATTGTCAGAGCTCATGCCTTCCACTTCCAGTGAGGTGCACCCAGCTCACTTCATACCTCAAATTTCTCCAGATCAAATTCTGATCATCACCTCTGAAGTGCCTGCAACCCTTCTTAGCTGGGTATTTTTGGACTGTGCATTCTGCATCACAATATCCAGGTAGAGCAATTCAGCACTGTGTAGTCACAAAGGTGAAAACACCACCCTCTGCTTTTACAGAGCATGCTGCAAGTCCTGCGGCTGGGTCGCTGGTGGGCCAGAGGCCACTGAGAGACAATTGTGTTAATAATACAGTTCATTCTTCTGTGAGCTTCTCTTACTTGCAGTCCTCATAGTCCTTGTATGCCTGGTTTGGTGGGAGACAGAAGCAATGCATCCTGCAGATTCTCCAGGCACAGAAGAAGGGTGAAGGCTGGAACTAACACCAAACCTCAGCTCTGAAACATGTTGCAACAGCATCAAGTTTTTCAAAGTGTCACCTTTCAGAGGAAGAAGTGCACATTCGCTTGTGATGCAGCTCAAAGGATCTGGGACAGGAGATTCAAAACTCAGTGAAACTACAGCCTTTATCTCGGGCATGGGCTCAATCCATGAATAAAGATTCTGGTCAACACAGAGACTAGCCTGTCTGGCTTTCCAGTAGAAAAAGCACCGGTTTGCATTTTTCTGAAGAGACACATTTCAAGTAAATAACTGTGAAGAAGTACAAATGGTATTTGGCTTTAGCACCTGGTCAGCATTAACCCTGTCGTTGCTCTGCGTAGGGCAGAATGGCTGCGCTCAGAGCATGCTTCTTGGCATGCTCACGGTGAGCTGCAGGCACGCATAGAATAACACCACAAGGAAGGAAATCACAGGATTCTGCTCCAAAAAAAGGAGACAGCTCATGACCAAGATGGAGTCTTGTCATTAGAGGAGTGGTTCATTACAAGAACTGAGACCTGTGCTCTTCCCTGGCTACATAATAGGCTTCACCTTTAGAAGAAGCCTCTCTGCAGACAGCTGAGGTGTACAGGGACAGTTTATTCATGGTTTTTGTGACTGCTTTCACTACAGAGAGAGGATTTCAGTCTTCAAAATGCTTTTCTAACATTAAATTTACTTAGCATCAATAATAGTTAAAAGAATGAGAACAACCTCATTGTCAAAGATGGCCTGTTGCCGAACAAGAAGGGCTGGGTCTGCTCCCTGTGCGAGCAGGACCATTACAATAAGTTGTTCCCAGCAGATGGCACAAGTGCCTGAGCTGCTTCAATTGCTGCTTTCAACAGCAAGGTACCTGCCCTCAGGTGTCCGGCTTCTTGCACAAGAAAAGTGAACCCGAGTTCTGTAGCAAAATATTATTTAAATTGATAAAATTCATCCGGAAATAAAATCATGATGAGTTACTCAATTTTTGTAATTTTTTCCCGTCATTTTTGCTGAAAGCAATGTCTCAGATGATGTGGATACCAGAAGCAAACAGTTGATGGCACTGCACGATCACTGTCCCTGCAACTGAGGTCCTGCCCGGCTATCCAGCAGTCTTTCTCTGGATGAAAAAGGAGGATGTTAACGCTTTCATGCTGTAGGAAAAACACTCACAAAATGTCATCTACTAAGTATATTTTATTTCTTGATTCTTCTGTTACGCATTTTCTCTACCTTCTCCTCTATGTATGAGAGTCTACAGCCTGGACGTTTCAGTTGTTTCACTAGATAATGCATGAGGTGACAGATCCCAAATGGGATTAGCATAGTGGTTTATGACAGCAATCACGGCTGGCCTGCTGGAACTGATGGCTGGGATGTCTGCAGAAGCCTGGTCAGAGTATTAAGAGTTTCATCATTTGTCAGTCAGTGCTGGTTGTGGTGCTGCCTTGAATTGTACTTGGTGGAGATGAGAAGGAGGCTTGTCAGAAAGCAACACGGGACACAGAAAGGGAAAACAATCAGTATTTTTCAAATGAACATTTCTGCAACAGGAAATTTAAAAAGTCCCACGGGAAGAATTTATACATTTCATGTCTGTCTTGTATTTTCTCTGTACCTAAGCTGCTTGTGACATTACAGACAGCTGTGATGAAGTTAAAACTAGAATTAAGTTAGTTAGAATTAAACTTACAACCAAACTGGGATCAGGGATAAACATCTTGCATAGGCTTATTAATAGCATTATTATTAGCTTTAATTAAAGCGACATTTAAAGCAAAGAGCAGCAGGTTTTCCTCATGGTCCCTGCCAGCTAAATGCTAGACTAAATAATACTTTGTTTGGGCACCTTTCAGTTCTTCCTTCTGTCCAAGGAATGCAAGTGGTTTAGTACAGCTTTCCTATTAAATGCAATTTGGACTGAAGTCAAATAGCTATTTTAATTTGAAGGTGTTTAAAGGTCCGAAGGTGACTTAGGGAACACATTTGAGACCATAATTGCAAATCGGCAAAGCAACATTTAAGAAGTAACTGCAGCAGCATGAAAATATAAATGACCTAAATAGTATAAAATAGTATGATGGGAAATATGGGCAGAACAAATGTCTTGGATGGGATAGGAATTCAGCTCCAGGAATGCAGTTTTGGCAGTAGTGTCCCAAAGAGTGAATGCTATTTCTGGGGAAATGCACTGAACTCTGGGTCATGAATTAAACTCAGGTAATTATGTTCAGCTCGTAAATAGTGTCAGTGCAAAAAAACAAGCGTAAATGGAACAGGATAATAATGCTGCAAATTTTGTAGCTTTTGAGACCTCCTGAGTTGTCATGTACATCTGATGCCAGGTAATGCCTAAAAAATTTCAAGCCAAGAAACACATAGCAAGCCCTTAAAAGCTGCCAACTTAATGACCTTAAGGAAATCCAGTTTCAAAGCAGCACGTTAAGAGAGGTTTGAAGAGTTAAATTCCCAAACCCCGATCTTCATTTATTAGCTGTTTCTGACAAGCACTAAAGAAAGGCAAATTCTTGGTATTTTGAAATTACATGGCAAGCATTCATTTCATAGGAAACTCTGATTCTTAGGAAATACCAATACTATCCCATTTCCTGATTTCTCGTTCTTTTTCTCTCATGGTATTTATTACCAGTCTGCTGTGCAGATCTTCCAAGCCAGTGTCAGCTCCAAGGCTTGGCTGCCTGGGGCTTGCAGAGATCCAGCTTCTTCACAACCAGCTATTTCCAGGTGCCTTTGAATTGTGATTTCTGCTAGAAAAGTAGCTATGGAAGAAATATACTTCTGGGTTGTAATGCGAGTTAGATCTGTTAAGATTTTGATAACGTTTCGTTCCTCAGTGGGTACAGGTTCTTGATGGGGTGATGCAGCCAAAGGAGAAACCTCTATTTGGCAGAAGGGTGGATCCATTTGGGGTTTGGTGAATTCAGCTTAGACGAATCTGGGCCCCTTATGACAAATATGGGCAAAACCTCTCCCTAATACATGGAGTGGTAGAGCTCCTTCTTTGGTATAAAGCCTAGGGGAGCTGGGCATGATGTTTGTCTCTAGGGAAAGGCAGCTTCTCTCACAGCAATATGTATCTGTTTCAGGCCATACTTACAAGTCTGGCCTGGGTTTTTTGGTGTTTGCTTTGCTCTTTTTAAATAGGAACTATCTGAAGGCCTAAACATCTGCAGCTTAAAGAACTATACAAGATGCCTAGAGCCCTGAAGAGTTTCTTTATAATTGGAATAAATGCATGAAATATTTAGCTTTCATCCTGTGCAAACCCTGACTTTCAAAAAAGAATTTACAGCATAGGATGAAGTTTTATCTGCTCCTAAATAGGACAACATTCTCTCTCCTTCCATTTCTGCTCTGAATCTCAAATTCTGGTGTGCAGTGAATCAGTTGCAGAAGAGGAGATGACCATTCCTACGCCTCCCTGCACAAATGACTCTCAAAAACTTGACTTTTCTCAGGGAAGTCAAGGTGAGAGCTCTGAAGTAGCACATCTCCAACTGAATTTTGGTGCTTTATTCTGGTTTGTTGTTCAAGGTGTCTTTTTCTTAATAAGCACCTGCCACTAGACCATTAATAGCTTAACAGTCCACAGCTTCCAAGGAAGTATCTACCAGCAGTCAGAGCTGGAAAATAATTTAGAGGATGGAATAAGCCTGATAAAAGGATTAATAAATCACAGCACTGAGAGCTGTAAGTTCAGTTTTGCCTGACACGGGCACTAAGGATTATTTCATATATTCACTGCTCTTAATTGCTTTTTCTCCCCAGAAGTTTCATGTGCAGCTCTGGGATAGGCTTTCTAGAGCTTTCCCAAACAAACTGAACTACATTTCTTCCTAATTTATATTTAAACTCTTGTCCTTACAGCAGACTCTTGTATTTGAGGTATACTGATTGGGTTGATAAACACAGAGTGTATGGGGGTGACACCTTCTCTCACTTCTGTCATGGCAAAAGTGGAATATTTTTGCAGAATAAAACTGTGCACAGTTCCAACCTAGCTCTGCTATTCCACTTTTCTTGGAATTGTTCCATTTGTTTTTCTGAAAATGAAGGTCTGTTTTTACTCCTGCCACCTGCTATTTCCATATGAAAAAGCTGTTTTGTTATAATGAAGGTACCATTTCTCCCAAGGGCGAACTAAGGACATTTCATCACACTGATCTTCCTGAAATTTCAGTAAGGAAATTCAGTACGTTACTAGATTTGGTCTACTTTTTCACAAAGCTGTAAAGCCTTTCAAGGAAATCTCAAGTTCTGTCTGTGGGTATTTACAAAACAAAATGTCATCTCTCTGCCGAACTGTAAGACAGTCTGATCTGGCAAAACAAAAAAGAGAATCCAAAACCAAGATTCACTTCAGCTTTGAGGCTTATCTAGTGACAAGCATTGGGAAACCAGGGTATGATCTCCAAGCACAGACCATATTTTTGTCCCAGGCACAAGTGAAGAACACTGTGACAAAAAAGTTTCTTCATGGTGACCTCTTGATGGTGGACAGTTGAGGTCACCTGAGGTTTGTCTTCTGTGCAAGTCAGCTTTTTGCAGATTCACTTGTGCTTTTTAATAAACAATTTAAACTGCCCTTTGACTCCAGGAGAAACTCTCCAAATGAGTCATCTTTGACACTCACCTTTTAATGAACCCTTTAACATCATGAGCACTGTTCCCCAACAGTGTGGGTTAGTCCTACTTTCCAGGAGAAGAGCAAGAAAAAAGTCAGTGGGCTGATCATGGTTCACCTGAGTTTCCTCAGGAGGATTCCTAGGCAAGAATCAGGGAAAATTGATCTTAGCATTTGTATGGATGGGAAAAAAAAAATCCATCAGACAGCGTACACTGAAGAACACAAGACACTCAGGAGTTTCGTATGTTGTTAGTTTGACATTGCGGGCCTGGATGCACTGCAGGAGGTACCCAGCTGGCTGCCCAAAGGCTTCAGAGCGGGTAAGGGCAAGTGGGTCTGCCCTGGGTCACCTGCTGGACTTTTGGCTGTGCCTCAGGTCACCTTTTCAGAGCAGTGCAGATACAAACATGGAATCAGAAAAGATTGCCACAGTTACATAGCTCCTTTCAGCGCTGTATCACTTCTCCTGGTAGCCTGGCATTCCCCTGGGCTGAGATATACGCTTTGCTTTGCCCAGGGTTAATAGGTGTCATTAGGGATGAAAATGAACAGTCTGCATTGAAGGCTGAAGAGAAGACACAGCTGAATTTTTGCTGAAATTCCCAGAAAGTTACCAACTGTCACCAGATCTCTGGCCAGGGTGCTACAGCTGATCTGAGACTATCCAGGTTCAGAAAAACTTTTTTTTTTTTTTTTTTTTTTTTTTTTTACTCCTTTAGGTTCTTGCCTAAGGTAAATCCTGCAGGAATAAGGATTGGGGCCCATAACAGCCTGAGGCTTTCTTGAAAATCCCAGCTGAGACTTCCCTATTCATAGTAAAAATCTGCCTGATTCTGCAAAACATCTTTACTTCAGGCATGATTCATTTATTGAACACTCACAGATCAGCCAAAGGCCAGGACAGTATGTGTCCTGGGAATGTGTTAATGCATTTACCCTTTGATTGCCACAATATTATCTAATTATGTTAATGCAAGCTGCTTTGGAACACAAAACCCCTAATAAAGAAAACTGTGGTAAAGAAACACTGAAATGAAAACAGCAGAAGATGGCTGCTCAAGCTGGGTGAGTTTGAGATGCAAAGGGATAACAAAACCATCATAAACACATACCTAAATGTTTTTCAATCATAAATGTATCGAGGAATGAAGTAATCTGTAGTTGTAGCTCCAGGAACTGAGACAGAGTGTGTCTTTTTGTTTTAAATCAAGTTTTTGCTAGATTTCTTGCAGGAAGCCTTGCAAAACTGCTGTGAGCCCTCAAACTGCAAGTGCTACCAGCAACTCGATGTCCCAGAACTGCGCTCAAACCTGCAACCCACCCACTGCAGACAGAGGAGAGGCAAACTCAGTGGGGCAGGAGAGAGAATAACTTTTAACAGAATAACTGATTTGGCTGGAAAACAAAGATGAGCTTTTGAGCACATATGCCCTTCTTTAGGCCTTGTGGTATTGTAGCTGTGATGGTGTGAGGAAATAAGGAATCTGGACAGATGGATCTGAAGAAGAGCTTCTATATCTCAAAGATGGTCTTGCTTCATTTATTATTAATATAACTTAAACCAGAGTACAGCAACACTACAACATGAAAGCAAAGTGATACAGGAAAGCCAAATTTCATCATTAATAAGCACCTCAGAGTAACATTATGGAAGAGTAGGAAGACAAGTATTTCTGCTCTTGCCAAGCTGGTGTAACCACATGATCTGCGTGTGGTGGGTCATACAAGGTTCAGTGTCAAGTTGCTTTTCTTCTCCTGTTCCTCATTTGTGGTTTAGTGGCTTTGCTCAGCAAGTTGCAGTGATGCAAGTTTCTATACACACATACACTGTACCGTGCCCACTGTTTCTCCCTTCATTTAATTGCTTTGCCATAATGTCCAGAAGGTTTTGTGATCCTGCATGCAACTCAGGAGAAAGTTGTGAACAGCTCACTAAGAGGAAAGAAACAGAAAATGGCTCAAGCATGGCTTGTGATCCTTCCACACAAAAGTGTTTTTGAAACAAACACCTCTCCAGTGTCCTGATACCCACAGGGCCTTCCTCAGCCCACATTTAACCTCCTCTACATCTCCCATTCGTGGCTAGCTCTTCTAGTCTGAAAAATCCTTATGATGATCGACCATATCTCTGCTTGTATGAAGCTTTCTCTGGAGTATTGTATTAGGGCTCCCATATTTCTCATCTCCATTTTTTCCTGCACGTGGACTATGCCATAGCACGATACATCTGATACAACCCAAGCAAAATAGCTTTGATAGACATGCACCGTGCGTCAGTACTGAGCGAGCACACACCTCCTTCCTTTTCAGGGTCTGCCAGACAGGCTGCATGTGTACCCTGGGGCCGCTCTGAATGCACCTCTAACACATGATTGGGATTTTGGGCTGCTCAGAAACACTGGAAAAAAAGCCTCAAAAGCCCACTGCTCCATTTCCTGCTCTAAGTACACTCCTACACATAAACTCAGATTTTTTCCCGATGATTAGGGAAACCAAGAAGGCTGTGGTTCTGTGACATACCCAAACCTGCCTCATTCCTGGATCAACTCAGTTGCCACTCAGTTGTTATTTCTTCTCTGTCAGAGCAGTAATTCAATAACACATACCAGGAACCAGCCAACATGTCCAATAAGGGAACAGAAACAATCTAATGTGATTCATGATCAGTCACAACTAAGCAACAAAGCTATTTTTTTGGCATTCATTCCTGGGATTAAGGATTCAAGAAAAAAATTATATTCTTGATAAGATTCAAAGAAAGTAGAGGAGTGTGAAACCTACTCACAGACAGAAAGGAAGGCAAACGAATCCAGGACATCATTTTCTATAAGTGGCCCACTGAACTCCTGGACAAGGAAGGAAAAAATGTGTCCTAGCACCGCGGCCATCCCAGCAGCCTGGGGTCCTGAGACCCCCTGGCCCTGCTCGGCCACAGGGGAGATGGGAGGAGGAGCAGAGCCCAAAGTGCCTCCTCCAGTCCCTGACATTTAAGGCACTGTCCTGGTTCAGTTAGTATAGGGTTAAGTTTCCCCAGCAGAGGGGGAAGGGATCTCCAGGCGGGTTATTCATACCAGCTGACATCAGGTCCGAGCGCAGGAACTTTTTTCTTTGTGGCTTTGGTTGCGGGGAGCACGAGGCTGTCTGTAACCATTGCGGTATTTCTCTGTATATCTTTTGTCTTGTTTACTGTTATTGCTGTTTATTGTTGTTATCATTGCTACTGTTGTTGTTCAGATTGCTTATTACACAGTTGTATTAAATTTCTTCTTATCTCAACCCGGGGTTTGTGCCCTACTTGTGTCCAAGGGTGGGGGTGGGACCACGGCAACGTGGTCTCCTGTCCTGGCAGGGCTTAAACCAACACAGGCACACACTCTGTCTCTGTTTTGTGGTTAAACACTGCTGGGTGAAAAAGCCTTCCCTGGCTTGGCAAAGTGCTGCTGATAGTCTTGTCAGTACCAAGAGCAGGGGACTCTGGCAGGGAAGCACATCAAAACAGTGATGTGGGACAGGCTGCCAGAGTGGGGGGAAGCGTGGCTGGCAGCAAGCACCCCAGCAAGGTCCTATAGCCTCAGCTTGAAGGCGCCAAGATGTGTCCAGAGCCGTGCTGAGGACGAGACAGGACTGTGAGAGATGCCTGGGGCCAGAAGCACCTCGGAGGATGAGAGAAGGTGCTGACCCACCCTTCAATGCAGGGACAACCACGCACTCCTGCCACCTGCTGCTTGCCAGCCTGTGAGCCCTGCCCCAGGGCCAGCTGGGTTTTCCTCCCCTCCGAGAGCAGCAGGAAGGTGATGCCATTGGGAGCATCTTTTGCTCCCCTTCCCTGGGGACCCTGGGGCTGGGATCAGCTGGAGTGCTCCCCCCTCCACCTCTGCAGTGAATGCACTCGCTGGCCTTTCCTCCCCCCACCCCAAGAACCATCGACCATTGGGAGTCACTGCGGCCACATCCCAGGGCGAGAGGTGCTGGGGGAGCTGGGGCAAGTGGGGAGGGAGGGGGAACATCCAGTAGGAAAATGCCAGCAGAGATGGAGGACGGCAGCACGAGGGGGTGACCCACACCAGAGCACCTCAAGAGGAATGTGTCCCGTGGGGAGGATTCAGGGCACAGAGAGTTCATGGAGGAATCTCCCGTGAGAGGGACGCCTCGTGGAGCAGAGCAATGCTTCGACCCCGGTAGGAAAGAGCAGCAGACTGACTGAAAATGCCCATTGCCTTCCTCCTGCCGTGACAGTGGGACAAGGACACAGAGAAATCAGGAACAAAACTGGGCTCGGGAAAAAGGGAGGGCTGGAGGGAGGTGTTATTGCACTGCAGTAACACTTCTCACTGTCCCACTCTGACTGTTATGTGCTGGTTTTCTTAGTGTTTGAATTAAAGTGATGGTTTTTCCTTTTCTTGCACTAACGGCTCTGTCTTTTGCCTGTAACCATAACGGGTATGTTACCCCTCTCTGTCCTTCTCTAGATTCTTGAGCCTTTTGATTGCTTTTCTCCTTCCCAGCGCTGCGGGGAAGTGGTGAGCGAAGGGCTGCGTGGCGCTCAGTTGCTGCGTGGCGCTCAGTTGCCCTCTGGGCTCAAAGCACGAGAGCTGGCTGGCAGCAGGGTGCCAGAAAGAGCAGGACTCCCTGCGAGGGAGTGGGGTTTCCCTTGGGGGTGAGAAGCAGAAACAGCCCCAGCTTAGTCCTGCAGCCACCCTGGGCTGGGAGCGCTCAGGGACAACCTTCGGGCAGCAGAGCTGGGCTGGGGGATGGACCCACGGCCGGGCTGAGGCCCTGCCATGAAACCGCTCAGGGATGGGCGCTGGGGCAAGGGGGTACAAGCTCATAATGCAGCTCTGCAGACTCCTTGAAGAACCGGTGATGGTGGCAGGACTGCGCCCAAAGACCTCTTCAGTCAGTCCTATAGTTCTGACATTCACTTCTATATTTCAGCACAGAAGTGTGTCTAATTCATCTCGAGGGATAACGTAAAAATTCCCCTGCGCTGCCCGTGAAGCTGCAGCCCCTTAAGGTGTTCTCACCCCCCTGCACAGCTGGCCCTGCAGCTCTGATGTCAGAGCCGTGGGATGTCACGGCCCATGTTCCAGCTGTGGGTTCCAGTGCCTGGCAACGGGCACAACCCAAGCAGCCCTCTGCCCTGACAGCAGCCCCTCTGCCCTGCTCCCAGCCCAGACCTTGTGCCCTGATCCCAAAACCTCACAGCCACAACCCAGTCCTTGTCCGCTGTTCCCAAAGCCTCATCTCTGCCCGGGTGCTGCCATCTTGGTGGCACCCGAAGAAGAGAAGGCACCAGTGCTGCCGGAGCTGCGGGCACGCTCCACAGAGGTGGGCACCTTGACACTGCCCGGGCAGTGCGGGGATGGTGCGAGGTGGGGACACCACTCTGGGAAGATCGGGGGGCTGGGAACTTGGCTCACGCTCTGCAGCCAACCCTGCAAGGCCCTGGGCTGGGAGAAGCCCTTCTGGGCCGCTCATCCCCTGTGGAAATCGAGCATCCCTCCCTGGGGGGACACATCCTTGGAGCATTCCAGGGCACCCGCTCGGAGCTTGTGCCGGAGGGATGCTCGCCAGGTGCAGCTGGGCTCTGCCTGGAGCCTGAGCCGGTGCCTCCTCTGCCCCTTTCCAGGCTACACCATGAGAGCTGTGCCATGCCCAGAGAGCAGCAGAGAGGGCGAGAGCTGCATGCACAGAACAAGGAACTTCTGTGCACCAAGAGAGACGCAGGGACAGGGTCTGTATGTGGTGGGGCCGGGGTCTGTGCCCGGTGTCCCACGGGGCAGGGAGCAGGGACGCTCACCTCTGCCCTTTCTTTTCCTGCAGATCCACAAGACACTGCCGCTTCCCAAGCTGCTGAAGCAGCAAAAGCACGAGGTCCACCGGCTGCAGAAGCTCATCCATCAGGACCAGTAAGTGCCGGTGGCCAAGGAGCTGCCCAGCCTCCAGCCACTCCTCTGGGGCTGTGCCCAGCGCCCCATTGCCCCACGGCTCTCCCCGGGCGGCGAGAGGGGGCAGGGGTGCCGAGCCCCGTGTCCCACAGCTCCGCTCAGCTGGCCGGGGCACCACCAATGGACTTTTCTGCTTGGCTTTCGACTTAGGGTCTGGAACCTTGTGCTGGAGGCTTTGGGAACACCAGCCAGCAGCGGGGAAGCGGCTGAGGAGATGGAGGTGGAGATGGAGATCGACCCTCCAGCAGCAGCCCAGGCACGTTCTCCCCATTCCCTGCCTGCAGTAGTGGGCGGCTGCCTGCTGCCGTGCAGGGGCTAGGGTGGGGGGGCCATGCTGCAGGGACACGGCGCTTGGTCCCCTCGTTCTGGTGGCACAACCGCTACCGCCGCGCTGCCCTGAGCACCTGTCCACTTTGGGAAGCGAGCGATTCCTTAGGGCCGGGCAACCCAAGTCGAACCCTAAGCCCAGCCGGGGCTTAGCGCTGGTGGCAGAGTCCCACTCTCCCCAGCGTGTTCCAGGGCTGTGGCAAATACCATGACCATCAGCAGTCTACCTGAAATGACCGTGACGCTTTCTTTTCTTGCAGGGCACTTGGACCCGTTGGAGGGGCTGAAGGGAACCTGTATATAAGTTTTATAGTTTCATTGGTTTCTTTATTCTTCTGTAAATATGTTGTGTTCTTCTGTAAATACGTTGTTGTTAGGTTAATGGTTGGACTAGATGATCTTCAAGACCTTTTCCAACCTAGACGATTCTGTGATTCTGTTTTGGAGCTGTGATAAGGCTCCTCACTATCCTACTCTCTCTGTTATGTGAGGGTTTTGTTTGAATTAAAGTGATGATTTTTCTTCCCCTAACGGATCTGTCTTTTGTCTGTGACCATAATGGGCGAGCCACCCCTCTCTGTCCTTCTCTCGATTCTTGAGCCTTTTGATTGCTTTTCTCCTTCCCAGCGCTGCGGGGAAGAGGTGAGCCAAGGGCTGCGTGGCGCTCAGTTGCTGCGTGGCGCTCAGTTGCCCTCTGGGCTCAAAGCACGAGAGCTGGCTGGCAGCAGGGTGCCAGAAAGAGCAGGACTCCCTGCGAGGGAGTGGGGTTTCCCTTGGGGGTGAGAAGCAGAAACAGCCCCAGCTTAGTCCTGCAGCCACCCTGGGCTGGGAGCGCTCAGGGACAACCTTCGGGCAGCAGAGCTGTGCTGGGGGATGGACCCACGGCCGGGCTGAGGCCCCGCCATGAAACTGCTCAGGAATGGGCGCTGGGGCAAGGGGGTACAAGGGATCTGCTCGTGACGCAGCTCTGCAGACTCCTTGAAGAACCAGGGATGGCGGCAGGACTGTGCCCAACACCCTCTTCAGTCAGTCCTATAGTTCTGACATTCACTTCTGTATTTCAGCACAGAAGTGTGTCTAATTCATCTCGAGGGATAACGTAAAAATTCCCCCGCGCTGCCCGTGAAGCTGCAGCCCCTTAAGGTGTTCTCACCCCCCTGCACAGCTGGCCCTGCAGCTCTGATGTCAGAGCCGTGGGATGTCATGGCCCATGTTCCAGCTGCGGGTTCCAGTGCCTGGCAATGTGCACAACCCAAGCAGCCCTCTGCCCTGCCAGCAGCCCCTCTGCCCTGCTCCCAGCCCAGGCCTTTTCCCCTGATCCCAAAACCTCACAGCCACAACCCAGTGTTGTCCACTGTTCCCAAAGCCTTATCCCCACCTGGGTGCTGCCATCTTGGTGCCACCTGAAGCAGAAGACACCTGTGCTGCCGGAGCTGCGGGCACGCTCCACAGAGGTGGGAACCTTGACACTGCCCGGGCAGTGCAGGGATGGTGCTGGGTGGGGACCCCGCTCTGGGGAGCTTGGGGGGCCGCCAGCTTGGCTTACACTCTGCAGCCAACCCTGCAAGGCCCCGGGCTGGGAGAAGCCCTTCTGGGCTGCTCATCCCCTGTGGAAATCGAGCATCCCTGCCTGGGGGGACACATCCTCGGGGCAGTCCAGGGCACCCACCCGGGCCTTGTGCCGGAGGGATGCTCGCCAGGCGCAGCTGGGCTCTGCCTGGAGCCTGAGCCGGTGCCTCCTCTGCCCCATTCCAGGCGACACCATGAGAGCTGTGCCCTGCCTGCAGAGCAGCACAGAAAGCGAGAGCTGCATGGACAGAGTAAGGAGCTTCTGGGCGCCAAGAGAGGCGCAGCGACGGGGTCTGTGTCCAGTGTCCCACGGGGAAGGGAGCAGGACCGCTCACCCCTGCCCTCTCTCTTCCTGCAGATCATCAAGCCACTCCTGTTTCCCAAGCTGCTGAAGCAGCACAAGCACAAGGTCCACAGGCTGCAGGTGCTCATTTATCTGGACATAGCTCGTCTGGGGCTGTGCCCAGCGCCCCATTGCCCCACGGCTCTCCCTGGGCGGCGAGAGGGGGCAGGGATGCTGAGCACCCTGTCCCACAGCTCCGCTCAGCTGGCCGGGGCACCACCAATGGACTTTTCTGCTTGGCTTTCGACTTAGGGTCTGGAACCTTGTGCTGGAGCCTGCAGGGTCAATAGCCAGCAGCGGGGAAGCGGTTGAGGAGATGGAGGTGGAGATGGTGATGGATAGGGAGCAAGAAATGCAGATCGACCCTCCAGCAGCAGCCCAGGCACGTGCTCCCCATTCCCTGCCTGCAGTGGGGGGGGGGCTGCCTGCTGCCAGGCTGGGGCTGGGGCAGGTGGGCCCCGCTGCAGGGACATGGCACTCGGTCCCCTCGTTCTGGTGGCACAACCGCTACCGCCGCACTGCCCTGAGCACCTGTCCGCTTTGGGAAGCGAGCGATTCCTTAGGGCCGGGCAACCCAAGTCGAACCCTAAGCCCAGCTGGGGCTTAGCGCTGGTGGCAGAGTCCTGCTCTCCCCAGCGTGTTCCAGGGCTGTGGCAAATACCATGACCATCAGCAGTCTACCTGAAATGACCGTGACGCTTTCTTTTCTTGCAGGGCACTTGCACCCGTTGGAGGGGCTGAAGGGAACCTGTGTATAAGTTTTGTAGTTTCATTGGTTTTTTTATTCTTCTTCTGTAAATATGTTGTCTTCTTCTGTAAATACGTTGTTGTGTTGTTAGGTTAATGGTTGGACTAGATGATCTTCAAGACCTTTTCCAACCTAGACGATTCTGTGATTCTGTTTTGGAGCTGTGATAAGGCTCCTCACTGTCCCACTCTGTTATGTGAGGGTTTTGTTTGAATTAAAGTGATGGTTTTTCTTCCCCAACGGATCTGTCTTTTGTCTGTGACCATAATGGGCGAGTCACCCCTCTCTGTCCTTCTCTCGATTCTTGAGCCTTTTGATTGCTTTTCTCCTTCCCAGCGCTGCAGGGAAGAGGTGAGCCAAGGGCTGCGTGGCGCTCAGTTGCTGCGTGGCGCTCAGTTGCCCTCTGGGCTCAAAGCACGAGAGCTGGCTGGCAGCAGGGTGCCAGAAAGAGCAGGACTCCCTGCGAGGGAGTGGAGTTTCCCTTGGGGATGAGAAGCAGAAACAGCCCCAGGTTCATGGGCTGCCACTTGCCTCCTCCAAAGCAGTCCTGCTGGGACGTACAAAAAATGTCAGGAGCCAAGTCTGGGTGGGATAGGAGAAGGTTACTGATGTCCTCCGATCTCTTGCTTGCTTCCCCTTCACTACCTCAGCTAGCATGCGGGCTGAGATAAAAGGGATGTCTAAAGGGCTGTTGGAGGCAGGAGGGTTGCATGGGGGCATTTGGTCTCTGCTCTAGTGAAAATTTTTGTCAGCAGTTTCTGAGGATGAATGTGAGATGACTAATCAGCAGAATAAGTCCATGATGAAGAAACCATTAGTCCTCTCCCATTCAATGCTTCCTTTGCTAGGAAAATTCATCCTGTCCTCCTTTTCCTTCCACCTTTGTTACAACTCACTGACTGTGGCTTACATTTTTCAGGTTAGTCATTTAATCAACCCTGTGAGATAAATCACTGCCCAGTGAGGGAAATGATCTCAGCAACATTTATAACAGTATGGAGTCTCATGAAATCTTAATTTAATGACCTTTTAGTCTTTGAGTAATAATCAAGGCAAATCTACAGTACTGTCAGGGGTCAAGATCCTTTCCCACATGGGAAATGGACTCAATCAAATCCTGTCATTTGCACCTGTCTTGTCTGAGCCTGTACTTCAAATGGGCCCACATCTTAAGTGGTCCTGTCCTTCAGTGTAATGAAATCGCACAAAGAGATCATTCTTGCAGCCAAAACTACAGGCAGAGGGATAAACTCTTTTTTTTCCCAGGGTACAGGCATTTCTGGTGAAAGAGCTGTCAGTAGTCAGGACTGCCAGGCACAGCTTTTAACTGGACACTGTATTGCCATCTAAAAGCAGGCATGGAGAGGAGCAGGACAGGCTGCAGTCTTGCTCTTCTGCAGCTTGTCTGTGACCACAGGAGCCACAAAACAGGACCTGCTGTGAGATTAGCAAACCACATTCGTCTGACAAAGCTGTCATCTCTCACCTTGGTCCTGGAGAAGACTCATGGTAGGCAGGATTGCAGCCAAGCCTCTATCCATGCATGACGTGACAGCCCCCTCACAGTGCCTGGGAACTTTCTGTAGACATGTATAGCCCTGTGGTTAATGGCATCAACACAAGCAGTAATTGTAATAGATCAGGATAGTGCCCTGCAAAGCACAGCCCAAAAGCCCCAGCAATGATAAGTTGATACTGCAGCTGCACACATTTTATAACCAGAAGGTAGCAAGACAAAGCACAGTGTGGGTTCTTGAGCAGGTAGGCTCAGCCTGCCCAGGCTGTTGCACTGTTTTAGTCTTCAGAGGACTGGTGTAACTATACCTTGTAATACATTCCTTTGATGATGCTTTATATGGCCATACCTCTGTGATCTTCTCTGCACATATATCTAAACAATAGAATAAATCAGAAGATACACTGAAGAAGCTGTGATGCCACCATTCCCACGATTATCATTATTTGTCATATCTATCATCAGTTATGGCTTTATTATGCTGGGCTTTATCCAAAAACATGGGAATAAGGTCTTCATTCCTTGCCAGAGGAAACACACAGTGCAGTTTAGGGTGTGATGCAGCAGATGGGGGTGGTCCAGACTGGCAAGGGACCATCGGTCCCTGTTTGGTTGTGTGGCTTTTGCTGTGGTGGCAGATTTCTCTAGTCCTGGGCAGAAGGCAGCCCCACCGACCAACGAGCCTCTTGCTTGCGAGGAAGCAAAGATAAAGTGTTTGATGCAAGCTCTGCCCAGTGACAGGGAGAGAAGCGCTCCTCAGAAGTGGAGAGCTGGCTTTGTCAGAAAGCTGAACTCTTGGGTGGTGGGACACGGCTGTCGGGAAGCCTGGCCAAATCTCTCAGAGAGCCTGTGATGTGGCACTGCCTCGCCATCACACGCACACCATCTGTCACCAGCCGTCCCCTAGCACAGCCTGAACACGGAGCTGCTCTGCAAAGCAAAGCTGCAAATTAGCTCAATGAGAAGGAGGCCAGTAACAAACGTCACCCCATGCAGGGGTACTGAGTGCAGTCTGTGAAAGGTGGCAGGCAAACCGCACAGCATCCTGCAAGTACTGGGCCATGAGCATCACCCATAGTTGAAGCCAAAGGCTGCTCTGTCTGTCTGGCAAGCTGCACACAGCGTTCACACACCTGTCATCTCTGTGGGGCAAAATGGCTTCATCTTCTGTGGCTTTTTCACTGCCAAAGATTTGAAGAAACCTCTGAAAAGAGAGAAAACAGCCAGGCCTGTGCTGTCTCACAGTAACATGATTAGCTCCATGCTGCATTGATGCAGTGGGGTGTGTGCAGGTGTGACCCCTCACACCTTCGTTAGGTTGACCAGGTTTAGAGTACAACCCTCCTGCTCGGAAAGAGTCTGTCAAACTGCCGATTCCTCTGATGACCTTACTCATCTTCTGCAGCCCAGACACTGGCTGCCCCATGAGACTGAGTCTGCCTTCCATCCACAACATGGCCAGGAAATACACACTGGTTCCTCCCACGGGTGTGCAAGAAAACTTGGAATTGCTGTTTGTTTTCTATAGGGCAAGTCTCCCACATATGGTCTATTGCCTTATTTACTGCCCAGTACAACTCTGTTTTAAGAGGAAATAGTTACTGATGAACACTAAGGGTGTCACAGATTTTACTCTCCCCACCCTCTCCCTTTCCCAATTTTCTTTCTGTTGGAGACAGCCATCTGCTCTGCCTGCCCCGGGGCTCAGCCCCTGGGATAATAATATCTTCAAGCAGTACCGAGCAGAGGGAAGCTGTGAGCCAGCAGTGTCTGCAAGCACCAGGCTGAGGAAGCCTCGTGGGAACTAAGTGAGAAAAAAGCAGGCCCAGCCTCGCCATCCTCTTGGAGCACTCCCATCACTTGGGAAGCTGAGATGGGCAGCAGAGAGAAGCTGCTCTAGGTTATCACTGCTGCACGTGGAGCAAACCTGAGCCAGGCATCTTTCTTGATTCCCAGGCTGCTTGGCACCTGTCTACCACCCACCTCAAAATCAGAGACTTCACAAAAAATAGAATGCCAATCTTACGAAATGCTTACTAGTGACTTCCTTCCCAGGAAGGAAAATGTGGACTTACAATGCAGCTCTTATTCTCTAGAGTTGTACAGTAACCAGCTGCAGCGTGACAGCAATTGTGACAACTTCATAAAAGCCCGGAGCCATGCTGCAGTCAGCATAAGCTGGACAGAGGAGCTGGCAGCTGAAGGATTGCTCCTTGCCTGACCCTCTGCAAACTGGGACTCAAGGGCAGCTGCATGAGGCTGATAACACTGCAATGCTTTGTGTGCACGCGGCAGAGAAGAAGGCATTGAGCCCCAGGACTTATCAAGAGGCTGGAATGTCAAGTCCAGTCTGGCCAGAAAAATCGATTCCTTCCTGCCTGAGGGCAAGGTGAGTTTAACAGGGTCTACAACTGTCAGGTACCACAGGCAAAGGTGGCTTCTTGCAGCTCAGAGATGAGTTCCACCATCCAAAGCTTTTCCTCCTCCACCCTCAGGACTGTGCTCCACTTTTTCTCTGAGAACTTACTTCTTTCTCCCTGCAGTGCTGCAAGCCTCTACCTAATGAGACATTCGCGCTCTAGAAACTCTGAAGAAGAAAGCAAATTGTTGCCAACTTTCTGCAAGGTTCCTTTACAGGGACTCCAATAAAGCACAAGAATAGATCTGATCTGCTTGAAAGTAGGACTTTTTCCTCCCCAGAGCTGGTTCTTATTGCTGTGGAGCAAGCTGCACCATGGTGATCCACCAGTGCCCATGGTGGAAACAAGCCCAGAGGCAGGTGGAGGATCCTCAGCTCTGGCTCAGCAGTGGCCTGCTATAGCAGAGCTCCTGGTGTGCAGGCAGAGCTTAGTGCTACTGTCCTGTTCGTGATGTCCTGGTGGTTTTTAAAGCAGGGCAGACATACATAAACTCTGTTTCTCTTACCCTCCCGCCAGGTATGTGCTGTAAGTATTGGAGATTGCTTCTGTAAACAGTTAACCTAAACAGAAAGGAAAGTCTATAGCAAACAAGAAGAGGTGACATGGTGTGAGCCACAAACAACCTTTTAAAGAGGGACCTGGGAGGCTGGGAGCTTGCTCAGCAAATAATCCAGGCTGTATGGAGTCCTACTGAGGTGGGCTGGGGATAGCACTGCAGCTCCACACCTGCACAGGGCACTGTGTCTGGCCCAGGCAGTCCTACAGCCCACCTGGGCTCCCTTGGGGCAGGCATCTACGTAATCCCATGTTTACAAAATGCCCACTTAGTGCTGGAGCTGGACACACTGGGATGACTGCCTTTGCCAGGGAAATCGCTCGCTCAGGGTGGCAGGCTGCCCGCAGCACTGCACAGGCGTGTAGCACAGGAAATCAAGGAGAACAAATATCCTGTTCAAATACCAGAGGACAGCATGTAATTACCTGAGCTGGGAGCCAGCCAGGACTCCAGGAGTAATAATGTTGCAAGAGCAAAACAGCTGAAAAGCAGGAGGGAAGGAGGGAAGGATGGGGGAGGTGGGTACCAAAGAATCAGGTGCAGAATTTTACTATTTTTTTAGGAATGCGGAAACACAGCATATCTGCACTGTGCCGCTCACTAGGGCTTTGATCCAGCATGGATGGAGAGATGTGGTCCCCAGAATGCCTTCTGCACCCTGTCTTCCCCAGCCACTCTCCCGTCCTGAGGAGCTGGGCATCTGCCCAAGGGATGCTGCAGCCCCAGCACTCCTTGTATCATCCCTTGCAGCCCCTCCTGCTGGAGTCTGCAGGAGCTCTGCTGGCCTCTTTGCACTAGGTCATTTTATACCCTGTGCCAGTCCCAAGGTAAGTTTTTGCAAACACACCTGAACTCTGCTGGAATGGCATGTAAGGACTTGAGACAAAACCAGCCCCAGAACCTGGCAAGGAAAGTGTAGATGGCTTGGAGCACTTACCACAAAATACATCACGGACAGAGCAGGAAGTTGTAGCCTTCAGCTGGTGGTAAGACCACCCTGTCACAGCAGCGTCAGGAAAACAGTGCCAAGTGCAGAGACTCACCCACAGCAGTTTCAGCTTCACACCTCTAACCTTCCTCAGAGCTGGATGAAACCTGCTGAATTCAGACTTCTCCTGACACTTCAGGGCTGTCAAGAACTGGGCCAGGCTGTGTTCTTTAACTCAATAGCTGGAGTTTTCATCAGGAAAATGGCACTGCAGGTCTCTAAACCAGGATGAAAACCCTCATGCTTTCTGAGGGAGGCACTACTGGAGTCACTCACCCCGCAGAGTCTGGTCCCACCACCAATAGATGCTTTTCCAAAGGTTCTTTCTGCTTGTGCTGCCAGACATTATCTACAACCCCCTTGGCACAGTGAAGCTGACAGCTTTGGGACAGACGTGGGAGCAGAGCAGCAGCCGGGGGAGGAACCAGTGCCTGGGGCAGTGTCCTGGTCTGAATGAGTGGCAGGGGGTTTTGGCAGCAGGGGAGGGGGCTACAGCAGTGGCCCCCTGTGAGAAGGATCTTGAATGCTCCCTGGGCTCCAAGCGGGACCCACCTCTGGCCGAGGTGGAGGCAGTGAGCCATGGTGGCAGTGCATCTGCGATATCCTCTTTCAAACGGCCAACCTGAGAGGGGGTGGGGATTTCTGAGGACGAGTTAGGAGAAGGAGACCTCTGCTAGCACCCAGATCCGTGGAGGGAAGAAGAAGGAAGGGGGGGAGATGCATCGGAGCAGAGAGCCTCCCTGGATCCTGTGGTGAGAGGGCAGGGCCGCCCGCTGCCACCCAGGGGTCCCGCAGGAGCAGAGATCCGTCTGCGGCCGGCGGGGCAGCCCCGGGACTCTGGGGAAGAAGCAGCCCCCGCCCTCGCGGCTCGGCGCTGGCAGGACGGCAGCACCGGGGGGACCCACGCCGCAGCATCTCGAGAAGAATGTGTCCCGTGGGGAGGACTCCCGGCGCAGAGAGTTCGTGGAGGACTGGCTGCCGAGAGAGGGACGCCTCGTGGAGCCCGGCAGCGCTCCCCGCCCCGGGAGGAAAGAGCGGCGCCCCGGCCGAAACCCCCCGTTCCCTGCGCCCCGCAGGCCGCTGGGCAGAGGAGTGTTGCAGAGGCTCTCCAATAAACAAACCACAGCCCAAAGTCAGAAGTGTGTTATCAGCACAATTAACTGGCACCCCGCAAGCATTCAGCAGCTTGTTGATTCCAGTGTCCGTGAGAGGAGAACAAAACCATCACCGCTCCCTCGGGTGTGACGACAGCCCAGGCCGCCCTGTCACTCCCGGACAGATGAGGGCTCCCAACCTCGAGGACCTTCTTAGGGCAGCGTCCCGACCCATGGGAACCCCAAGGAGCTTCCCTGGGCGGCGTCCCGACCCAAGGGGAGAGTCCTTGACCGCAGCGTGCTGCTCCGGGGACCCTTGCTCAAAATGGCTGCCCCCGGGGACTCCAGTTACGCCCAGGCCGGATCCGATCTCTGGTCAATGCCGGCTCCTCTGGGCCCAGGGCCCCAGGTACCATAAAGCCCCGAGAACAAGGGCGCAGGGAAAGGAAATCAAGAGCCGCTACATGTCAGCAGCCAAGGAGCCCGATTTGCATTGGGTAGGTGCACCTGCCACGAGGAGGTGGAGATATCAGGAACAAAACTGAGCCCGGGAAGAAGGGAGGGCAGGGGGGAGGTGGTTTTGGAGCTGTGGTAAGGCTCCTCACTGTCCCACTCTGTTATGTGTTGGGGGTTTTAGTGTTTGAAATAAACTGATGGTTTTTCTTCCCCTATTGGATCCGTCTTTTGTCCATGACCATAACGGGCGAGTCATCCCTCTCTGTCCTTCTCTCGATTCTTGAGCCTTTTGATTGCTTTTCTCCTTCCCAGCGCTGCGGGGAAGAGGTGAGCCAAGGGCTGCGTGGCGCTCAGTTGCTGCGTGGCGCTCAGTCGCCCTCTGGGCTCAAAGCACGAGAGCTGGCTGGCAGCAGGGTGCCAGAAAGAGCAGGACTCCCTGCGAGGGAGTGGGGTTTCCCTTGGGGGTGAGAAGCAGAAACAGCCCCAGCTTAGTCCTGCAGCCACCCTGGGCTGGGAGCGCTCAGGGACAACCTTTGGGCAGCAGAGCTGTGCTGGGGGATGGACCCACGGCCGGGCTGAGGCCCTGCCATGAAACCGCTCAGGGATGGGCGCTGGGGCAAGGGGGTACAAGCTCATAATGCAGCTCTGCAGACTCCTTGAAGAACCGGTGATGGTGGCAGGACTGTGCCCAACACCCTCTTCAGTCAGTCCTATAGTTCTGACATTCACTTCTATATTTCAGCACAGAAGTGTGTCTAATTCATCTCGAGGGATAACGTAAAAATTCCCCCGCGCTGCCCGTGAAGCTGCAGCCCCTTAAGGTGTTCTCACCCCCCTGCACAGCTGGTCCTGCAGCTCTGATGTCAGAGCCGTGGGATGTCACAGCCCGTGTTCCAGCTGTGGGTTCCAGAGCCTGGCAATGGGCACAACCCAAGCAGCCCTCTGCCCTGCCAGCAGCCCCTCTGCCCTGCTCCCAGCCCAGACCTTGTGCCCTGATCCCAAAACCTCACAGCCACAACCCAGCCCTTGTCCGCTGTTCCCAGAGCCTCATCCCCGCCTGGGTGCTGCCATCTTGGTGCCACCTGAAGCAGAAGACACCTGTGCTGCCAGAGCTGTGGGCGGACTCCACAGAGGTGGGCACCTTGACACTGCCAAGGCAGTGCAGGGATGGTGCGAGGTGGGGACCCCGCTCTGGGGAGCTTGGGGTGCTGCAAGCTTGGCTCACACTCTGCAGCCAACCCTGCAAACCTGCCCCATTCCAGGTGACACCATGAGAGCTGTGCCCTGCCTGCAGAGCAGCACAGAGAGCGTGAGCTGCATGCACAGAACAAGGAGCTTCTGGGCGCCAAGAGAGGCGCAGCGACGGGGTCTGTGCCTGGTGCCCCATGGGTCCACAGGCTGCAGGTGCTCATTTATCTGGACATGTGAGTGCTGGTGGCCAAGGAGCTGCCCAGCCTCCAGCCAGCTCGTCTGGGGCTGTCCCCAGCGCCCCATTGCCCCACGGGTGGCGAGAGGGGGCAGGGGTGCTGAGCACCCTGTCCCACAGCTCCGCTCGGCTGGCCGGGGCACCACCAATGGTCTTTTCTGCTTGGCTTTCGACTTAGGGTCTGGAACCTTGTGCTGGAGCCTGCAGAAACACCAGCCAGCAGCGGGGAAGTGGCTGAGGAGATGGAGGTGGAGATGGAGATCGACCCTCCAGCAGCAGCCCAGGCACGTGCTCCCCATTCCCTGCCCACAGTGAGGGGGGGCTGCCTGCTGCCGGGCTGGGGCTGGGGCGTGTGGGCCCCGCTGCAGGGACACGGCGCTTGGTCCCCACGTTCTGGTGGCACAACCGCTACCGCCGCGCTGCCCTGAGCACCTGTCCACTTTGGGAAGCGAGCGATTCCTTAGGGCCGGGCAACCCAAGTCTAACCCTAAGCCCAGCCGGGGCTTAGCGCTGGTGGCAGAGTCCCACTCTCCCCAGCGTGTTCCAGGGCTGTGGCAAATACCATGACCATCAGCAGTCTACCTGAAATGACCGTGACGCTTTCTTTTCTTGCAGGGCACTTGGACCCGTTGGAGGGGCTGAAGGGAACCTGTATATAAGTTTTGTAGTTTCATTGGTTTCTTTATTCTTGTCCTGTAAATATGTTGTGTTCTTCTGTAAATACATTGTTGTGTTTTTAGGTTAATGGTTGGACTAGATGATCTTCAAGACCTTTTCCAACCTAGACGATTCTGTGATTCTGTTTTGGAGCTGTGATAAGGCTCCTCACTGTCCCACTCTGTTTTATGTGAGGGTTTTGTTTGAATTAAAGTGATGGTTTTTCTTCCCCTAACGGATCTGTCTTTTGTCTGTGACCATAATGGGCGAGCCACCCCTCTCTGTCCTTCTCTCGATTCTTGAGCCTTTTGATTGCTTTTCTCCTTCCCAGCGCTGCAGGGAAGAGGTGAGCCAAGGGCTGCGTGGCGCTCAGTTGCTGCGTGGCGCTCAGTTGCCCTCTGGGCTCAAAGCATGAGAGCTGGCTGGCAGCAGGGTGCCAGAAAGAGCAGGACTCCCTGCGAGGGAGTGGAGTTTCCCTTGGGGATGAGAAGCAGAAACAGCCCCGGGTTCATGGGCTGCCACTTGCCTCCTCCAAAGCAGTCCTGCTGGGACGTACAAAAAATGTCAGGAGCCAAGTCTGGGTGGGATAGGAGAAGGTTACTGAAGTCCTCCGATCTCTTGCTTGCTTCCCCTTGACTACCTCAGCTACGAAGCAGCCTGAGATAGAAAGGGATGTCTAAAGGGCTGTTGGAGGCAGGAGTGTTGCACGGAGGCATCTGCTCTCCGTTCTGGTGCAGAGTGGGTGGTGTCCAGTAGGAAAATGGGGAGAGAGGGATGCTGCTGTGTGCAGCGAGTGCTCCCGCACACGCACAGGGGGACGTTTGAGTTCAACCCTCCCCGAGATTTTTTAGCTCACGCTTCAGCCAGGCCGTGCTGGCCGCGTGCTGACGGCAGCACACCGTGTCCTTCCCTCGGCAGCCGTCGGTGCGCGCTGCGTGCGGGGTCTCGCAGGGGCTCACCCCGTGGCGTGACGTGTCCAGCTGGAGCACGTGGCAGCGCAGCCATGTCTGACCACCTCCTGCATCCAGAGGCCAGGCAGGGCTGAATTCCGCCCCCATGGCCGTATCCACGGTGGAGGACACGGGCAGTGCTCGGGTTGGCTCGCCGGCTGCTCGTGGGCCCACGCCAGAGCGCAGGAGATGGTCCTCGATGCCTGGAGCTGGCCCTATGCCCCGGCCCTTGTGCAGCTGGGAGCCGCTCGGTGCATCCGCACGGCCGTCAGGGTGAGGCGGTGCGGAGTGGGGGGCGGGCTGGCAGGTCCCCTCTGCCCACCCCGGTGTCCTGGGCTGTCCCCTGACCCCTTCCCTGGCCCGGCCAGGCACAGGGGGGTGCCCGAAGCTGCCCCCCCGGGACTGCAGGGCTGGGTGCTGGGCTCACGAGGGGGAAGCCCCCTGCCAGCCGAGCCTGGGGCTGTGTCACCCGCCCAGGCTGATCCCTGAAGGGAAATGCAGATGGGAACTGCTCAGCGGCGGGAATCTGTGACCCAGCAGTGACCAGGCACGGAGGGCAAGAGGGCAGGGCCGCCCGCTGCCACCCAGGGGTCCCGCAGGAGCAGAGATCCGTCTGCGGCCTGCAGGGGTACCACACCAGGACGAGTGACTGTGCCCAAAGAAGGCCACGACCCCGTGGGGAGAAGGCCCCGCTGTTGTAATTTGGAGCTGGGAGGGTTGCAACACGCCAGGGTGACACCCACACCCGTGGAAGTGACTCCTGTTCGATGTGGTTTGTCGAGGACTGGCTGGAACAGGGCTGTAATGCCAGACACTCCCCCCACCTGCAGGTGGAAGAAGCAGCAGGACTGACTGCACCCCCATTCACTTTCCTCTGTGCAACCTGTGGGGAGGAGGTAGAGATATCGGGAGCAACACTGGTCCCAGGAAGAAGGGAAGGGTGGGGGAAGGTGTTTTCAAGATGTGGTAATCCTTTTACGGTCCTACTTTGTCTGTTACATGTTGTTGTTTTTACTATCTGTATTTTATGTTCTTTTTTTGTTCCCCTAATGTGTCTGTCTTTTGCCTGTGCCTCAAAGGATCAGATCATCCCTCCTTGTCCTTGATCTCAAGTTCCTGGTTCTTTTGCTTCCCTTCTTCTCAGGTCTTGTGGGGGGAAAGGGGGAATGAGTGGCTCAGTTGCCCTCCAATCTCAAACCACGCCAGGCAGGCAGGTGCCAGGCTAGCATCAGGGGATGTGTGTTAGGATCCAGGCACTGACCCTCAGCCCTGAACTTCTGTGTCTCCTATGGGATCTCACAGCTGATGATGTGTCGAACTGATTCAAAGGCCAACCTGGTCTTGGGAACTGTGTTTCAGTGTCCCCTGGGACGCTGGGATATGCTGTTCCCTCTGCAGAGAAGAGAGCAGCCGTCACTGTTTCCTCCTTCCCATCTATATCCCTGTGTATCCCATCACACTTTTCAAGAACAATTTTTCTCCTTAAGCACCAGCCCCAAGTTTCAAAGTTAATTGGGGATGGTGAGGTATAAATAGATGCTGGACCAGATGGAAACTCTGTCGTGATTTATAGCTCGCTGAGCCATCACATGTTCCACTTGTACTCTGAGCAAGGGCACTATTAATTATGACACTGCCCAGGCAGATCACATGGGAGGTTACAACAATGATATTCAAGCTGAGGACTTAAAAATCACTGGACTGTGACATTTTGCTGAGTGAGCGAGGTGCAGAGAAGACCTGCCTGTTGCAGCAGCACAGTTTTCAGGGTGTTTCTGCAGCAAGCCCCAGGGAAGCAGGTATTCTGGAGAGCTTTGGATGGACAAAACCAACAGCTGATCCTTTGCAGTGACTGGTTCTTTGCAGCATCCTGCTTTTGTCCAGGCAAAGTGCAATAAAGTCAAGGGATTTTTCGTCTGTGCTGAGGCTGTGTTTTTTCACTGTTCCCCAGCAGCTGATTTGAGAAGAGCCCACATTACAGACACCCTCTTGCTGATGCAGACAAAATCTCCTGCTCCAAACAGGGAATTAGAATTTAGTTTCACCCACAAGGCTTCTCTTACAGTAATTTCCCATCCCTGTGCCTCCGCCTGAGGCCCCAGTAATGTGCTTCTGGATCCTGAAACAGTCCTCATAGGAAGGAAAAGGCTGCTGTATGAGTCCCCAGGAAAGGGAGGACTGGGATAAAGTAGCAGGAGATGAAGGAGACTGAGCCCTGATTGTGGCTGGCCTCTCCTGACAGCTACCCTCGCTGCATAAGGCAAACTAAGCCCTGGGAAAGGAGCACTGTGCGTTCCTGGCCTGAAGAAGCCCATAAAAACAAGGTGGTGTGAGCATCCCACCCCACAGGCCCTGTACCCTTCACTCCATAGCTCCAAGTGGACGTGGACCATCATCCTTCCAGCCTGGAGCATGTGTCACCCCGAGGGTCTGCAGACCAGGCTGATGAGAGCAGGGGAGAGGGACGGCTGATTATCAGTGTTTCCAGGGAGGGATCTAAGGATCAAAGGACTTGCCAGAGGTCATCTGTGAGAGCCTGGCACTACACCAGGTCTCCTGAGTTTCAGGCCTCTTTTCATCACTGCCTGTTTCTCCTTGTAGCCCACATTTTTCAGTTATCCATTGTGAATTGGGATTTCGTTAATTACTGGAAGAAAATGAAGCCGAGGGCAAGGGGGGGTGACTATTCCTACCTTTCCCCAAGCCTTTTCTGCCTGAAGAACAGATTCCCCATCATTATGAAGCAGTCAGTTCAAGTTTGCAGATGTCCTGATTTTTCTGGGACTTGCTGCTCAGTGGTAAAATGAGAATGTGAGCCACAGCCTCCTCTCTCTTTTTGAAAGCATTGACCTCTTGCATTCCCCACACTGTGTAGCTTTCAAAATACGTACAAGTGTCACACAGTACTGTCAGGCACGAAGAAATCTTTACAAAAGCTTTCATAGGAATCCTTTGCATCACAAACTGAATAAGATGTGCAATTAGAGAGCCATGAATTAAGAACTTAAAACCCAGCTAAGCTTGATAGAAGGTATCAGACTTACAAACAATATGTAGGGAGAATTTAATCTTGCAGGGACTGCAGTTATTTGAGGGGAGAGATTGTGTTTAGGATTAAGAGCCAAATTATTGCACAAGTTTTTATTCAATATTTATATTTTCAGTCATACCTTATTATGACTGTTTTGGGACAGGAGCTTGGTTTATGATGGGCATAAATCCTGAAAAATAGTTTGGATTCTCTGAAACAGGCAGAACATGAACAAAATGGATTTGGATTTTATTTGGTCTGCTGACTACTTAAAGCTCACACATGAGCATTTCATTAAGGCATGCAATTTTCTAGAAAGCACCAAAAGGAGACAAAACATATCTAATTTCCCTAGTATTCCTAAAAACCTAAAGAAGCCCTGAGCTCATACACACACCCCTCAGTGGGAACCCTTCCTTTCTGCCTGCACTCACACTGGGAAGCGCACGCCTGAGCTCTCTGTTTTGAACTGATCTCAGTATTAAAGCACTGCAGAAACATTCACTTGGGGGAGCAACCTCCTCATTATCTTGGAGCTCAAGGGACCGAAGCCCAGCTCCTGTTGTAGGATGGTGGCTGGGCATTAAAGTGCTTTGCAGGGCTCTGCCTGTGCCCAGAAGGCCGCAGCCCTGAATGGACACATGTGGTGGTTTTGTGGCAGTGGGACAGGTGGGGAGCAGGGGGCTGGGGGGCTGCCAGGGGCTCACGCCTGTGGCTGGGTCCACAGGTATCTGTCTTCCACCTGACAAATTAATCCAAACACACCGAAGCCATGTCTTGGTATACAATGGACGTATCTGTGCAAGACAAATGTTTGATTTAGAGTTAACATCATTACTGCAGCGGAGAGTTGGGACAAACACTTTTCTCCCTTGATATCTCAGATATAGGTGTCTTTATGCAGCTGGCAGCCAACTCTGGGACCAGGAGCTGAGCTCAAAGCCAAATGAAGCTGATTGGCCCCAGCAACAGTGTGGCATTCCTCTTCTGCTGTGTGACAGGTCATGTCATGTTACCACAGCCCCTGGCTTGATGCAGGCAGCGCTGGCCCCTGTGTCCCCATGCAGCAGCTCCCTGCAGCTTGTTGTTAGTGCCAGTCACCCGGGTGTGAGTGCTTACCTTGCTGGAGGATGTTTAATAAACCTGTTCATATCTCTGCACCTCTGTACGTGGGGTGACAAATGCAAAGTACTTTGAGATTCTCTGTGGGAAATAACTTGCTCCTGTCACCAGACCTGAGCATGTGAGCATCATTTTATCTACCGAGAATGAAGGTCTATGCTGGGAGAACATGGATATAGGTCGCACGTCATTGAACAAGCCACGGGGGCCAGGAGTTGGGAGAATGAAGGAGCAGTCTGGGACAGGGAGCAAAATACTAAGCCCACACTAGGGTGTTTGCAGGTCCATGGCATCAGAAACACTTCAGCCTCAGCTGCAAAGAAACGCATTAGCTGCAGTTCAGGGCCCCTGCTAGTCTAGTTGCCGTCTGAGGAGCAAAGCTGCTCCAGAGCTCGGGTGGTGGCTGGTGCTTGGAGCAGTGGGGAGGGCAGACCTGTGTCTGTGCCTGAGCCATGTCACCTCCCTGCAAGCACTGGTCCTGTGCAGGCTGCTGAGAACCTGCTGGGGCCGGCCACTGTCACGGCTGACACAGTGGCAGGTCTGTTCCCTGTCACCTCTTGCCGCTGTGCTGCTGGCTCACCCCCTGCTCTTTAACAGGTCGTTCCCCACAGCTCTGTTGGCTGCTTTGACCTTTCCAGCCCAGCACAATTGCTTTATTTCTGCTGGGATTCATATGGTTTCCTAAATGGGGTCAGTCTGAACAATTCCAGCTTGTGCCAGGTCCCCAAAACTTTCTCCTCTTTGCACTTCCCATTGGGAAAGGCTGAGGGAAAGCTGGGGCAGCCTGACGTGACATGGGTACCAGGGAGCTGCCCCTGCTGAGAGCATCACGGGCACCGTGGACACACCATTATTCAAGCAATGCTGTGATAACATGTTGCTGTGAAAGTGCCCTCCTCGTCTGGCTTGTCACTATGCCTGTGGTCACCTGTCACTGCAGACTGTCACATTTCTGTCAAACAGCTTTGCCAATGCTGGCTGCTACTCCCGGGCCAGCTGGGCTCACCTGCAGTGTCCTCCCAGGGCCAGCACCATCCTCCCTGCCCACTACCCCCTGCTCTGCCCAGGCAGCAGGAAGGCAACAAGCAGGGAAATATTCAGCTAGTTCAGGGCTGGCTTCTTATTGGAGAGAAGCCTGATTCTCTTGGCAGCATGAGCACTTCTAATTTATGGTGAAGGGGAAGTAATTTGATGTTTTCTGGTGGCCACACTCTTCTGTAAGTCTTAACTTAATCCCCGTTGTGCGGAGCGCTGGCTCTGCATGGAGGGAGCTGCCGGACGAGGCTCCCCATCAGGAAACGGCCCCGCTGAGGCTGCAGCCAGGCTCTCCACCAGGACATGGCAGGCTCGGTGCCAGCTCCCACGTACCCGGCGCTGTTATCCCGGCACTGCAATATGACCTCTGCAGGGATGCAGCACCCGACCACCCTGTGCACCTCTCTAACACCCCCTGCTCCCCATGCCCTTCTGGGAGGGAAAACTGGCTGTGCACCCTGCTTGTGCCCTCTCGGCTTTGCACCCAACTCCTGCCACAATACACATCTTGCACAAGCCCCAGTCACAACCAGACAAGGAAAAGTTAGGGCCGTTCCCTCCAGCACCTTTTCCAGGCAGCACCATCCCTGCTGCAGGGCTGCTTCACCCTCCCCAAGCCACCAGCTCCTTCCCCAGTGACCCTGGTTCACTCCCACTGCAGTTGCTGCCGTTCTGGGTGATTAATTCAGTGTGAGTAATTTTGGAGCAGATGATCTCATTCACGTGGTTCCTGCTATTTCTCCAGCAGAGCAGAGGGAAGGGGGAGAGAGGGAAAGAGAGGAGATGAGGGGAGAGGAACATGATGTCCATGAGAGCCATCCTTCTCTGTGCATGCTCACGAAGCTCAGCACCAGCCTGCAGACCACTTAGTGCTACAGGCAGAGCAGAAGGAAATTTGCTGGCAAATTGGTTTCTCTCAATAGAGGGCAATTTAATCATTTAGGCTGATAAGGGCTCAATTATGGCTTTGCAAAAAGGCCAGCATTTGGGGCAGCAAGCAGCTGCTGTGGCCAAGGAACAGCCTTGTTTGCTGGGCTCCTGGGGGCTGGGAAAGGCCCCCGATGTGGGATGTGGCACTGGACAGTTGGGCCACTGAGGACGGACACACTGCCCCTGCCAGGGGTCAGGGAGGTTTTGTGAGGGCCTACAGAGACCCACTGCTGTCCTCCCCTTTGCCAGTGAGAAACCCCAGTGTATTCAGCACCCTCCAACTGCCTGCTACGAGAGTCAGAGACATTAAAAAAACCTGTGGTCCTGTGTTTGGAGGGATGGGACCTGCATGGAGGTGGCTGCCCCATTGTGGGTCCCTGGGTGATGGGACAGCCATCAGCCAGCAGAGTGAGGGAAGCACTGCCGCCCTGTCCCAGGCTTCACCACAAGGAAACTAGAGCGAACCCTATGAAATGGGATGAGATTAACAAAGCAGCTGAATTATTCTAAGCTAATAATGTATCCAGTCCAGATGGCTCCCACTATGAATACTATTAAACAGAAAAACTCAAGGTAAATTAGGAGATTTGAGGCTAACACTTTTAATTCATGTGCAGAAGATGCTCTGTGAGGTGGGGAGCAGCCCCCTGCTCCCTGGCTGCCTTCAGGGCAGAGATTTGGTGCTTCCTGGAGAGAGGAGTATGTGTTCCTTCTCACCCAATTTCTGCTGTCTTTCCCTCAGAAACCCATGCTGGCCACTCTTGTTGCCTCCTGGCAGCACCAGATTTGGAGCCATGGAGGTACTTTCCTGCCACATGTGTGCCCATGCAAACCCCAGCTGCTTGGAATCTATTTCCCATCCCCAAGAGTGGTCTGAGCCCCCAGACACCCCCATGCTCTCTGAGGGGAGCCCACACTAAGACACTTTACTAAGGGAGGAGGCAACATGAGTTTGCTGTTGAATTTTGGTGCCTGAGAAAAGCCATAATCAGCAATGAGTCCTGCGCTGTGTTTGCCTTGCGAAGGGCTGAGCTGCAGCCCCAGACATGGAGGGGCTCAGTGGGAGGCTGTATTTCAGGACTAGCTGCAAACAGCAGTGTGCCAAGTACTATTTATCCCTCCCTTGCCCTTGGAAATGGATACCAGAGGCAATAAGTGAGCTATTGCTGCAGAGCTGGGGTAGATGCAGCCCCGAGCTGTGCTGGAGAGAGTGTGGCAGTGCTCGCCAGGGTTCAAAGTGCCTGGGACATCCGTGCTGTGCAGAGAACAGTGACAGCTCATGACACGGGCTTGACACCAGCCAGAGCAGTTCAGGGCAGGGAAGCAAAGCAGGCAGGACCCAGCGGGTGCTTAGAGGCACAGAAGTTTCTGCCCACTGTGATGTTTGGCTGAGAACAGACATTTAAAACACATCCTTATTCCAACAGGGAGAGGGAGAAACTATGGCAGGGAGAAAAGAGCTGGTTTTGCTCTGTTTGCAGTGACTGGGGCAATAGATGTCTGGTGTGTTTAGTTTCTGAATTACCCTGATGAAATGTATAAGCTTGTTATTTGTTTTATTTAATGCAAAGGAAGCTGTCAGAATGCCAGAAAAGGGG
>NW_020799125.1:9534712-9549814 GCF_003259725.1 Athene cunicularia | reverse complement strand
GGGGGGGGGGGGGGGGGCGGAGAGAGAAGGGAGATGGAGAGACTTGGAATTGAAGCATCCTATTAATATCTCCACTGTTGTATGAAGGGTCATTATTGAAACAAAATAAAATGAGCAAGGAGGGAAACAGGACAACCGCATCCCTCTCTGCCTCCTGTCACCCGCACTTCCACCAGGACACCTTCCAAGCAGTGCTGAGCCCTGCTGCCCCTTGTCCCGTGCCTTTTTCTGCTGTCTTTAACCTGCCCAGGGGAGCCATGCTCCCATCAGTGCTGGACAGAGTGGGAAGGTTTCAGGGAATATGAGAGCTGGTGCCTCACCACACTGACACGAGGCTGCTCAGAACTGCACTGATGTGCTGACATCCAGAGCAACATCTCCTGCCTTTGCCCCAGAGACTCACCTGAACACAGACTTGCACTCGAGTGCTGTGGTGAGCAGCAAGGCTTGGCCTCTCTGCAAATCTGCTGGAGGCATTGAAACCCCAGCCCTGCAGTGATGGGGCTGCAACAGGCAGTAAAACCTCACTTGGTTTACTTATCTAATTTTTTCTGCTCTTTTGGAGGTTAACATGACCAGTGTGTGTTCCCAGCGCTGTGCTGAAACTGTGCTTGCTCAGGAATTGATTTGCCACGCTTGAGATGGAAGAAAACAAAGATTAAATTTAAGCTATTTGTTCAGCATCTCAGTTACGCAATTGGACATTGTAGATTAGGGAAGGTGACCTCCTGTAGCACAGGGGGGATTTACTGACATGTTCAAGCAAATATTACACTTCCTGGGATCCAGGATGGAGGAGAAAAGGGTACCAGCACGGCTGCACTCCTTGCCTGTGCTGCCTCCCTGCGCAGATGCCTAAACCCTGGTGATCTCTGTCTTCCACCAGTCTCAGACTGCAGGATCTAGGATCTTCAAAGCAGGGCCAGACTCAGTTCCTCCAGTGAAGAGGAAAGGAAGAAAAGGAAAGAAGTATGAATGGTAGGGGAAGGGGGAATGAGCCTTTGCAGAACCTTGGCTAAGCATGACCAGCCCTGGGAGATGGAGGGTTTTGTTCCAGTCACCATCTCCCACACTCCTGGCTCCTGAGAAGTTTGTGGTGTTGGTGAAGCCAAGGCTTTGGGCTCTCGCTTGAGGCAGGGAGGATCACCAGGGCCAGCACTAGTCCCAAGGGCTGTGGCAGTGGGCAGGGGGTGGGCAGAGGAAGGACACAACACTAGAGACCATGGGAAGGTTCATTCACTCAGGAGGTCATTAAGGGACCAGCAATTTAAACTTTAAATCTATGTGCCTAAACAGAATAGAAGGGAAAGAAGCCAGTCAAGGACTGGCACTTGCATTGCAAACTGTCACTGTCTCTGTTTGTGAAAAGGCTTTTGACTGACAGCAAAGTTTGTCAGAGGCATCTGACGTCAGATCTCTGTGCATCAAGGTGTTGGAATGACAGCTTGCCAATGGCAACAGCAGCATCAGCCACCTCTGGGTAGCTCCAAGCTCTCCTCCTCCTCCTCACCAGGGTTTCAGAGCAGACAAGAACAGACGAGCAGGCTTCCCCAGCACCGACCTGCCCGCTGCCCATGAACTCTTGGGTGGAGGAGGAAAGAACAGATGCTTTCATGCTTACTGGATGCCACATGGCTATGGAGCTGTTGTACCCCTGTGATGGAGACATCCTGACACAGGCAGGGCAATGTGCCCAGAGCCACCTCCCTCTCCCAGCACCTTCCAGGCACAATGCAAACCCCTTGTACTCCTTCAAACTGGGGATTTTTCCCAACAAAGTGTTCCATGGTCCCTTCTCTGGCTTGAGAAAATTAATGAATGTGCTAAGTGCCAGGCTGCAACGCTAACCACTTCCTGGGCCTTCCCTCTCCCCTTGCCAGCTTCTGTATCACTGGCATGACTTGGATGAAGCTCTGCCTGAGGCAAACCAGGCAAATCAGCAGGAGACTAAACCAGGTATTGCGTGCTTTGCCACTGAAACAATATAGTAGTTCTGGTAGTGGCAAGGCCAGGGCAGAGTTGAAGGCAGAGGAGGAGGCTGGGGCAAAAGCAGCACGAATGGCTCATGTTTGCTCTCTTGATGTGAGATCATACAAATGGTAATGGTTCACCAGGAGAGCATCTGTTCCTTAGGCAGGGGCTGTACCACTGCAGGTATCCTCCAGAGGCATCGCTGGGCCTTTATGCAAATAAATACATCAGTAAAAGCTGTGGCTACAGTGAGGGATTTGGCTGTCTGTGCTTGGAAACACCTGAGCTGTCCGGGATAATCGCCCTGTGGCCATGGATGGATGGGTTTTCTGAGCCCCAAGACACCTGCTTGCCTCTGAAGTGGTTTAGTCCATCTGTTTAATGCTGTGCTATCTGGGAAATTGTTTCTCTGCTTTGGCTTTAAATGATGAATTTTTGCCTGAAAATTATCCTTTGTTTATCTCTCCTTGTTCCAGTGACCCGCTTTGCTGCCTCTCCTCTCACCTTCGCTTGGGTGCTGCAGGAGCAAGGGTAGAGGGAGCAGGAGCCGTGATCATTCCCAGCCCTGACTATTAGACTGTTGATCTTTCCGCCAAGCCATCCAGTCCCCAGCTGAAACCCTACCTCAGTCCAGTTCACGGCTTCTCCGGAACACAGAGCAGGGTCTGGCACTCCAGAGACTAGAAAGGAGCACGAGAAATACATACTAGCTGAAACGAGAAAGGTGGGGAGGAGAAGGACCAACCTCCACGTCTCATCCCCTCCCTCACTTCACCTCCTGCCTCTAATCTCCTTCACTTCCATGTAGAGAGCTTGGGGCTGCTCCCTGTTCTTGCACAGGAAGGCCTGTGTGTGCTTGGTGATAGGGATGTGAAGGCCCCACCCTCCTGCTGAGGGCCAGAGGTACATTATGGGATGGACAGACAGATGGATGCTTCACCTTGGCTTGGCTCGAGCTGACTCCCAGGGGACTAAGCCAGGCTTTCAGCCTGCTTGGCTGCTGCTGGCTGGGTGCTGGATGAGAAGAGCTGGGCTTGGGACTGGCTGTAAGACACTGTGTGGATGCTCCCCACTTCACTCCAGTACCCCAAGCCCCAGCACTACAGGCACCTGAATGCCCCCAGAGTGATGCCACTTCTGTGGCCCTGCTCAGATGATTCCCTCTGTTTTCTGTGTCCAACAGAATGGTCTCTAGAGGAGGAATTTGCCAGCTTGATTTGCAGTTTAGATAATTTCCCTTAGAAAAAAAATCTTGGGCCATAACTCTCTTAGGAGGGCCAAATATCTTCCCTCTGAAATTTGGCATGGCTTGCTGCTTTGTCGATGCAGGTGTGAAACTGTTAAACATCCCAAGTCAGCTGGGTCTCTGACCCTAAATCAATAGCAGCAGCAACCTCAAGTCTCGAAACCACCTGTGAGAAGCTCCCATTTCATTTGGATGTTTCTGAGAACTGGAGCCCAAATTTCTCTCCATTCCCTGATGACATGGAACAATCACTTGGGAACCTGGTTTTCATGCAAGTGAATTTGCAGAGGAAACAGAGCTGTTACAAAACCGAGTTGAATCTCACTGAGGAAGCTTTGCAGTATGAGTCCAGCTCAGCACAAGAGCCAAAATAAAGCAACGAGGTGACAGGATGGATTCAGATGTAATTTGGTTAGAGCTGGGGTGGGGGGGGAAATCTGCAGAAGGTCACAGTGACTCTAAACAAGTATCTTGTATTAAACCCAGCTCAAGTTTTCATGTCTCGGTAAAAGAGCTGGAGCATCTATAACTAGTAGCAGGTTATTTTTGGCATCCCAACCTATTTTGTAGCTCTCAGGAGGACAAAACTGCTTCTCTTTGACTTTGCAAAGCCTGGATTTCTTTTTGTGTCTGCAGGATGCTGAAATCTGCATTTAAATTCTTCTGCCACTGCTTGTCTTACAAAAACTCACAGGTCCAGGCAATTACTGTTCTTGCTTGCTTTGCACAGAGGAAAGCGCCTGCAACCTATATGAGGGCTGCGTTGTTCAAGCCGCTGTTCAAAATAACAACATAAAATGGTGTCACAGCCCTAAAATGCCTAAATTCTCAGCAGACAGGGTGGTCTGAATGGTCTCTCTAATTGCCTTCTTACAGGTCACTGGGCCGCAGACATTTGCTTGAGGTCACTTGGAAAGCCAGTAGGTACCAGAGCCAGGCCCCAGTGGTTTGCATGGAGCTGTCATCAGACAGGTTTCCATGACTCTCCCTCTTCCTTAGCATGTCCCTTCCTGAGCCCTGGATGCACCCACACCGTGTTCCCACACTTCCTAAGGCTGTTTGTCAGATGGGTGCCAGATCTCCAGTTCTGCAACGCACTGTGTGACATCTGGTCTGTCTTCTCTCCTGCTTCTCCCAAATGAAGATAGCCAGAAAAATATTTAAGCCAGCATACACGGACCCACCAAAATCAAAGTACTTCACAAAATTGATGGCATTTCACTGGAATTTTGTTTTGAAATGAAACAAACAAACAAAAAGATCTGGCAGCATCAAAACATCTTGTTTCAGCGTTTTCAGGAGAAAGAAAACCATCCTGTTCTATTCTGAAAAGGCTTTTCACTGCTGAGATTGTTTCAGAAAATAGCTAAATCAAGCAGAAAGCAAATTAAAAAATCAAAGTCTTTTGGAGATGGATCCAATTTCCAGATTTTTCTCTGACTGGCAGCCAAGGGGGGCAGTGCCACTCTGGGCATCCCAGCCAGTACAGCGCTGGTACAGCACTGCTCTCCTCCGGCTCCCTGTGTGTGCATGGCGGGGACAGCAGAGAGCAGGGAGGTAGCCCAGGGCTAGCTAAAACCTGGGAAAAACAGGCAAAATTAGGGAAAGGACCAACCTCCAGAATAAAGTTGTGCACCAAAGAGGGACAAAGAGGACTCAAGATGTGACAAGAGCAAATGTCTTAGAGACAACCCCTGCCTCTGTCTCCTGCGTGAGGCCGTCGCATCAATGCCCGTAACACCCACGGCACGTACCCGGGGACAGGAGTGCTCCCGCACTGCCTGTGCCAGGGCCCCGTCCCAGCAAGGTGGGGACCACGGAGCTGAGTCCTGTAGCATCCTGCAGCTCCCCCAGCAGCTGAGCAATGGGAGCAAACCCCACGGGGCTGGGGTACAGCTCATAGGGTGCACAGGTTTCTGCTGCAAAGTTCATTACAGGAGAGTTTTCAGGGAATTCAGGGCTCTGTGCTTAAGCCCGGTCCTCAATTACCTAAACTTCTTTCTCTTCATATGTCAGCATTTCACATTTCCTTCAAACGTTTGGATGTATAAGGCCACTCTTCTCTTGCTGGTGTTATGGAAAGTGACCTTGATAGGGAGTAGGGCCCCTGGCACAGGGAAGCTGGGCAGATGCCCACAGAGCCATCAGTTGGGGACTGAGGGAAGAGTGTACGAGGGGAGCACCTCCTCCAGAGTCTGTCCAGGGCTCCAGTGCTGAGTGTATTTTGCCTTGAAAAGCAAAAATAAGCCACTACTCCACTAAGTGAGCTGCCCTAGAGCAGCAATGCATCTGCTGGAGAAAGAGCTCTTCTGTGCTTAAGCTAAAACTGGAGCAGTCAGGGGTGCAGGGGTGTTGCATGGGAACAAGCACACAGTCAATGCACCCGCCCTGGGAAACACGAGATTTCCTGGGGTCGAGTGGCATGGGGTACATCTCTGTCAGAGCTGACACATACGATCAGGACATGTGCAAGTTTAATTAGGCACTTTGTTCATGAAAAAATGAAAGTAGATTCAAGACACTGGATCCCCACAGTGAGCTGGTACATACGCTGAGAAGCATGTCACCAGTCCACTAAGATCTTGGGCAGATGCTGCTGGATAAATAAAATTCCTTCCTCCTTTAGTGATGGGAAGTTTAGACAGGCAGGAGGGAGAGAAACAAACACAGTGTTTACAAAACTAAAAAAAACCCTAAACCTGAACCTCCAGGATGGGGATTGTACTGTCCACCCTGTCCACAAGGGATCCAAAGGACAGCTGGTACAATACATGCTGATGCATAATCAGTGGTGAATACCTCCTTCCCCTATCTCTACATCCCCCACAGTTTTATTGAAATAAACTAAAAGCAATTCTTGGACATTGTAAGACAAGGTAGTTATCTCTACAGCCATCCAGCAGCAGATTTATTGATCTCTAAGAGGTGTTCAAACTATATTTTCTTTCATATGACAAGTGGCCTATTTTATTAAAGCAGTTTTTCAGCAGTCCTGAATCACTGCTGCAACTCCATTTTGTCAAAAGCAAACTGAAGATGTTTTCCACTTGTCATGGTTTAACCCCAGGCAGCACCCAAGCACCACGAAGCCACTCGCTCACTCCTCCCTCCTCCCAGTGGGATGGGAGCAGAATTGAAAAAAAAGTAAAATTTGTGGGTTGAGATAAGAATGGTTAGTCAAGAGTCAAGAAAACTGAAGATGGTACCTTTGTGCACTGGGGAACATCAAGCCTTTAATGGTAAGAATTGAAGTAAAAGAAGGGCAGGTTTCCAGGCAATAATGATAAACACTTTAATAGTTGAACTTGAAAGTGAGGGAGTCTTTTTGGCAGCAAAAGAAAAGAAATATGGTGAACTGTTTTTACACTACTTTCACTGAGTATGAGTGAAAGTAGTGTAGAACTATTTTGAATGAGTGGGCCTAATATTTTGAAGATTGGAAGCAATTTGGATGAACTTGAAGAATTCTTGGCAAAAAATGTGAAACCCAGTCTGAATTGCATTAACAATGTTGACAATGATGCCCTCAAAAAGACTGACAAAGGTGATTGATTTGATGAGTTTGCAAATGTAAAAAAAAAAAAGCTGAAATTAAATGTGAAGAGGGGAATAAAAATAAGACTGGAGAGATAAGAAATGGAGTGATATATTCAAGTACTTGGTGTGAAATACAGTCTCCATAAAAACACGAAAACATTATCTGGGTTTTTACTGGTACTACCAGAACCAATGTATCTTTATAGACAGATGATAGGAAATATAATAGCTCTGAGATGACTACAGCAATCAATGTCAAAATATATTTCCAAGATATGTTCATAGTGAATTTTACCATATGCTTCCTTAATTTTAAACTTTCAGAAGATAAACATTCTTCCCAGTACAAAATCCCTTACATTTCCTCCTATATTCTTCTATACTTAGAGAATTGAGAGGGCTTACAATACTTAAAAGAGCAGACTGTTGATGGCATAGATAGGTAGAGCATTTTGAAAGGTAGAGCACATTATTTTTGGTTTTAGGGCCAGTTATGTCAGAAGACAGAAGAGACTTGTGAAGCTGAATGTGAGCTTGCTGGTGAAGACTACAGCAGGTTATTGAGCGCTCTGTTTATTTTCAAGTTGATGCAATGTTTTAGGGTATTATGATAAAACTTCTGTTATCACTTGGTTGATCATAAGTGGTCTTGCCTTCAGTTTGTAGTTACACATTTTGAGTCACAGCTTCAAATTATTTGTCTCGTATAGTCTTCTATAAACAATCTGTTAGGGGTTTCTTATGTAACATTATTCCTCTCAAGTTCAGCAAAAAATGCTGCATCGTGAAAAATGTGCATAATGTATAACAAATTCAGCCCCTTTGGTAACTGCAGGCAAGTGAATCTTTCTTTCATTTTGGAACATGGTTAGAGCAGCCTGAAGGAAGGAGGGAGAGAAACAGCAAGACAAAACAAGAAAAAGGGTAAAAGCAGCCTTTGTGGCAGTACCATAAAAATACAAACGCATTGTACCAAACTGTTGCTGGCGCTAGAGATTAAATCAGAAGCATATTTCCCTTTCCCCATTGGCTTCTAGGGTCTTGCCCCACACTGTGGGACACAAAAGCCATTTTTGGCTGAGACCAGCCTCAGCACAGTCGCAGGCACAAGATGGCAACACATCTGCCTCAAGTGCTTGCAGTGATTTCTCCGTCCAAGATGCAGCTTTGCTGTAGCCGCTATGTTGCATCATCCCTCATTCTACTAACCTGTCAGTGTCTACCCAAGCCCAGAGCAAACCCATTTGCTACAAGTTTTACAAGTCCTAAAGCCCATCTGTAGGAAACCACTCACAGGATTTTTTCTGTCCTCCTTATTACAGACTCAGAAGACTCATTTTAAAAGATATTTCACAAGCCTGTTGGCTCCCAGGCTGACAGCATGTGTGCAGAGTGGACAGTAGTCCAAAAGTCACCAACTTCGGCAGCATCGATGACCCCAATGTGCCACTCCTGCAGAGGGAGGAGAGATGCCGAGATGAGGCATGCTGCAGTGAGGAACATTTTGTCCACATGATAATGTGTTCTGGCAACTACAGGACTCAAATCCTAACATTAAATCTGAATTAAATTACCATTCACTGAGCTACTGAGAGGTATCTGCTCTAAGGGAGAGTTTATGCCACAGACTGCAGGAAAACCCAAACAAAATCGGTTCCCAGTTAGCTCGAGCGCCAGCAGCACGCCAGTTGCTGCAGCACAGTGCTCACATGCCATTATTTGCTGGGTTTCTTGCCCTCCTGATGGGGGGCTGAGCTAGCCAAGCCCTGCAAAGCTGGCGTGGTGCCTTGGGGCTGCCCAGGGCGCGGGGTGGTCCCTGTGACGGGACACTTCCCGGGGGTGGCTGGGTGCTGTTCTCCACTGCGGGCTGCCAAACTCCCACACGTGGAGTGGCTCATGAGCGCAACCTGAATCTAGCTTTCTAGCTAGATTCACATTTTCAAACTCAGAAGCTAATAGGAGAAAGATGAGATGTCTATTTTCTGTATTCTTTCCAGGAAATGGTCTAGTTGCACAGGTTGCAGAACTTCCCAGTCTTGGCACTGAATGTTGACGTTACAACAGTATTTAAACATTTACTCTCCCTTCACACACACAAACATATGCCTGTGTGTGTGCACAGGGGAATCGGGTGGAGGCACAGTCCTTTTAATATCATTGAGAGAAGCAAGCCCGAATCTTTCTAAGCATGACCTGGGATGAGTGCCATACTATTTCTATGTAATTTGGCTGGATAGTTCTGAGCCATCTCAATTCTCCAGCCATCATCACTTTGCCTGGTTATCATTCATACATTTCTATATGCTAGTTTGCTTGGAAGAAAGAGGTTGGAAATTTACAGCTAGAGTGGATGAGTCTATATTTTTGGAATTGGAGCTAAATTACCCACCAGTTGAAGCATTATTGTGTTTTACAATAATTGCTGATTAAAATTTAAATGCACTAAATTCCACCTGTCATTCCCAGCATCGCCTCCGCTTGTGACAATGCCAATGCTGTGAGCGGGTATGAATGAAAGGACTGAAGGAAGTGGTTTGTTTGCACTATTCCATGCTTTCATTCTGTTACAACCTGCTAAACCCCCTCTCCCAAATCCTCGACACATTTTCCACAAAATGTCTGCTCTACAGGATGCTTTGTAGAATGAAGACACTGTGGTTCAGGTTTTCAAAAGCAGACTCTTCATTTTCACACCCATGCAGGACAGACACCCACCTGCCTGAGCTGCAGCCCTCCATTATTTGTGGCTAGTCAACCTGCTGCTTTAATATACAGATGCTTCTGACTATTGATTGAGTTTCCAGGTGGGCTTTTCTCTCATGAAGCTTTTTAGAGTAACTCCTACTTAGTGTCTCACTTTTGCTCCTGGCTATAGGTTGTGATCCAAGTCCATTTCTCTAGCTCTCTTGAACTCGCCTGTGGCTTCAAAACTTCTTTTGACTGATTAAACCCCCAGTCCTTTCCTTCTCCTCTCGTGCCTTCTCCAGATCAGCATTTTTGGCCTCCTTCTTGCTTTTGCTTTTCCAGACTCTCAAGCTTTTCCTCACTGTGCCTAGCATTTCCCAGCCTAGAGAGCTGGGGAATACCACAGTCCCTGGGGAGGTGGTATGTTTATGATAAATCAGGGAAATGGATAAGCAAGTACCTGCTTTTAACAGCATTTTCTACATTCAGGTGTTTCCTCTTCCCTTTTTACTGTGGCTGAATATTGCAACAGACAACATGTGTCTGCAAATCACTGCTACCCTGCACTTCACCCGTCTGGGTCCACATTTTAGTCATCAGAGAAGAATCAGCCTGATTTAACATCCATTTACCCATTCTGGCTGTCTGAACCAAAAAAACCCAACCAAAACCCCATATGGGAAGGCACAGTGAAGCAGAAGATGGTCTGCTGAGTTATACCCCATGGCATTGCCCAACCCATTCCCAAACTCCTGCTTCCAGGGGTTGAAATCCACTGAATGGGCTGCACCCGTCCAGATTTAGCAGAAGTCAGCAGTAAAAACAGCGTGGCATGTGCTGTGTGACCTCGAGTTCTCTTAACCCTCAGGAAAAAGCTGACTAGACAAATGTGGGAAGAAGCAAGGCTAGCAAGGGACCCAAGGCTGACAGCTCAGCATCTCATTACTCATCCTCTCAGTTCTGTCTCATTTGTTTTAGCACCTTTGTGGGCTTGTTTTTGATAGCTAAAGAGGGAGAGAGATGTGACTCTAAGACAACAGGATTATTAGGAGAGAAGGGTGGAAGAACAGCAAGACTGAAAACAAATCTGCTTCTAGATGGGGTCTCAGGTCTAAATAAGTGCAGTGTATTTTGAACTACACTAGGCACACTGCATAGTGTCCTGGCTAGTTCTTTAGGGCCGCACTTGCCATGCCAGAGCAGGGCATGCATGTGGATGGGCTACAAACCAACCAGTGAACTCCTGGCTTGCCTGGATTCCAACCAGCAAAGGATGATATAAAAGCTCGCCTGCTCACAATGCTATTTTGATAAGGTTAGAATATCGCTTGTATTAGTGAAAAGCAGAAGGTAGTCTTGAGATTAAGGTGGGAAATATGCATTCATCTCCTAGCTCCAACAGAGATCTTCTTTATGTGGTCTTGGGCAAGCCAAGTAAAACTCCCATGTTTCATAACCTGATCTTGTATAAGAAAAATGATACTGCTTTCTGTTCTTTGTCTTGACTACTTCGACAGTGAGCACCTGGGGAAGAGAAAGGTTTTCACTCTGTGTTTATACTGTGCCTGGTTCTTAAGGGCATCAGCCTGCAATATTCCCTCAACATAAATAACAAGAAATAATAAATAAGTTAAAATACATGTTGTTACACAATTGTACAACAACTAAGCCCAGTGAAACGGTGGTACTTGGTGTAGCTGGGCACATGAGTCAGTGTCTCTCAGCATCACTCCATATTGATCCAATGCCCCAAGGCCGGAGGCGGCAACGCCAGGCCATTCTGCAGTGTCTGTTCACTGGTTATGTGTAACCACGCTCAGCACCTCCTGCCCTCCAGCCTGCCCAGAAAGACCAAGAGGAACTCAAATCAGGTCAGGGAATCAATTAGAGCCCTGGAGAGCAGGGATGATCAGGTTTGCATTTGCTTTGAGAAGCTGGAGGACATTGCATCCTACCAACTGTGAACTGCCTGGCTCTAGCATCAGCTTTACCCTGGGGAGGGAAGGGGCAGTATGAGACAGGGAGGAGCTCAACTCTCCTTACCTTTAGGAATGCTGTATTTACTCTGAGCAGATGTACACATGAGATGTATTCTCACTAGCAGGGTTTGTTTTCCTGCTGCGTTTGAGCTCCCAGCATGTGGACTCTTTTTTGAGCAAGCAGTGGGCAGACAGGGCAAAGACAGTAGCATACACAAACCAGGGAGTTTGGTTTTATTTCCAAACAGGCATACACAGAACCGTAGGGGAGTATGAGAGGGAGAGGGCAGCATGTCCTCTCACTGCAGTATCTAAAAACTAACCAGACACCTAAGACTCAAGGCAAAAATTTAAGCTACGTGACTAGTGGGAAGAGAAAGAGCCAGCAGGAAAAATCTATCAGAGCTTTCCATGGTTCAATCAGTCAGAGCCTGCTTCACTGGGGAAACAATCAATTAACCACTTCCAATAGAGCAGCCACAGATGTGCTATTCTGGAGGTAGTAAATCTTTGAGTTTATTTCTTCTCAGTAGCTTTATTTACAACATCACAAGAATCTTCCTCCTTGCTTATCCTCACTTCTCTTAAGTTTCTCCCAAGGATCTTTCTGTCCATGATGATCCGTGAAGAAGAACACTTATGCACTAACAGTTTCCAGCTTCACTGCAAATCCTTATTTCCCCTAAACAGGCAGCCAAAACAAACCATTTCCTCCAGGCATCTGGAGGGCATTACACATTTAACCCTCCATCTGATTTCTAGCTGTCACTGCATTTTGTGTCACTTTAAGGCAAATGGTTTTGGTTTAGGATGTTCTGACCTAACCAGTAATCAGAGCCCTGCAGTACATGAATTAGGCAGGTCCCTGCCCTGAGGAGCCAAATGTAGCAGGCAAATGAGAGGCAGATGACAGCAAAGCTAAGGGATGATGCTGAGAGTGCTGAGCCCAAGCTCCTCTGTAGCAGAAGGGTGCAGGAAAGGACTCTAGCATGGCTGGTCCCATAGGTACGGTAAAGAGGGAGGTGTGAGACAGCTTGGAAAAATATGCACTGAAGGAGCATTGAGAAGATGTGATCAAGTGGTGCTGAGAAGTTGTGCAGAGACAAGGGGTTTGGACTGCACCTGCAGAGGGAGAGGAGGCCAGCAGCTGGATGGAGCATGGAGAAAGGTGATATGGGTGACAGTGATGGTCTTTCTCAGCACCTCAAAGGTAGATCTCAAAGCACTCAAAGCAGAAGGATCTTCAGTCCTGGTGCACTGGTGAAGAAAGCAAAGGACTGGGAAGAGCGTTGTGGATAGAGATCAGTTATCCAAACCACAGGCCTGTGCTGTCTGTAGGCACTGCTACCTCTGCCATCACTATGCTTTCAAGATGTAGTGAAACAAGAGACATTTAGATGACCACAGCATAAAGCTGAGATTAAATTTCTATTCCCCATGTAAATTTTTCCTCGCATGCTTTAAATGAATAAAAAGCACCTCTCAGCACTTCTAGGTAGCTCCTCTGCCTGGAAACCTGGAAGCAGATTTTGATTCACAGATGCCTCTTGCTCCTCCAATCAAATGTGCTGCCAGGACTGGTAGAGAGAAGCTATCTTAACAGCTTTAATGCACTTGGATTTGTCCCTGTAGCTGCTGCTAATGCCTTGATCGGTGCTATTGAAATCTCTTCTTAAACATATGGTAATACATTCCTCACTGATGACCTTGCCTTTCAAAACTTAGACCTGGAGTCGTCATTGCCTCTAATAAGTTCATTCTGTTCTTTGTGCATTACTGCCTGTCCAGCCTAGCTTTGATGAAGGAATTCATGTAACTCACTAAGTCCTGAGCAAGTTTTGATTAGTTTTTGAATTAAAAACTGTATTTTCTGTTGGGAAGCCCTGCAGACTGATCTTGGTATCTGATATTCAAATGATCTCAGACATTGCGGATGCATCACCAGTAATGAAGACTCTGGATGTAAGGGCTGGGAGGTCACTAATAGGCCTTAACTGCCCCGATGAGTCTCTTCTGGGGCTCACATTCACCCTCTCTGCCAGGAGCTCCATTTAACCTCCAACTCCAGGAACCTTCAGTTCTTGCCTGGGCCATGTTGTGGGTGAGCCTCTTTCATGGCTCTTCCTGAACTGCTCTTTGGCTTTCCTTGGTTGACTTTGGAGCTGCTGTGTTGATAGGACCCATTGCCATCACTGCCCTGCTCCACCTCCTGTGGCACGGGGCTGTGCCTGATCAGAGGGGTTGTTCCTGCCCTGTGCTGGGGCTGCTCCTGGCTCCCCTTTCCTGGGAGCAGCCCTGCTCCTGCTGCTTCCTGACAGTGGCAGCCACAAGCACTCTACAGCTCGGGGAGGATTTTCAGTAGATGGAAGACACTTAATGGATTGATCTATTAACTGTTTGAGAGAAGAGTACACGTAATACTATGGGCTATAATTCTTGTTTACTGTGCATGGAAATAAAAACAAAAGCAGTATTTGTAAGTATGAGGTCTCTAGCTCTTACAACTCTGAAGCTCAAGTGGGGCTGAGCCAAGTGCTGACCCTAGGATGCCCAGCCTGGTCATCTTCTGGTTGTCTGCAGCTGGGCTCTAGCACTGGAGGAGGAAAAACACTTCACTTCAGGCAGCATTTGGTGTACTGTAGTTTTAGCCACACTTTCCTTATGGAGATGTTGGGCTCTAATCTGTGGTTTTGGAATAGCACTAACAGGCCTGTTGCTTCCTGTGTTCAGTGGGATGATACTTGGTTATCATGATGGGTGGACAGGCCAAGTGCGCGAGGAACAACTTTGTGAACAACTCTGAGGGGACAGCATCCTTGCTGGGGAGACCAAGTTGCAGTCAGAAAACATGCTCTGTCTCATCCCATCCCAGGCTTTGTTGCACTGAATAAATGATGTTATGGTGGGTTTCCTTTCCCAAGGTGGAATGGGGGATACTGTGATGTCTGTCACAGACAGCACCTGTGATCAGCTGGCACTTTCGGGCCAGTGATTATCCATAAGGCTTGTCAGAAAAGAATACAAGAAGCGAGCCTTTGGGAAGGATCTAAAATTCCCTCTCTACACCGAGTACTTAAGTTCCCACCAGCATCTACCCAATGCTGTGCTGCAGAACTGGTTTAAATACAGTCTTCCAATTTAATTTAACCCTCTGATCACCCACCAAGGAAAACCTCTTGTTTTAGATGCTTTCTGTCTGGGAGCTGGTATAGTCCCAAACAGTGGCTTTTGGTGTTTTGGTGGGGTTTTTTTGGTGCTTGAAGAGTTAGGTGTGGAAAGACTGTTCTGCTGGTGGGGGCTGCTGACAATGAGCCCTGGGATGGGGGTGGAGGAAATGGGGGAAAGTTTAATGCATGGAATTAAATGCTATCGCGGCCTGGCTGGGAACAGCCTTCTCTGGGGAGACAGAGGGTCTTCTGAGAGGGGCAATGGCTGAACAGACACCCCTCCAGGAGCGGGAGGGACGGATCTCCCCGCGGCTGCCCGGTTCCCCTCACCCACTGTCCGCCTCAGGGAAGCGGCCGCCCCCCGGACTGGCCGTTTGTGGGCGGCGGAGCCGAGCGGCTCCTTAAATTGTCTTTTATCTCCCCCCCCTTAGGAAGAAACCTCCTGAAAGTCTCCAGCTCATCTTGGGGGGCACGCACGGGGCCGGGGCGGCGTGTGAGGGGCCGCTGGGCCCGGCCC